>NC_083097.1:50825544-51159122 GCF_949774975.1 Lagenorhynchus albirostris | reverse complement strand
GCCCAGCCCCAGTTTGCCTGTCCCACAGGTTGGGAAGAGTCTGGGGAACCAGGAGCATTTTGCTGGCCCTGAGTCTCTAAGTTTCCTGCTTCTTGTCTGGCCTCTGCTCTTCCCCTTGAGCAACAAAAGTAGACTTACCAGTGCCTTAACTAACTTTCTCAACCTAGATTTTCACCTGAGGCAACATCTAATCAGTAATATAATTATGAATGTCTGTGTATCAAGATAGCCAATTTTCTGGTATTTTTTTTAATCAAAGCTGGATAAAAGATGAAGTAGTACCCACACTTGTTGTGCTTTCACAAAAATAGATGAAAATTCTTTGCTTTTATGACCACATGTCATTTTTGTAATGGAAATGTTTCAACTTTCAGACTTCACACACACTCTGAGCAATTTTAATATTTAAACATTGGCAATACTGTGCTCTTTTTGAATGTGAAATCCAACACTGGCAGTAGGATGTTGCAATAATGATCTGGAGCTATGCTGTCAGTGTAGCCACATGTGGCTATTGAAATTTAGATTAATTAAATGAAAATGTGTCTCTTCAGTTGCACTAGCCACATTTCAAGTGCTGAGTAAGCCACATGTGGCTAGTGGCTACCATGCCAGACAGTGCAGATATAGAAAGAACATTTCCATCATCACAGAAACCTCTACTGGACAGCACTGGAATCCCCAGTTCTTAGTAGAAATTTTGACAGGCTAATGGTCAAAAGTTTCTAACCCTGAGTTTGCATGCCTGAGAGCCATAAGGCATTCCTTTCTTTTCCCCCAGCAGACCAGAGAAGCTGTATTTGACACATTTTGAAAGGCTAGTCTTCTAACTACAGAAACTTTGTACAACACAGTAGATGTGTTCAGCAGAGCCAGCCTAAAATTAATTTTTTTTCCTATTGAATTCCATTATAGGACCAGGTCTGTGTTCTTATAATAGAAATCACACTTATGAATAAAAATCTTTTAAAACAATTTTAATTTGCAGAAACTGTAGTTTTATTTCTAGATGTCTAAGTGATACCACTGCAGTAGCCTTAGGTGGGACCAGAGAACTAACTTGTTTGTTTTATAACTTTCATTCTAGAAATTCCTTAGGAACTTTATCAGTGAAGGATTTTTGTTATGGTTATTCCTTGCAGAAAATATTTATCATGCAGATTATACATAGTGATACATTTTGTTATTGAATGTTAGTTTTTATAAAGGCAATTAATATAGCAAATCCCCTAAAAAAGGCATAGGTTGATTTCTAAGAGACTTAAGAACACACCACTTCTCGTTCATAAGGCCCCCCCCTCCCCGAGATTTACTTATCTAGTACCATCTCTTATAAAAATAACTGCCTCGAGGTGTGAGAAACTTGTGAAGTGCTGGTAATGTGACATAAACTTCTCATTGTTCTTCACTGACATAGGTGTGCTTATCTTGTTATTGATAAATTCTATAATTTCTCCTGAAGTATTAACATAATTTCATGTAATGTAGAAACATCTTAATTAGCAAATAAAAGTAAACTTATGCACATGGAAATCTATCAGAAACCTTAGTGGGTGTTTAATAAATTAATTGAATGATCAAAACTGCAGCTGTGTCTTGCTTTGTGCGTGGTGAGTTTTTGAAAAGTATTATTACAAACTGTATTTGAAGTGAACTCTTTATTTTTGTTGCTCCATCTCTCCAGTGAGCTTTTACAACACAGGATATTTAACAGTAAGCAGTGTTGATTTGTGTCATATCCATTGTTTTTTCTTGAATTATATCATCAGCTTCATAGAATGTTTCATTTGTTGAATTTGAACTGGGGGCTTTGGTTTTTCTATTTGAGCTGCCTGCAAATACACAAAACAAAATGAAATAACTATTTGAAATTATGGCATCAAATCTTACTTTAAAATTTGTCCTTAAAAAAAATAAACTTTTTAGGAATGTTGGAAATATGATGTCCTAAAGACCTTATGGATGAGTGAGAATTGAATCATTTCAAAGTTGTTTTTGAGCATTTTCTCCTGAAAGTCAAATAAGGGAAATACTCAGTAACAGAAGTAAGGATTTCGTTTCCATGCTTACCTTTCTTTCTCCACACTTCCACGGAGGAAACTACACATTTGGTCAGAAGGTAACAATTTCTGGGTTGCTTAATAAAAGTGTGACTGTCCTTATGCATAAAGGGAACAAAACTAAAATCAATCATAATAATTTACAACAATCTTAAGGCTTTGCCATTATAATCAGTTGAGATGTAACATTTAAAAAGAGCATGTTCATCCCACAATCCCATTCACTCGTTCTATATAAATGAGTCCAAAATGCACAAGGGTAGAGGAATGTGGATATTTGTTCATCAGAAGTTAGACTAACAAGCTCATAGCAAAGAAATGGATTATTAATCAATGAATGATGTTAGAAAAATTAAGTGTGAAAATAATGTCATATATTTCACCAAAATATACAAATTTAAATATATTTAAATAATTTTATAATTATGTAAAAGCAGTGCAAGAAATCACAGATGTTACTAATAACCCCCTGTTGCTAAACCCACAGTTCAGCTCACAAGCCACATCTTATTTGACCTATCAGCAGCATTTTCTTTCTTGGCTTCCCAGATGCCACCCTTCCTTGACTCGCTCCTGTGTCACCATTGCTCCTTTTCCATCTTTCTTGTTGGTCCCTTTTCCTCTCCCAAGCATCTTAGGCTGATTAATCCCACAGTTTTTAATACCATCTCTGCTGATGACTCCCAGATATGTATCTCTAACCCACACCTCTCCTGAACTCCAGACTCAACTTGCCATCTCCACTTGGATATCTAGCAGACATCTCCAACTTAGTCCAAAACTAATATTTGGATCATTCCCAGGAAAAAAAAAAAAAAAAAAAGAGCCCAATCCACTTACAGTCTTCCTCTTCTCAATTGCCGGCAACTTCCATGTGTTCAGTTGCTCAGGACAAACACCTCTGTCAGTCTTGGTTCCTCTTCCCTCAACCCCACCACCAATTTATCTGATAGCCTGTTGACTACATTTTTTAAAACACATCCAAAATCAGACCACCTTCACTGCTACCACTGTTCTATTTTCAGCACAACACTCAGAGTGATCCTTTGAAACATAAGTCAAAGCGTGTCCTCTGCAAAGAACCCTCCATTTCACCCAAGTCTTTATAATGGCCTACATGTCCACACACACACACACACACACACACACACACACACACCATTAATCTCCCTGACTTCATCTTTTTCTACTTCATCCTCTCATTCACTCCAACCTCTTTGATCAAACATTTCAGGCATGTTCCAGCCACAGGGCCTTTGCACTGGCTGTTCACTCTGTCTGGCATGCTCTTCCCTCAGATTGTCTGCAGGATAACTCCCTAATTTCCAATCCTTGCTCAGAAGTCACCTTTTCAATGAGACCTAAACACTGTATTTAAAATTGCAACCTACATTCCCCCCACCCCATCCCCAATCCCTTTGCTCTCCAGTTTTTCCCATAGCATTTATTTTCTAATATAATTTACCTTTTTATTATGTTTATTATCTGTCTCCTCTCACTAAAATGTAAGCACCACATGCCAGAGATCTTTTACTATATTTTTCATTGATGATGCAGAAGAATTGCATTGTACATAGCTAATGTTCAATAAATTTGTTGAGTGAAATGATAAGATTGAAAGTGTGGCATAGTAAAAACTTTAAAGTTGTAGATTGCAAAAGACAAGATTGAAAGCCAACTGGGAAGAAATGTTTAGAACACATGATTCATGTCTAACATATAACCAGAATTTACATATCAATATGTAAGACATTAACACCTCTTAATCAGTAAAGAGATGGGCAAAAGATCTACTGAATCTCCAATGTCCTAGTCAGAAAGAAATGTAAATTCAAAAGGTAATTACCATTTTTCATGTCTCAATTAGGAACAGATAAAATCTTTCTTGGCCAAGAGTAATTTAAGTAATTTATTTTACCGTTACAAAAATTCAGAAGAAAAAAAATAAAGCCATATATCGTACCACTCAAGGCTCCACATTTTAAACAAGATACTTTTAATATTAGCCCAGAGAATAATGCCATGCATGTTTCAGGCCTATGGGCAAGATCTGGAAGCTGTAGTGAGACATCATCCTTCAAAACTTATCAATAATATTACCCCTTTGAGTGTTAGTCTATGAAATCAACCCATAGTGGGGGATGTCCTGCTTGGCCCTAGAAAGCAGGGCCAGTGGGATGGCATGATGGGAGTGTAAACTGGTACATTTATTTTTAAGTCTGGAGTGTTCCTACCTTGTGATTTTTGCATGAGGTTCCCAAGGAAACCATAAGAGATGAGCTCTGAAACTTATAAAGATATTCACTGATTCTTTTCAATACCAAAAAAATGTAAGTACCCTAAATTTATAATAGGGAAATTGCTAAATTATCATACATAAGTATGATGCAGCCATTTAATCTGAAAAAGTGATTTCCAAGAAATTTTTAATTACATTGAAAATGCTCAGAATACAATGTTAAGTGAGAAAAGATGCAAAACTATCAGCAATACAATAATAGTTAATACTTTCATAATGTTTCCTCAGAGCATTTACTATCAGCTTCCCTGTGCTTAAAATTCTTTAGGATCAAATCTTAATTTCTTGGTTAGGCTGAGGATGAGCCCTACTTCCCTGTCCCGGCTCAGCTCGCCCCATTCCCTTCCTGGTACTTGGCATTTCAGACATACAGAAATACTGACTGACAGGCTCCCCAGACTTGGCCTGCTCTCTTGCTCTCTCTCTGCCCCATGCCTTTGCATACTTCCAGCTGCCTGATATCCCTAACTCTCTAATCTTTGCTTGAAAAACTCTTATTTGTCCTTTAGGTTTTGGAAAATCTGCTCCAAACCTACCTAAGGGGAAAGGGGACTCACTAGCCAAGAGGTTTCACTATTAGAAGTAGCTTTCCTCTACTTTTTTGCCATCTAGTTTCTCTTCTTATGTGACTTTTTCACTTTTTTTCTTTAGATAAGTCTAAGCCTCACCTTTAAGTGTGTTCATACTGCCTGGCTTTGCCCATTTATAACTAATTGTATAGACTGCTTTCTAGAGTCACTGAGGACATCCCTCACTATGGGTGGTTTTCATAGATCAACACTCAAAGGAGCAATATTATTGATAAGTTTTGAAGGATGATGTCTCACTACAGCTCCCAGATCTTGCCCATAGGCCTGAAACATGTGTGGCATTATTCTCTGGGCTAATATTAAAAGTATCATAATTTTAAAATATAGGGCCTAGAGCGGTACAATATATGGCTTTATTTCATTACATCTGAACTCTTTTGGTGTTAAATTAATGTTCTACTTCTAAACATCCCATCATAATGTTTTGACTATATAATTTGATTTTTAAACAAAAACAACAAAAAGTTAATTTGTTATAGGCACAACATTTTCTAGCCTGGCAAGTAGCTCTTTGCCCAGTCAGCAAGCAAAATTGTTTAAGATAAATGGAGTAGGGAAAGCTAGCATGAAAATTTGATGACCTGATAAATTCTTGACTGTTATTTGCAAAGTAGACTTTAAAAGATATATGGATTCAAATTTAACTACTAAATACTTAAGTAATGGGGTATATATATATATATAGAGAGAGAGAGAGAGAGAGAGAGAGAGAGAGAGACCCTTGAAACTATTTTCCTTATATAACATTTGTAACATTTGAAAAACAAAATGTTTGTAGGCTTATTTTTATTGGTTCAGTATCGTTTGTACTCTCCGGTATCACAGCAGGTAAAGGTAAAAGACCAAGGATTTAAGATGTAAATTAGTTTCATATTATCTGGGCAGAATTTGTATCTTATATAAGCATTTCTTTTCTTTGTTTATTGAAGTATGGTTGATTTATATCATATTAGTTTTAGGCATACAACATAGTGATTCAATATTTTTATAGATTATACTCCATTTAAAGTTATAAATATTAGCTATATTCCCTATGCTGTACAATAATATATCCTTGTAGGTTATTTATTTTATACATAATAGTTTGTGCCTCTTAATCCTCTTCCCCTATCTTGCCCCTCTAGCATTTTTTTAAACATCTAAAATTTTTTTTTTTTCCTGGTACGCGGGCCTCTCACTGTTGCGGCCTCTCCCGTTGCGGGGCGGACGCGCAGGCTCAGCGGCCATGGCTCATGGGCCCAGCCGCTCCGCGGCATGTGGGATCTTCCCGGACCGGGGCACGAACCCGTGTCCCCTGCATCGGCAGGCGGACTCTCAACCACTACGTCACCAGGGAAGCCCAAACATCTGAAATTTTAACCTTTTATTTGAAATCCTGGAAGTCTGAAGACTATAACATTTGATTAATTCAAGTCCTTCATGTTTCCTAAGGTTTTTACATACTTAAATTCTTAATATTCTAGTGAGACTTTCAAGGTGGTTTTTCTACCTTGTCACATACAGGGTTTTTTTTTCTTTTTATGGGAGTTAAACTCAGGAATTTATTTCCTCACTTAGTTTGGGGTTCTCTCTAAGAACCCCTTAGTCTGGGGTTCTCTCTTAAGCCATCTCTATTCTGACAACTCTGGTTTCCATTAAGCGTTTTTCTGGAAACAACTGAATGAGTTTAACCTGTCTACTGCCCTCTGAGATTTAAAGGCTTGCAAAATACATTCCAGTATCCTATCAATAGATTTTCCTTCATCTAGGACTTGTAAAACCCCCCACTCCCCAGCCCTGATTCATTATTTCCTTGACTACTGGATCCTTCTAACCAGTGCAGGTACAAAGATCATTTCTTAGATTGGCTTCTTAAGGCAATGCAGTTCCCCTAACCAAACTGATTTGCTACAGGAACAAGAAAAGATTTGATATAAACACCATACTGACACTATTTGAAGCAGGAGCTTTGATTAGCAAGTCAACACCCTGGTGTTCCCTCTCTTCCTGCAGCTTATAAAAGTCCAAACGTGCTTTCAATGTATATCCCTCTGGTAAGATAGAATTAATTGGGCATATTATGGAAAAAACAACTGCTGTAAGTGGGCTGTGCTGTAGTGATATCAGAGTCCAGCTAACTGCATCCCTTTGGAATGATTTTAAAAGAGAGAAGAGGAAAAGTCTCAGCAACCTCACCTTTTCCTAGTTTTCCTTTAATAAATAGAAACGAATTTCTTAACCAACAGAGTAGAGATAAAACCAGCTGCCTCTTCTGTCACGAGGTTACAACACGGATTAAATTTTAAACAAGAAATCTGTTATACCATTGAGCTCTTAAGGGATTTGTTACATATAAAGGGTTTTTTTTTATTTAATTTCTCCTTTTCTTTACCTGAGTGCCGACTGGGAAGATCCAACATCACTGTGCTTTCCTGGGTTGACATTAGTTGCTCTTTCTGCTGCTAGTGTCCCATTTTTATTCTTTTCTTCAGTCTGGTCATCATATGTAAGTCTCAACCTTCCTTTAATCCTATACCTCTCAGCCTGGCATTTAAATTAAAGCTTTGTTTTGGCCTTTGCCAAAATTTAAATGCAATTCATCAAGCAAATAAAATTCACCATTTAAATTAAATTCATCAAACAAAATCTGCCTATCCTCATCACAAACTAGGCCAATATATTTTTTCTATAATAGTTAAATTTTACATTCATTTTCAGAAGCATTCCTCAGGGATCCATTTATCCTATAAATCTTCTATGAACTCTGCTCTTACCTGCCATTTCAAAATATCAAAAGAATGCTGGGCCCTCTGCAGGTCTCATCTCCTGGCTATGTGGCAGAGCGATAATTAAGCTTTTCTGCCATTATCTGCCTGTGTCCTTCTAGCTTCTGCATTACCTATCTGCTGCCCAACAGCAGCTTCAATGACTAATCAGCTGGCTCACTTTAGTAGAAATCTACACATCCCACTCACCCTGCATTTCTTTCTAGTGGAAACAAGCAATCTTAAATTTGCACCCTAAAAGTGTTCTTTATTTACTAGGGGACATTTTCTCTTTAAATTTAATACGATGCAAAGAACTGGATCTGAGGTAAATGGTGAAGTGAGCAAAACTTGCCTACTGACCTCCTGACCTACTGACTTCTCCCTTCTTCAATGCCCTGCCTTCCCCTTGAGGATACGCAGGTATCTCGTGTAAATACAGTTAAAAATTCATTGTGAAAGTTAGAATCTTAGACTTGCCCTTTTGCTTTGCCCATCCATCAAGGAATGAAGGCAGTTCTCTCCAGAAATGTTTTTCCTACCCTATTTTTTCCACAATTGGACTTTTTTTTTTCTTTTCTGCATTGTTAAATTCAACTATAGATGACTAACATAGCTCACAAAGGAATTTGGCTGATATTTTAAATCCTTTAAATGGATTTTCACAATTGAGAGACTGGCTTCTATTTTGCTTTTTGGTTCCAGCATCAGCCAGCATTGCTTAACCCTGCTCCCTGAGGAGGACTCACAAATGCTAAAAGTAGCAGGAGCTCTGCTGAGCAATTTGGTTTTCTACATTCTAGAAACAAAAAGAGTTGTAGGAAATTCCAGACTCATTATTTTCAGTAGAAAGGCCCCTTTAGGAGACACAAGTGACCTTTTCTGCCATTGAGTTCAAATTACCCCATCTTCTACTAAGATCTCAGTGAGTTTTTAAAGCCTCTCTGAAACAAAGAATGGCATTTAAAAATAATGTGGCAGCGTAATTAATAAATGTGTTGAGTAGAATTTGGTTGAAGCAATGTTAAGGCTACTAAGAAAAATAGCTCCCAAAGTTATCTATAAATTTAGTACAAAACCCTTCAAATTGCCACTTGATTTTTAAAAATTTGACAATGTGATTCAGAAGTTTATTTGGAATACTGAAACAAGAGTAGCTAAGAAACTTTGAAAAAGAAGCATAATGGGAAGGAAGAGAAAATCTTCCCTAATTAGATATTAAATTATATAGCTACAATAATTTTTAAAGTATATTATTGGCTTAAGAATAAACAGACTGATAAATTTAACAGAACAGAAAGTCTAAAAACAGATCCCAGTATATATAAGAATTTAGTTGATGACAAAGGTGACATTTTAAATTGGCAAGAAAACAAGGATAGATTTCCCAATAAATATTTAGACAATTGGCTCATTTGTAAAATAAAAATAAAGGCATATCCCTACCTCACACTTTACACAAAACTTTTAATTCCAGGATTATTAAAGATTTAAATGTTAAAAAACAAGTGAATGTGTGTATTGTATTAGAAGAAAATATAGGTGAATATCTTTATATCTTAAAGTGAAGTAAGAACTTTCTAAGTATGAAATTAAAGGAAATCACAAAAGGAGAAACTTCTACAGTTGAAAAATTGTCACATAAAATTAAAAAGGGAACAACTATGAAAAATACTTGCAATATATGTGAAAAAGAATTTAGTTACTGTATGGAAAGTTCCTATAAAGCAATGAAAAATGAACACCCCCATAGAAAAATGTGTATAAGATATGAGCAACAATATACCACAAAGAAAATGACAAATAAATATGAGAATGTCCACCCTTGCTCGTAATTAGATAAATTTAAAATAAAACACTGTATTGTTTCCCTCAGTGAAATTAGTAAGATATATATCTTTTGAAATAAAAATACTCATGAAATAGTACTTTTCTGGAGGACAGTTAGCAATTTGTATCCAAAGACTTTTATATGTACCAAATCTTTGGTTAGCAATTCCATTCCTAGGGATTTATGCTAGGAAAATACTTCAATGTTCAATGCTTGTGTATAATAGAAAAAAATGGAAGCTAGTTCAAAGTCAATAATTTAATAAAATATGATATACCCAGACTGGTTTTTAAACACCATTCCAACTAAAAGGGCAACTTCTTGGAGACTTCTTGGAAAAATGGCAGATTTCAGGGCTGGAACAGGAAAAGCACAGGCTGCTCAAGAACATTTTGTGACAGAGAGCAAAAAAAAATGCTCAAAAAGTGATGGACATATTTCAAAAGGATATAGGACCCAGTTTAAAGGGGCTCCCACAGGCCAAATCTGAGATAATTTAAGAATCAATAAATGATGATAGTAATAGACTATTTTAGAATAAAGAATCTGAGTCCATACTGATATTAATAAATTAATTAATAGGTAAATAGGGGGAAAGGGAAAGCTCTTCCTTGTAGTAGAATAACAACTAATAAACACAGAAGGAATGATGAGGTTAGAAAATCACCATTTCATAGCTATCATAATAATAATTCTAAAATTATCTTGAAATTTTGAATAAAAAGATTCAGTCAAGAGCCATCAATGGGTGCGTGAAAGTTGGAGGAGGAACAGGATTTTTTCATACCTCCCAACAAATTACTTAGTAATGGCAAAAGGAAAAATAGTAACTTTGTATATTCATATATATATATATATATATATCTGACTCACTTTGCTGTATAGCCAGAAACTAACACAACATTGTAAATCAACTATACTTCAATTGAAAAAAAGAAAGGTAAAAGGATGATTTAAAATAAAAATAAGTTTCAAAAAACAAAAAGAAAAGACTAAAGAAATATAACTAATTACAAGATGTAACTCTGGACTAGATCGTAGATAAGAAAAAAATAGCTATTTAAGGATATTGGAAAATTTTAATATGAACTGCAGATTAGATAATATTACTATATCACTGTTACATTTCCTGACTTTGATAAATGTACTGTAATACTATGTAGGGAAAAAAAATCCTTGTTCCTAAGAAACACATACTGAAATATTTGTGGTTAAAAAGCATGATATCTGCAAATTATTTTCAAATGGTTCAGAAAATATACACCAAAAGAAAGTCAATTTTGAAAAAAGTGAGGTAAAATATTAACAATTAGTAAATCTGGGAAAAGGTATGCAACCTTTTCTATACTTTTCTTGCAACTTTTCTGGAAGTGTGAACTATGTCAAAATAAAAGAATAAAAATTCGTAGCACTCCATCAAGGTAATAAAACGTAATCATTAAAAGTGGTGTTTATTTATTGGCAAACGATGATGTCATTGTTCAGCGAAAAAAGAAAAGCTGTTATAGGATTCGTTTTTTTCCCAATTTTGTTATATAAACATGTATCTATAGATATATAGAAAAAAATCCATGAAGGATATTCACCGTGGTGTTAATATCTGTTATCTCTGTGTGGTGGGATCGTGGATGAAGTTATTTGTTTATTTGTTTTTCTATATTTTCTAATTTTCCTAAAATGAAAGTGAATTAAGGGAAAGGTTTTCTTTCCAGGGGTATAAGGGTGTCTTCTAAGAAGAAATATAGTAGACTATTCTGAACGGTCCAAGTCCCATTTTGCTCACAGGCAGAACAAACAATTGTATACACAATCGTCAAATTTGCTTGCTTTCTCAGTATTCTATATATAATTTATGCTTTTCTCCTAAACAACCTGTGCCTTACTGCTGATTTGCTTACCCTTTTCCATTTATATTGCCTGCCCTTGCAAAAGAGACAACCAAATAATAGATAATTGGAGTTGTCTATTATTCCCATACAACAATATTATTTTATTTGTGTCAAGCAGCTCTACTCTCTGCCCTTCTTATTTTCATCAAAAACTCTGCTTCTAAAAACCCTCTCGATTCTCCACCCCTCTCCACAGCCCTAGGGTGTCAATGGATACTCAAAACCGCAGGATGAATATATTTTATCTTCTTGGAGCATCAGTTTTACTCAGAAATGGAAAGGATATAATGTTATTATTAGAGTACAACAAGTCATTATATTAGCAATCAAATTAAAAATTCCCACAATTTAAAAAATATAATGGGCAACTTCACATAATTTAAAGCTCACAAGCCAGGGCTTTCCATTCTAACCCTTGGAATTCTGGAGGTAGACATTCCTTTCTTATCCACCTTTAAGGATTCTCCAGTGGAAAAGTTTGGGAAGCAGGGATCTAAGACATTCATCCCTTTAATTGCTCCCCCATTAACCATTAATTCTTCCACGTCTGATGAAATGAGCCCTCGCCCCAGGGGTGTCTACTCAGAAAGATGCCCTTCACACAGCCATCTTCTGCTCAGAACTGTTTGTCCAATACAGTACAATTTACAAACCACGGTATTCTTTTAAACATTGGCATTTGATACAGGCGTAACTCAAAACACAAAAGTTAAAAAGAAAGAAAATGATTATGGAACACAATGTAAAGACCGATCAATTGCTTAGCAATAGAACCTCTGTACAAAGTGAGCCCTGGAGGTAGCCCAATTAAACTCTACAGGCACTACCAGAGAGAGACCTGCTATTTTCAGGATCAATTCAAAATGTATAAAGTCTTAAATTGTATACATTAAAAATAATGAACCCCAATAGAACAAAGGTACATGAAAGAAAAATCTTGGCAAAATAGTCTAAGATTAGACTATTGTTAAAAAAACAAAATTCAGCGGAGTGAATTTGAAGACCTAGTTGGCTTTATCCAACGACTTGTGAATTGGACAGCATCCCATCTAACAAGTAGAAAGGGGCTCTGAGAAGATGTAGGAAATGAAGAGTCTTATAGGCAGAAGGGGATAGGACAAGGAAGTCATAAACAAAAGAAAGGATTTTTTTTCAGGCAGGTCACCCTCCTTTAGGGGAGGGGCAGGGGTCTATCCTGAAGATTACCTTACTAGTGTTGATCAGGAAATTCCAGACGGATAGGTTTAAAATTTCACTCCTGGGAGAGGCTGAAACTGCAGTGAGGTAAGGTTTTGGTTTGCTGATGTGGGGCTTAGCACAAAGGGCTCCGTTTTGGGCCTGTTGTTTCTTCTTTAATGCTACTGTCATTTACAGAAACAAAAAAGTCCAGTGCCTTAAGTCAGTTTTAGTATGTGCACAAAAGCACGTTTCCCTTTAGGCCATTCAAATTGCCTATAATGAAAAAAGTCTCAATTCTAAAAATTAAAATAATGGGAGGCCGACTCTTAAGAACAGATAGTTTTCAAAGAAAGGAGTGGTAACTGGTGAAACCAATTTTCCTCCAATGTAATTTTACTTGCTTAATTATTACACAAACATAATGTTCCTAACCTTTAAGGCATTCCTTAAGTGGAATAAAGCCTTGTTTTCTCACTAGCTAGAACACTGACATTTATCCCTCGGTGGGAGAATCACTGGAATGAAGCATGCATATTTAACGATAGGCACAGCAATGGTTTTTAATTATCACTTTGAAGGGTCGCTTTCAAATATGAACCGTTTTCTCTTCCTATTCCAGGTGACATTTGGATTACCTATTTCGTTTTCTGCTCTCCACTATGTCTTATTTGGTTAATGTCAACCAAAGGGCCCAAAATCATCTAATTTGAAAGCAGCAGAAGGCAATGATCATATAAAATTCTGCCTTACCAAGAGTAAGCACTCAGGAAAGGTGTATTGAATTAATTTGCTGACTTGATAAACAGTGTTTTTCAGAGGGCCAGAGTGGGGATATTTCATTGTAAGAAAGTAGCCTCAACTAACTACATAGGATGTGCACTCATGGATCTCCTTAGCTAAAGAGCCATAAGACTACAAAGACTTGAGTCAACAAGCCAACTAATTCTGTTGCTGGGCTCTCAGATCCAGCTTGAAATAAAATTCTGGAGCAGTCCCTGAGATAGATCAGGAAAAATAATCAATTTTTATTTAGCACACTGCATTGTATAGAAGAGGCACTCAGTGAATGTTTGATGACTATAATGGTGACAATAAACATGTTCCTTTGATCACCTACGACAGAGGTGCAGTGCTACTTCATTCAATTCATTCAACAAACATTTGTTGTGTTCTAAGCACTAGAGAAACAGTAGTGAGCAAACAAGACAAAAATTTCTGCTTTCCTGGAACTTACTTTCTAGTTGGAGTAGAGAAAAATTGGACAACAGGTAAGTAAAATATATAGTTGATTAGTGGTAAGTGCTTAGGAGAAAAGTAAAGCAGGAAGAAGGCATGAAATGTTGAAGTTAAAGATGCAGATTGAGTGACCAGGGAAGAACTCCCTGGGAAGGTGACTTTTAGTAAAGATTTAAAGAAAGTAAAAGTGGGGGAAAAACATTCCAGACAATGGGCACAGCATGCGCAAAGGCCCTGAGGCAGGAATTTCAAGGAACAGCAAAGAGGCCAAGGTGGCTGGGCATAAGATGCTAGAAATAAAGGTGTAAAGGGCAGACCACAAAAGCCCCCATAGTTCACATTTAGGACTCCATATCTATTGAAAGATGGGAAGCAATTAGGGTTTTGACCAGAGTAGTGACCTGACCTGACTTAGGTTTTACCAGGCTCACTCTGGCTTCTCTGTGGAGAGTAGGCAGCAGGGGAGCAAGGGCAGGGCAGGAAGAGGAGCTATTTGTTTTAAAATGCAGAGTCTGGAGTTGGTGGTTTTAACAAACTCCCTAAGTGATTCTTACACACAATAAAATTTAAGAACTGATACTTTAAATTATCTAAGCAATTGAGACAAAAATTATTTTACTTTTTGATTATTTGATAATCCACTGCTTCATTTTGCCTGTGGAGAAACGGAGTCTAAGCCATCGGACTAAATTCAACTAACAACTGGTCAATTCGGCCATGTAATCTCCAAACAGTACTTCATAAAAAGAACTCCAAAGGGATCTTGGCTTCTTGCTTTGTGATACAGGGCACCCTCTGAGGTCTCTACAGAGAATAAAACTAGAGCTAAAGTAATCATGCGGTGCTGGTGTATTTGAGAAGATCGCAGATCATGTACTCCATAAACATGTTTCTGCATTCAGCTAAAATGGAGCATATGGGAAGGAAATTTTCTAAATTTTTTGGAAGAAAGTTTTTCACTTTCTTTTTAAATAGAAGTTAGTGAGCACCTGTGTCTTATTCTAAACATATATATCTGTAATATAGAGATTCTAAATTTTTATTAAAAATATATTCAAAATACGTATATCTAAATAAAATTCATGATCACTACTTTTAAAATACACTAATAGAAATTTATATTCACAAAAAAATTTAACAATTCTTTCTGTTTCATAATGATAATGAGTAGTATGTGTAGCACATTATAATTAAGATAACAAAGAGACTCAGTTCTGAAAACCTTACATAAACATTTCTACTTTATACTTGCACTACACACACAAACACACACATACACATACCTGTATAGCGTAACTAGTTTGTGATCTATTCAAGAACAAAGACTGACTTCTATTTATTCTTTAGTTTCTTTTATATGACTCTGAATTACTTAATACACCTCCTCTGAATTCTGCATACCATAGGCACACAGGTAATGCCTAACTGACTACTGACTAACCAATCTAGAGCAATGCAACACTGACAATTAATTATCGAATATTTTGTTCCTCTATCTATTTGACTTCCTTGGCTCCATCAAAAACAAAATTTAAAAATTCCAAGAGGATACAACCTTTAAAACTGAGAGACACATAAATAAATTAAAGTGGATTTACTGGATCAGTGTATTATTTTTTCATGAGAATATTTACATCCTACCACTGTTTTTCCTTGGGCACAATCCCTCCAAGGTATTTCATCATTAAGACCTAATTTAACGTGAAGTTTTATAAAGACATATAATAAACTGAATTTTTTTTTTTTTTTTTTTTTTTTTTTTTTTTTTTTTTTTGCGGTACGCGGGCCTCTCACTGTTGTGGCCTCTCCTGTTGCGGGGCACAGGCTCCGGACGCACAGGCTCAGCGGCCATGGCTCACGGGCCCAGCCGCTCCGCGGCATGTGGGATCTTCCCGGACCGGGGCACGAACCCGTGTCCCCTGCATCAGCAAGCGGACTCTCAACCACTGCGCCACCAGGGAAGCCCAATAAACTGAATTTTTAAAAAGCATTCATTGCTAACAGAATGATCTGTCACCCAGGCACAGGTTATTATTTTGAACAGACTACAGGTAATTGGTTACAAATAACAGTTACTGATTACCTTCTTGAGTGGAAATAGCCTCTAGGTGTTGAAGTTTAAGGCCAGTGTCTAATCTCTGAGGCTTTGTATACAGAAATAAGTAGCAAAGAACACAGACGCTGATGACAAAGGCAAGTAAAACAAGGGCAGCAATTCCCAGTCCAATCAGAGCGCCAATGCTGAGGAAAACAGAAAAAACACTGTGACTGTCACACAAACTTGTTTGCACATAAAACAAAGGTTTAAATATTGTTAATACTTGCTTCAGTCATTCATACCAAATTATGTTTTATTATAAACAGTATATGATTGAAATCTATGGCTCACCTTTTTCTACCATCAAATTCTTATGATATTTCTCTATACATTTTTATGTTAATATTGGTATAGAATACCATGTGAATTCATATTACAGTAAAAGGTCACATGATTCTCTAGGGATGGTTCAAAAACATTTCTATCAGATAAACCTCTATTATTAATATATTTTAGGAGGAAAGATTAGGTTCACCAATAAAAGATGAATAGAAAGATATCTACCTCTGCAAAAACAGTGAAACAAATGTTTACCGGAAGTGTAGAACTTTTATTTTGGAGACATGTATGGGAGTTATCATGTATTAATATACAAAACCACAACCATTACAAGAGAGGAGAACAAAGTTTAATTAAAGGAAAGCAATGTTTATGAAAGTTATGTAAAGTTCATATTCAATCTGAATTTTTCCTTTCTAAAAGAGCATAACACCAATAGCTTCTAGCATTTAGGAAGAAACCCTTGTACTTTCCTCTAAAAATGCAGTGTAAATATGATATTATTTGCACTAAATTTGTAACAATTCCTTCTGATACAGTTATCTATAAGTCTAATCACTTGAGAAATAATACAATTTTCAGAAACCTGTGAACTTATTTTTAAATGGGAAAAGAAGTTTGGAAAAAAGAAAATTATCTTGCAAGACTAATATGCAAACATATGTACTTTACTTTCATGAGCAATATGTATGTGTGGGTATGTACATACCTATAATTAGATTTTAAGCTGCTTAAGAGCAGATGCTTCTATTGACTTTCCCATAGTCATGTGCACACTTATTAAAAGTGTTTAATAGAGTATTTAGCTTGTAATTAATGTTTCATAAATGGAAATAAACGATAATTGACTGGTGCTTGGTCCATTAGTAGTCATTGAAAAGTAATCATCATTGAAAAGTAACAATCATTGAAATGATCACTGAAAAGTAGTGATCTTTTCCTTCATTATTTTCCTGTCTTGCCTTTCAGCTTCTACTATTTCCCAGAGATTAGGGCGCGAACAAATGTGACATGCCAAAAGTGAGGGAAGGGAGAATTTGACCAGGGGTGCTAGGTGTGTCACTGCTTTGGGAGGAAGAACAAAATTAAAAGTGAGGGGCTGGGCTTCCCTGGTGGCGCAGTGGTTGAGAGTCCGCCTGCCGATGCAGGGGACACGGGTTCGTGCCCCGGTCCGGGAAGATCCCACATGCCGCGGAGCGGCTGGGCCCGTGAGCCATGGCCGCTGAGCCTGCGCGTCCGGAGCCTGTTCTCCGCAATGGGAGAGGCCACAACAGTGAGAGGCCCGAGTACCACAAAAAAAAAAAAAAAAAAAAAAAGTGAGGGGCTAAGCTCATCCTACTTATCCTTAATTTAAGGAGATAAAGCCCCCTTGCAATTTAGAGATTGCCTCCTGAGCCAGACATGGGGGCAGACTTCAAAAGATTCTTGTGCTTGTTAATTACTATCAGCCCAGTTCCCCTAGCCCTGCACAGAAGTGAAGACTGGGTAATTTTCTGGCTAGAGTCAGTATATAGTTGCATATTTAAATTGGAGTTTGCCCTCACTTGATGCCCTCTCTTCCAAGAGGTAGACTCCCTGGCTCTGGCAACTCCTCTTTCATGCTTGTTTGCACCAAAGCTGACTTTTGTAGATCATATGTGTAGGGAGGGTTAGGACTGCACAGACACATGGGAACATAATCCACTTAATTAACATTATCTGCTTCATAAAGCAGCTAGGAGGCCAGACATCTGGAAAGATCCCTGAAATGAGAACCCGGTTATTAAAAACATCTTCAAAGTGAAAAAATAATTTAGTCAATTAAAAGTAAAATTGTCAACTTAATTAAATTCAATGTATGTATTACAGACTTCACATGTACACAGTTTAAAAACCAGGCCACATGATTGGAAGGAAAAACAAAAACAAAGCATGTCACTTCTTCCTGTTATAAAAGGATGTTCTTCATAATCCTGACAAACTGTTTCACTGTCATAGTTCCACTTTATAGAAATGTTGCTTTATGCACGCAAAACTCTAGATAAAGATGGAGCTCTGGGAATCTCCTAAAATATTCATTTCAACACATAACTTATTGAACTCAAGTGTAGCCCTGTGCAACACACATTATTTTCCTAGGTCCTGAAGGTTTCCAAAGGAAACCCTTAGAGGTTAGGGATTTATAAGAGGAGAAGAGATGGGAGTGGGCCAGACACAGAAAAGGGAGAATTATGCTTTCCTCACAGCACCATAGGGCAGTTTGCTTTGCAGTCCCTGAGAGAGGGTCTGTAGCTGCTGTCACATTAATGAATTCTCCTACTTAGCAACTTCATTCACCTGGAGGTACCGTACCTGTGCCTTTCTGCAGTGGCTGCAGAATCTCAGAACAAATGCTAATGACTTCTGGGATATTTTTCACAGTTGGACTATTTTAAATTAGGGGAGAGAGCAAAGAATATGAGGGAAATGAAGTTCTAAATTTTTACCTTCCCTTTGTGTTCTCAGAGCTCAATAACTAAGGAAGAACCCCAGGTGGGTTTTTTTTTTAACATCTGTATTGGAGTATGATTGATTTACCATGGTGTGTTAGTTTCTGCTTTATAACAAAGTGAATCAGCTATACATATACATATAGAAACCCAGGTTTAACATTGCCAACTGATGCCATCAGTTGAAATGATTTTTATATTTCCCAGGAACTGAGCTGCATTGTCAATGCTAAATGAAGACCCCAGCAAGCTGTTCATTCCTTTGGGCCCTCATAAACCTTAGGAAGGTTTTCTATCCTCTGCTGCTTGTCACTTTGGAACTATTCAGGGACCTGAGAATCCCAGGCACTTTTCCAATTGAGTTTGACTTAAGAGTTGCCAGTCTCTCATGGAGGTGCTGCCACCATTATTAACACCTCCAAAGACTCAGAGCCAGGCTACTATGTTATTTTCCAAAAGGCCGGATAATATGCCAGTGCAATACAAATTGCTTCCCCAAGTAATAGGGATAAATTGTCATCATTTCCTGTTCTGGCATGATACAAATTTGTTAGTTGAACTTGTTGGTAAGTAGGCACTCCTTCTGAGATTTTTTTGAAGCTTGCAGTGTGCAAAAACAAATGACTTTATTGCTCTAAGAAATAACATTTAAAGTCATTTGCTGTAGACTTGACATGTGTGCTAAAGTCTGGACCATGGTAGGAGATTGGGAGAACTAATACTCTTCTTCTTACTTAGCAGAGTTAGCCTCTCTCTCTCTCCCAGACATAAGCTAATTTGTCAGTAACAGTTTGAGGTGGGGTGGCAGTTCTTTCCTGTAACCCTGGCACCCCATTCATTCTCCAGTCAAAATGAAAGAATCAGGTTCTAAGTCTGCAGTCCTTTGGAGTGGAGGGGGGAAAAGCATTTCGTAATGAAAATATCTGTGTAAATACGAATTGGAATATGTTAAATTACCATCATAGGAAAAAGAGGCAAGAAAGACACCACCTTTGAAAGTCTCTTCACTTTCCAGCAATGGCCAAAGAGCTCAAGTGTTGAGAAAGGGGGTGTCCTGCAAAGGTTCAACGGAGTGTGTAATCACAGCAACTGAAACTCTTCCTCTCTGTGGGTCTCCACTTCTGTTTGGGGGTCTGTGTGAGATCAACTGAGAGGGCAAATTACAAAGCCCTGTTGCCTGTGCATGTCGAAACATACACACACACACACACACACACACACACACACACACACACACACACACACACACACACACACACACACACACACCCTTTCTTGATACTTTAAATGATACAGCCAATTCCTTCTCACTGGCAAAGAGGCTTAAAATACTCTGATCTTTGGTTAACACATTGAGTCTCAAAGGAGCTCCTTTTCCATTCAAATGCACCAAATGCCCAAACAAATAAAAAAGAGAATTAAAACCTCCTCCTTAAGTTATGTGCTTGTCTTTCTCTGCCCGCAGAGCCGCAGGCCTCGGACTGGTGCCGGCGAGAGAGAGTGAAGAGTAGTCCGCTCCCGCCGGGCGGCCCTGCTTGCGCTCTGGGCGCAGAGCCCGCTCTCCTCCCGCGCGCGCCTCGCCCGGGGACCCCGGCGTATTCACACTTCTGGCGCCACTGCCCGACCCTCGCCGGATGGGGGTGGCACCGAGTGGGTTCTCTGCAGGGCCCTCATCAGCCCTCGGAGGCTCCTGTCCCCCCGGGGGGATCCGAGCAGGTCGTAAGGACGCGGGCGACCTCCCTCCTCCCGTCGTGGCACGACTCGTCGCCTCCCCAGCCCCATGGCCGCCAGCCCCCTGCCTACCCACCTGAGGCTCCACATGTAGCTGTGCTTGTAGGGGAAGTAGCTGCCCGGCTCACTGCAGCAGTACTTGAGGTCAGCGAAGCCACAGCAGTAGATGAGGGTGGCCCCCTCGCCGCGCTGGGGACACTGGAAGGGCTCCACGAAGCTGCGGTTGAGGCTGTAGTAGCCGGAGCACACCCGGCTGGCCTCGCTCATCTCGGGCGGCTGCGGGCAGGGGCACGCTAAGCCCCCGATCTGCCCTGGCAACAAACGTCCCGCCCCGCCCGCGGACCCCTCCGGCCGTGCTCGCCTCTTGCGATGCAGGGCTGACTGCCTGGGCGGTCAGCCTGGGGCGCGCCTCTTCTGCTCGCTCTCCTCCCCTCGTCCCCATGGTGTCTGGTCGCTTTACACGCGCTTCTCCCTCCCGCTACTGAGTGGTCCTATTATCTACCGATCTCCGGCCCTGTACCTTTTTCTCCCTCTCCCTTTGTCTGCTTTCTCCACATTCTCCTGACGTCTCCACTTTTCCTCAATTGACGGAGGCGTCCCCACTCCATGCCAGAAAGAGATTCCACCTGAAGGAGAACGGGAGGTGTGGTGTGGGACGTGTTTGCCCTCTGAACGGATGCAGGCCAAAGTTGAAATTCCCTTTGCCTAGGGACAGGGCAGATGGGTTTCAGGCAAACGAGCAGGGCCGGGGAAGCAGGGTAGAGGGCAGAACAAAAGGCACTGAACTACCAGTGAGGGGCTGTTGAGAAGTACCCCTTCTTCTTTGAGAAGTATGTGTAAGATGTTAAAATCTGCCAATTTAAATATCAAAGACAAGAACAAAATTTTCTCCAAAAACTAGCCATGCATTCTGTATTCAGTTAACCTGAGAAAGGAAGGACAGGTTAGAGATGGAGGTAAAGAAACTGAGGACTTCCTGCAAAGGTAGGCAGAAAGAGGAGGCAAAGGAAGTAGGGAGAGAGAGAACTTCATCCTTTCAAAGCACTGCAGAAATTTCTCTTGTTCTCTTTTTGTTTGGTATTCTCACTTTAGTGATTCATTTCGTTGACCAAGTTTTTAAAAATAACAATAGTAATGGATGCTTTTGTAATAATTCAAACAATACTATGATGTGTAAAGAAGAAAATATTAATAGCCGTAAGATAGGAGAGGAGGTGACTATAACATCCATAAAATTTCTGAGATAGAACTTTATTCCTTCCTCTTCCTTTTCTGCTTCTTTCCTTCAGCTGATGGTTGATTGGATGCCAGAATCATGAATTTTACCCTACTGGGTGCTGTATGTTTTTGTATTTGCATAAATATTCTTGAGCTTTGTTCTGGGATGCAGTTAAATTACTTAGAGATGTTACTGGAAGGGGGAACCCTTCCAGGGCCTGAGAGAGGGCTCTGGTGCGTTTTAGAAACCTTTCCCGATTGCATGGTGTACCATCCTCTGGGTTTCCCATGCATGTTTTAGCTATAGGAAGATTCCCCTAAACCTGGAGAGTTGGGTCCCATGGAATGGGTAGCACGCAGTATTGCTTTAAAGGGTCTGCATTTGCTCACCCAACCTCACCAATCCTCTTGTCTAACACTTGGAAATGAATTGTCCGAGGAGACAAACGTACTGACAAAGCAAAAGACTTTATTGGGAAGGGGCACCCGGGCAGAGAGCAGTGGGATAAGGGAACTCAGGAGAACTGCTCTGCCACGTGGCTTACAGTCTCAGGGTTTATGGTGGTGGGGTCAGCTTTCTGGGTGTCTCTGGTCAATCATCTTGCTTGTCCCCATATTTGGTCCAATTCAAGGCCCTTCTGGATAGTGCACACATCTCTTAGCCAAGATGGATCCCAGCGTGAGGGTTTCTGGGAGGTTGGCAGGACATGTTATAGTCTGGCGTCTCCTCTCTCCTCTTGGCCCCTCCCAAATTCTCCCGGTTAGTTTTTGGTGGCAGCACCCTGTTCCTTATGGGGACCTCCTGTTCGGGACAACTCATGCAAGTGGTTATTATGCCTGGCCAAGGCAGGCTGTTTCAGTCAACGGTTCCCTAACAGAAACTGTTGGATTCTTTCAGGTTTGATTTTTTTAAAATTTATTTAATTAATTTATTTATTTGGCTGCATTGGGTTTTTGTTGCTGTGCGCGGGCTTTCTCTAGTTGTGGCAAGTGGGGGCTACTCTTCGTTCCGGTGCGCGGGCTTCTTATTGCGGTGGTTTCTCTTGTTGCAGAGCACAGGCTCTAGGCACACAGGCTTCAGTAGTTGTGGCACGCAGGCTCAGTAGTCGTGGCTCGCGGGCTCTAGAGCGCAGGCTCAGTAGTTGTGGTACACGGGCTTAGTTGCTCTGTGGCATGTGGGATCTTCCCAGACCAGGGCTCGAACCTGTGTCTCCTGCATTGGCAGACGGATCCTTAACCACTGTGCCACCAGGGAAGTCCCTTCAGGTTTGATTTTAAACTTTGTTAGGCAGGACCAGAACAGACTTGAAGGCTAAATTGATGATTCTCTTCTTGTTATAGGAAGATGGGGCACAAGAGGATGGTCATGTCGCAGGTCTTGGGTGAGTCCATGGGACAGACCGCCAAGTGAAGGTCCTTGGCTTCGCACGGGAAACAATTCAAGAGCGAGCCATAGCAAAGTGAAAGCAGTTTATTTGGAGAGATGTCTGTTTATTTACACAGAATGCGGTCCCTCTCAAAAGGTGAGAGTGGCCCTGAAATATGGGGTGGTTAGTTTTTATGGGCTGGCTAATTTCATCGGCTAATGAGTGGGAGGATTATTCCAACTATTTTGGGAAAGGGGCAGGGATTTCCAGGAACTGGGCTACCGCCCAGCCCACTTTTTGGCCTTTTTCGTTCGGCCTTGGAACCATCATGGCCCCTGTGGGTATGTCATTTACATCCTAATGTATTACAATGAGTGTATAATGAGGCTCAAGGTCTACTGGAAGCCAGATCTTCTGCCATCTTGGGCCTAGTAGGGTCTAACCAGTTTCTACTGTAACCTCAATGGCTATGTCATTCTTTTAAAAGTTGTGCCCTGCCCCCTTCCCTCCTATCTCATTCTGAATACTCTACTGGGTACCTTGTGAATTACAAGGCTTACCATTCTGACCAGTGGAAATAAACTATTCCAGGCCTTGTGAAGGCTCCTAGAAGTGTACCCTCTGATCCTTTTAGGTGGCTCTTTCCCTGGCTTCCAGTAGTTTCTTCACAGCCATGTGCTGATCACGACTTAGCTGAAGCCTCAAGGAGATCCTCCCGTGAGCCAGATCTTGAACTAACTCTCTCTCTCCCCCTCTTTCTCTCTCCCTCACATCTCTCTTTCTCTCCCTCTCTCTCTCTCCAGCTCTCTTCTCTCTCTAGTACTCTGTCCTGCTATCTCTATCCACCATGCCTTCCCTGGATTCCAGCTCTGTCTTCTCAACTCAGAGAGACCACTGGGCTCCACCTGGGTTCCCCCTCCCCATGCTGCATTCTGGAAACTCTCTCCAGGCAGCAAGCTGGGGCAACCATAAGGCTCACCTCGTCTGTTTGCCCTCTCTCAAGGTTTATTGTCCTGCTACCTGATATCCATGTTCAAAGCCCATTGCTTCTATATTTTGTGTGTTTATCTTTTTCAGGCAGGAGGGTAAATCTGATCCCCGTTAAGCCATCTTAGCTGAACTTGGCCAGGGGATTAGGCCTGATCCAAGCTAGCCAGTTGGGTTCTCACTCCTGCAACTGGGATTCTGCCATGTGGACACTGTGGACTAAGAATGCCTCCTGCCACATCAGTAAACAAAAGATGCCCGGCCATCAAGCCATCAGCCACTGCAGTCACGCCCAAGGGTGCACCCGGAGGAGACTCAAGATGGAAAAAAACAGGATACCAGCCCTAGTTAGCTGAGGTGCATATCAAAGGAATGATTTCAATGAGCCCAGAACTTTGCATCTTCCCATACATAGAAAAGCACTAAATTCATTAACTTGAGATGTCTGGTTTTCTTTAATTAACAGTAATCTTTTGATGTTCCAATTACCTGGTTTTTGTTACAAAACTCCTTTATATCCTGGCTCTTCCCTTCCCTCTTCAGAGTAGTGCCTCAGAGCCATCTGAGAGTCCTGTCTCCTAGGCTTGACATCCTCAGAAAATCCACTGAATAAAACATAACTCTCAACTTTTAGCTTGTGCATTTCTTCAGTCGACAACAGGAAGCCACAAGAAGCTAGTGTACAGGAAAGAGAAAAACGAAGCAAAGAGGAACAGCAAAGAAGGGTGGAAGGAGTGCTGATGGCTTTGCAATACTCGTTCAAGTCCTTTCCTGAGACCCACGGCATTCCTACCATTGGGTTTTTTTATTATTATGATTTAAAGTCCTATTTTCTGGCTAAAGTGCACTCAAGTTGGATTCTACTACCTGCAACCAAAGGGTTCTAACTCAAACAGCATGTCTTCAGGCAAAGTTGAGGGAAGAGGAGGGCAGTTGAAAAGGAAAAACTGAATCTCTTTAAATAATGGAACAGGTTCCCTTGGAAAGGGGAGCAATAGGCAGCACAAGTGGAGTTTTCTTCTTGTTGTGCGAGAGGAAAATAAATTTTGAGAGAAGAATTTTGAAATCATTGTTTTTCTGAACAATGATCTTGTCTCAATAAAATGTACAGAAATCTTATTGGAGCGTGAAACAACAAGGTGGAATTTGAGTGCTTGAGAGAAGGGGACAAAAAAGATTGAGAGTAAACACTGGGAAACATCCTGGAGGACAGGCAGAATGGGACAAAAGGATTGGGTGCGTCGTTGAGGGCCCAGTTAATGGTTAGAGATCATAGCTTGCTGGTAGAACTACCCTGTTGGTTCATGTGATTTTCTCCAACAATGCATGTTCAATAGCCCAGGAACAGGAGCAGAGAAATGGGCAGCAGGATTTGTCAGGATGGTTCTCTAACCCATTGATGCCTCTGCAATCACAGCAGAGCCTTAGCCTTTTCCAAGCCCCTCAAACATACAGAAACACACAGAGGAAGGCATGCCCACAGCTGCTAGTCTCTACCAAACATGGAGCACTTGAGGCCTCTGAAATTCAAGCAAACAAAGGAGCATTTTAATGCCTGAGGCTCAAGGGTAGTGTTAAGACTGTGACTTTCAACAAGACCCGTTCAGAAATGCATATCCCTTGCTTGACTTGCCTACTGTGTGGTCCCATGTGAACCGGTCCCCAGCTCTCTGCCTCCAGGCAGGGGGAGCTCTGTCAGGGAGTGGGAATGGGAGTGGCCCAGCACCAAAAGGTAGCCATACATTACATCTTTTATTTTCTTATATCTCACTGCTTCTCAACCAAGGTGGTACTCCCCTTTAGAGAGTCTTTAGGACATATTCTGGAAATAAGGAGACATTTTTGGTTGTCATGATGACTGGGAACCCTACTGGCAATGAGGGTTGTGGGCCAGTGATGCTAGACATCCTGACAACCTGCAAATGTACAGAGAAATGAAGAACTGGCTATGACTTTCAAATGTTCCACAGGACATTCATGGAGATGAAAAACCTATTTATAATTATCTGTGCCTAGCACCTGTTCCCATGTGTCAAATAAATACCACGAATTTCTTGAATTTTCCAGGAATGTAACTACCATGTAAATTGAAGGAAGATTGTTGTTTGTTTTGTTTGGAACTTTACCAAGCGTTTTTCACTCTTTCAGAAAATCACGTACCAACGGTAATGTTACTCGAAATTTTGTATTTGAGTTGCCAATAACATGTGCTGTCTGTGTCAGCGCATATTTTTACTGTCACACTTAGAGCCACTGCATGCCCAGTATTGGTATAAACATTACGTCTTTTGGTATAGCTGTGCTTGAACATTTACAAGTGCAAATATGTATTTTATTGTAAATTACATTCCATTTATTTCTTCTTTACATTATAATAAAGGCATTACATATAATGAGTAAGCTAGTTTGCTAGGGTCGCCATAATTAAGTACCACAGACTGGGAGGTTTAAACAACAGAGAAATAATTTTCTCGCAGTTGTGGAGGCTAGAACTCAGAGATCAAGGTGTCTGCAGGGTTATTTTCTTCTGAGGGCTGCGAGGGATGAAACTGTGACTGTGTCTTCATATTGTCTTCCCTCCGTATGTATCTGGCTCCCCTCCTGAAGAAGCTATGGAGGGTAGAAGCAGTAGTCAAACTTAGAATTCACAATCTGACGTAGAAGAAAGTGTCAGATTTCATTCAAAACCTGAACATACCTGGTGAACATTCTGACCCGTGAATAAGCTAAAAGGGCTCGTGGATGATGGTCCAGTGGACATGGCTGATTTACATCCTTCTCCTTTGGGATGAGCATTACCACGTCAAGATGTTCAAAGAGTTTGTGCCCCTAACATGAAGCATATGACTGAACTAGTGCAGCGTTGGGAGACCCAGCTAATCACTGTGAAGACAAATCGCACTTCATCAGGAGGTCAGGTTTGCTGTCACCATCAAGTGATACAAATGTTCCATCAAGAGCACGTCACACCACGTAACATGCAGGACCTGAGCTGAGAGAAGATTCTTTCCCCGCGTTTAGGGGCCTCCATCTTCCTTTGGTCCCTGGGATGGGGCTGAAATGAGACAAGCTTACTGTACCATAACAGAGCCCAGTGACTTGTTTCTGACCCTCCTCTTTCTCTGGAATTCTCAGGATGTGGAGAGAAGGAAAAGAGTCTCTGCCTCATTTGAGGAGGTGGTTTGATTAGAGTTACATTTGTCAATATGTTATTTTCTAATTTTTAAGGATTTTCTCTTACTGCAGTAAGCTAAACTTAATCATTATTAACCTACTTAATAGTCACTGTTTAAACTGCCCTCCCCCGTGCCAAGAAAAAGAAAGAGGTTCTCATTCATTTAGCATTTACTATGACTGAGGAACCGCGGTAAAGAGTTATTCCTCCTTCTCCAACATTAAAGTGGAACTTGTGATTTATATTTTTGGGGTCTAAGGTAAGATGAGAGAGACACTGTCAAACCTGTTAAGGCTGGTGAGAATGAGTGGTTCAGGGGCAGGTAGGTTCCAGAGAGTGGCAGAAGTAGGGTAGCCTCATGCATCTACATTGTTAGTTTTGGTTCATGGAACCTGTATGTAGTTCCCAAGGATAAAATTGATAGTCAGTCTACCAAGGCTCTATTTGATTTGTATGGCTGGAGAAACTAGTCTCAACCAGTATTCACTCAAAGATTCTGCCTCTCTCTCTCTCTGGCAGATTATGTAAATTTGAGCGTCAAGGACTGGGGATTGGCTCTGCTGGTCTGAAAATTTGGTACCTCGGGGAGGGATGCTCCTACTAGGAGAGATGATCATTTTTCTACACACTGGGACCTGAGACTGCTCTCGGCCATCTCAGATCCTTCATGCCTCCTGGGGAACATTCTTTCCTTGTTTTCTTCCTAGAATTAAGCGTTCATGTTCTTAACTTCTTAACTGGTTGTAATTTCGAGTGCTGCTACCTGTATTCAAATGCCTGTGGGAATCTCACAGGTCAAGCCTAAGCCGTGTCACTGCACCAGTACTGGCTACGGCAAGAGCAGTGATGGCAGCAGCTTTGTGGAGGTGCCCTAGGTGTCCTCACTGGAAGCAGAGGGTGATTGTTGCAGCATAGGTGGCCTTAGATGGCTCCATGGCTTTCAGGGGCAGTAAGGATCTCTGAGTTGATAAAGGTTAAAGAGGGCTTATTGGTTTGCAAAAATTAGCTGCCCCTCTGAATGCACCTATAAATAAATGCAGGTAATTTGGAAGATGGAAAGTGACCTGAAGTACTGAAATAGTGGGTGGAGCTGAAGCAAAGAAATACTGTTAATTACTATTTATATGGCATCATTTTACTCCCAGAATGGTTCAGTCTGCGGAAATTACAGGCTGAGTAATTTTCAAGCCTGGAACACTTTTAGTGACTACCAAGTTGGAGAGGGAAAAGATAACATTTTTACCATAGTTATACAAGATTTCCTGGTAGGAGAATTATCTAGAAAATTCATCCAGAATCATAAGTTCTATGATTGATTTACTTTATCAGATTTTGAACATTTGACCACTTCCTCCCATATTTTACCAGAAAAAAATAATCAAAGAATGCTTAGTTTTTTAATGTAGAAAAAACCAAATGTTTAAGCATGTAATATGTCACTCATGTTAGTTATGTTATGGAAATATTATGTTATATTATTATAACTGATAAGAATTTACGACATTCAGGTAAAGAATCATTTTTTAAAATCAAATGAAATCGGATACAAACACCAGTCTAACAGGTAGAAAATTTAATCTCAGTTATATTTTGGGAGGCCTTTCCCTCTTCTCTTGGTGGTACAAATGTCCTGGAGAGATTATGCAATTCCAGACAATTTGTGGGCACCAAAAGTGGGCTGGTGGGAGCAGTCTGCTCCAGGTGCAGGCCATAAGGGGGTGCATTTTTATGGGTAATTAAGAATCACAATGCTGATTAAAAGGTTTCTCTGCTTTTTATTATCACCATGCAGCAGCAATTTCAAACACTCAGGGATAGATACTCCGTCATGAGAAAAAAATCTTTGTGTGCATGAATTCTAAACAGTTGCTGTGAACACTGTTGAGTTCTAATAATATACATTAAGCTACACATTAGCACCTTTATTACTTATTCTTTAAAAGATATTTCATTCTACATGGACTTCAATTAGAAGAAGTTTTAGTAATTCAGTTTTTCCCTGGCCCCTACCCCCAGTTCTGCCATGGACCCAGCAGGCATACATGTTTGCTTAGTGATAAATTCCTAAATGTTAGGAATCACTTGAGTGAATCCCTGTGGTACTACGCATTCCTGCATTTAAACAGTAGATTCAATTAAAAAAAAGCAAAGATAGCACACTGATTATGCAGATGAAGATATAAAACTTCAGATACTCCAATACTATATGACAACTTGGAATTTTTGTGTTTAAATTTTAAAACAGTGAATCAGAGTGTGTATGGTCAGGCCACTCAAGGGGGCTGCTCTCTTGCTCTCTGTACACTGCCTGCTCGACCGATGCCTGCTTCACCTATACCCTACTCACAAGACTGACCTTCCTACATACTTGCGCAATGTCCCAGGTGGTGATTATCGTTATCAAAGGGGCAGTGAGGGGCGTACCCCTCTGCTGGTTTCCCTGGTAACTGATGAGCCCACCTGACATCAATTCCCCGTATTACTGGCAATCTCCCCTTCCCCCGCTGGGAGTGAAGACTGCCGCCATGTCCTGCTCGTCATCTGCCGCCATCCGCCCGCACACGGTGGGGTGTCGCTCCAGGACCTTGCTTCGGACGTGGAAGCGCCCTCATCCTTAAACCATTGATGTCTCTGTTGCTGACTCCGGGCTCTTTCTTTGGTCTTGAAGCTTGACAGGTACAGGCCTTGTAGGCTTTCGGGGGACAGCCCAACAAAGCACAAACTGTGATGCGTAATACTTTTGCTTGGTTAGTGCCTTTTAGTTCCTACATGAAATATCCTACTGCCTTTGTATAATAACTCAAATTGAAATTTTATATTTTAAACCGTTAACTGTTTTAAAACTAAGGAATTGAGTCAAGAGAATAATTATTATGTGATTAATTCTTTAAAAAATTTACCTTAGGGAGGTAAAGGTGTTAAAAAAATGATCAGCTCCTAGTGTCAAGTGTGCTAGCTATGCTACTGCTCTGGTGTTTCATCCATTATAGATGCCACTGCTCTTGGCAATAGGTTCTGTTTAGAGGTGACGGGTCTGCCCCACACAGTCACTGGTACTTTCTGTGGCTCCTTGGCATTCATGCTCTGCTTATCAATAAAATAGCCACTTTCTGCCTCGCTGTGGGCAACGTGGGAATCATTGGTAACTGCCATCCCCTCCTTATTTCAGTGTCGGGTCAGGCCATTCCCCTTCCTCTTAAACCTTAGTACCACACCCTTCCTGGATAATTCTGCTTTCTGCTTAGGTTTTTTGAGGGGAAAAAAATGCTCATAGCACAGTCCTGGGGCAGAGAAAGCTCAACTTTCCTTTTGTTGTTTGTGTATCATTAGAAGAAGATGAGTCAGGATAGAAATAGGGAATTTGGAGTAACATATCTCATTGTTTTGTCTTGAGACTGTAGAAACATGAAACACAGTTAATTTTTCTCTTGGGTTATCTTGCCACATTGGTCAAGGTTACTGTTGAATTGTATTCAAGCAGCAATTCTTGTGAGTACTATCAATATAGAGAATAAAAAAGATTGCATTTGTAGTACTCTTGTATCACACAAGCTTAGAGATATTGCATTCCACTTGAGTCGCCGAGTTTGGTAATTACAATTTGGCTTCGTTCTGTGGGCTATGGCAGTGTTCATCACTGATTATATCATTGTCCTGTGGTCTTGTCAGTATAGCGTGTTATTGTGTCATAATCTGGGTGGTGGTGTTTCTTTGAAGATGACAAAATAAGCACGTTTTTGTAAGATAGAGTTCATTGATTAAGCCATGCAGTATTAACTGAACATCCAATTGTGCATAATGTTATGCAAGGTGCTTAACTCACGTACAGAATGTTGGAGGTTCTGTTTCAGGATGCTGTCTTCTCCTCAACACTGCTCTCTGTTTGCCTTCGGAACACAGTGGCTATTCAAACTAGATGGTTACTTTTTCTCATGTGCGTGTAAAAAACAAGTTACTAATCCTCACAAGGTATCCATGGAGGTTCTCTTAGGTCTGCTGCACTCAGCAAGAGAAGAAAAACTTTCTTTAACGGTAGGACTAGGAGCCCTGGGTGGATGCCCCAAACAGGCCAGGCACATCCTTAGTCTCTGACTCCAGCTTGTGGCAAATTAATCATCACAATCAAATTCCTCTCCCTACTGTCTATAGCACCCATTCATGGACCACTGTCTGGTTTTCTCTGCAGCCTCTGTGTGATGTCCTGTTCAACACATAATAAGCTCTCATGAAACATGAGTTCCCTTCCTCTGCCTTTCCTTTTCCCCCCTCGTTGAATGAATGGATGAACAGTGAATTAGTTCTTCTCTGCTGCCAGCCAGTTTTCTGTGTTCCATGGCCACATGGCAGAACATGCCTACACAGAGTCCCTGAATTTTCGTATTTTGTGTTCAGGTATACTGAGGGAACCTCACTTCTGCTGATCTTAAAATCAAATTCCTGCGAAGGTAAAAGTTCCATCCTTTGTCTAATCTATGTTGTTCAGATAGAGTCATTGAATTACCCTGGTGGCCCCAGGCTGCAGTGACATGGCTGTGGATAGGGGTAAGGGGTAGGGAACAGTTTCTCCAAAGGAGGTTCTGGGCAGAAATCATGACAGTTTTTTTACCACTCCTTACATCTCTCTTGTTCATAACCTTGGTCCACTCCCAGGTTTCCCCTGTCCTAGATTTGATATAGCAAGTCCCCCTGTGACCATCCTGGGCCCTGTTAGTTGGCCATCTCTCTACTCTACCAATGACACTGGCTGCTCAGGCAGGAGGGTTCCCAACAGTGACTTTTCCACCTCCTCTTCTCCACCAGCTAGGCTCACCCACCACAGCTTCTGTAGCAATATCTGAGGTCAGTTTGCTTTTAACCCTTCCACTCCTACTGCAGCTCCGTTAACGCTTGTATTCCACGAGTGCCCTTCTGATTCCACCTTCTCTTGTAAGAAACTAGTGAAGTTTCCTTTTCCACAGCTGGAGCTCAGAGGCTTGATCCTGGAACTGCTAGTTAAAACCTAAATTCCATTTCTTCACAGAGGTAGTTTTTGTCAGAGTTGAAGTTCCATACCTCTGGTGCATTTTGTATCGAATAGGCTTTTTACAGGCTGACATGAGAGCTCAACTACAATTTATAACGTCGACTCTGAAATGATTGTTCCTGTAGACTCAATTATTGTCTTAGAAGTAGACTTTTCTGGGGAATGAAACCCATTTGTAAATTAGAAACCCTCTGATACTTCATCTATAGTCTGGACCATGTGCTCTAGCCTATGCCAGAGCACCAGGGTGCATGGGCCTCCATGTTCAGAACACAGGGTCCAAAAAAGGACATCGAAGCAAGGCATGAAAGGATAGTAACATCATACTTCAGGATTTATCAGAAAGGCATGGACACTGGAATTTGGAGCGCATGTGGAAAGGATTGCAGTTGGAAGGAGAAGTGAGGGCTGGGGTATTAGACCCCTCTAGTCAGGCATGGCAAAAACTGGGGTGGGACTCAGGATGGGGCTGAGAAATGGTCACTGTCAGTCACAGACCAGGGAGAATCTAGGAAGGGCACTCAGGATGGTGAAGCCAGGGCAGGGATGATAGCTGGAAAGTACAGTTGTTATTATCAAGGCATCTGTCCCAGGTTGGGGTTAAGATTGGGGACTCTAAGCAGGATCTTGAGAATGAAACAGGATCTCCAACTGGGGACAATGAGAAGCTTGGTCCTCAGAACTAAGGTAAATCAGGAGGGGAAAGGAGAATGTACTGGGAGAAGAGACGCTTACTGAGGCACAAGAGCCCCCTTAGCAGAATGTGGCATCAGGGCCGTGAATGGTGATGAGCTGCAAGCATGGGCCCCAGAGAGAAGCCCAGATGCTACTGCTGAATCTCCATATTTTGGGCCCACCCTGCCCCTGCACGTTAAACCGGTCCCCTGAGGAAAAGGAATGACTGGCAGGTCTTCTTTATTCCTGATACACTGCTAAGACCCACGTACAAGGCTTCCTGCTTTCCTTTCCATTGCCTAGCAACACCACCTCCTTGATTACCAGAGTTGTCATAGTTTTTCTGTATCTATCTACTCTGTATGTAGGTACATGGGGCCTACAAGGTAGAAGGCAAAGTCCGAGTTGTTCAACCAAGTACAAGTTCACTTGCAAGTATAAGAAAGTTCACTCTCAGTACAAGCTCAGAGTAGGGGAATCAACAAGACTGATTTCATGCTGAACCCAAAAATGGACCAGGAGAGAGAGGGAGATGGGAAGAAGGACATTCTAGGGATTCTGTAAATCCTAGAATTATCAGAGACAGAGAGACAGACAAAGAGAGTAAAAAATAAAGTGTCACATAAAGTTATTTTAAAGGATATGTTTTATTTATTTTTTTTATTTTAAATGTAGTACTTTTTAATTTTATTTTATTTACTTTTGGCTGCATTGGGCCTTTGCTGCTGCACACGGGCTCTCTCTAGTTGCGGCGAGCGGGGGCTTCTCTTTTTGCGGAGCGCGGGCTCTAGGGCGTGTGGGCTTCAGTAGTTGTAGTACACGGGCTTAGTTGCTCCGAGGCATTTGGGATCTTCCTGGACCAGGGATCGAACCCATGTCCCCTGCATTGGCAGGCGGATTCTTAACTTCTTAGGGAAGTCCTAGAGGATATGTTTTAAATGTATATTAAAACAAAATTTCTTCATCAATCATTGTCTTTCTAGTATAGAAATTATTTAATTCTGTCAAACACAAAGAAAAGCATGTGGCTTGCCATTCAAAAAGCCTAAAACTCCCCAGATAAAAATGGTCATAGATGTTTCTCAATCATTGCGGTCATTAAAGGCCAACATTTAAAACTATTGGGAAGTTCTGTTCTCTGTAAGGTAGAAGGAAGATGCATCATGTCATCCATCATATGACATAATGCCTCAGACAGTTTCGGAAAGTCAAGGGTAGACATCTGCAGGTTCTATTCCCACCTGAAAGCGTATCAGATGGATAGCCTTTACCTTCAGTGTTCAACTGGGGGTCTGGGGGCACCGTGCTTAGGAGAAGGGTAGAGTGTTGAAAGGGTCCGTGTGTCGGTGCAGTACATATTCATCCACCAAAGGCTGTTGGAAAATACACTTGTATATTTTTCTTCTTTTAAATCAGGGATGCTGAATCTTCTTTTATTATTAGGTATGGCTAACACTCCCACCCGAATCAACATTCTCATGCCAGTAAAAAACATACCTAGTTCGTTTGGTCTTTGTGACTGTTTGAAATATCATTATTTTGTTTGCACAGAGGAATTTTTACCATTTCACTCATCACTTATGTATTCAATGAGGTATATCTGAAAAGAGAAATAATTCTGGTATGGTTAGTGCTGATAAAAGTTGGAGCAGCGAAGAGGGGACAGGAGAGGAGAAGTAGGTTAAGGAACGCAAAAAAGGTGGAAGGGGGTGAGGACCTAGGACTGAGAGACTCAGCAGGAACCTGACTCTCACGTCCCCCAGGCAATCAGGGTCGCAGATACATGTCTGAGAAAATTATTGTTATTACCGCCCCTTGAAGTTTTTATTTCCTTCTTGCAGTAGAAATTATTGCCTGGCTTCTTTTTTAAACTTCAAAGTTTATTTTCTCAAGGAATTACTACGATTTTTCCTCCCTGACGGATCATCTAAGGAAGTAACCAGTTTACTTTACAATATTAGAAGAGTTGACCAATTTCTGTAGCTATCAGCTCAAAAGTCCTTGCTCTCTTTCTTCAAAAACTGTAATTCAGAAAACAAACCAAACAATGCCAACTAAAATACTGTGTCTGGGTTTTCTCTTTTAAATTATTTTTTATTCTTTATCAGAGTAATATCTATGGGTGGTTCAAACCTCAAGTAGTACTAAAAGGCTTATAATGGACAACAGTAGCTCTTTATCTGGTTTTCCTTCTACCAGCCCTTACCTCCTATCCTCATTCAATCCCACTTCCTGGAGGCAGTCACTTACAATTGGCTTAGCTGGTAATTTTGATACTGTTTGATACTTTTTTCCATATTTTAAAATAATATATTAGCTGTTTATTCATTTTAGACATTATCTATTGATTTGCTTTATGGTGTAGATGATTCAGCATTTTTAAAATACATTCCTCCCCTCCTCCTTCCCCTTCCAATGTGGTTATATCACCTTATTTAGTCTGCCTTTACATTGCAATAATAATATTATGTATAATTATAACTAATAATAATTACTATAATTATTCACTACTGAGGCAAATCATCTAATATGATTATGCTTCTTGTACAATGTTATTTTTGGTTTTTTTTTTTTTGCGGTACGCGGGCCTTTCACTGTTGTGGCCTCTCCCATTGCGGAGCACAGGCTCTGGACGCACAGGCTCAGCGGCCATGGCTCACAGGCCCAGCCGCTCCGCGGCATGTGGGATCTTCCCGGACCAGGGCACGAACCCGTGTCCCCTGCATCAGCAGGCGGTCTCTCAACCACTGCGCCACCAGGGAATCCCCTTGTACAATGTTTTGTTCTCCTTGAAGCTCTTTTGTCCCTCATTGTACGTGTCTCTTCCGTTTTTCTCAAAGAATCAGGTGTTTGTGTGTGTATGTGTGTGTGTCTTTCATATTAGAATTACTCATTAAATGTTTGGTGATCCCAATCCCACCCGTCTAGGTGGGACAGGGAGGACGGGAGGGAGACACAAGAGGGAGGGGATATGGGGATATATGTATATGTACAGCTGACTCACTTTGTTATACAGCAGAAACTAACACACCATTGTAAAGCAATTATACTCCAATGAAGGTGTTAAAAAAAATTGTGATCTTTGACTGTGTTTATACTGAAATGTGAAGTTACTAAAAATCTGAATTGAGGGACTTCCCTGGTGGCGCGGTGGTTAGGAATCCGCCTGCCAATGTAGGGGACACGGGTTCGAGCCCTGGTCCGGGAAGATCCCACGTGCCGCGGAGCAACTAAGCCCTTGCGCCACAGCTGCTGAGCCTGTGCTCTGGAGCCCGCGAGCCACAACTATTGAGCCTGCGTGCCACAACTACTGAAGCCCATGTGCCTAGAGACCGTGCTCCGCAACAAGAGAAACCACCACAACGAGAGGCCGGCACACCGTAACGAGGAGTGGCCCCAGCTCACCGCAACCAGAGAAAGCCCGTGCCCAGCAATGAAAACCCAATGCAGCCAAAATAAATAAATTAAAAAAGAAATCTGAATTGAAGTTCTGGGGGTTGTGTGGGTTTGCCAGATTTGTACTGGGAAAGCACTAAACATCATTTGTGGAGGTCTTTTTCTTTTCATAGGGCATTCAGTTTTTCCAGAAAAGAATCCATGAATTTCTTGTGTGTGGGGTGGGGTGTGTGTGAGTGTGTGTGTGTGTGTGTGTGTGTGAGAGAGAGAGCATGTGTTTGTGCGCGCATCCACGCGCTATCCTTGTTGCTGGTATTCAGGGCTGTGAACTGGGTGAAGGAGGCTACATATTCCACCATTTAGTGTGCAGATGGTCACTTGCCCTGTTTTTAAGACCCGTTGCCACTCCTCCATTGGGAGGGCTACCTGAGTCCTGTGTCAGCCTGTCCCATACCTCTTCCTTCAGTGAGTGCTGTGTGGTCTTAGATGAGAGTGTTTCCTACACTTCTGGTTGGTTGCCCCTCTGCAGACCCTGGATCATAGCTTCCTCAGCTTCTTCTCCAGTCCTCCACACAATTTCCATTGAAATGACCGTGTTTCATGGGGAATCCTACGTAAATAATTCATCATGAATGAAAAACACAATCCAAAGCCATTACAGTATACACTTTAAATGGGTGAATTGTATAGTATATGAACCGTTCTATAGCACAATAAAGCTGTAAAAAAATAAATAATCCTTACATCAAAAAATGGTGGAAAACAAGTGAGCATTACTTTTCTAATGAAATAAATTGGGAAGGTCTACATGTGTGTATAAAGCAATTTTAATTTTCATACGGGAGATGAAAAATAAAACAGTAAAAAGGCTACAGAGAACAATCAACTTGGTAGCAATAAATAATGTAAATCAGAAACTGTCAAATTTGAACTTTATAATTGACACATAAAATTAGGAAAATCTGAGTAATATGGACATATATAACAATGAAAATTATTTTCTGTAGAAGTTCTGTTCTCTATGGAAATTACTCTCATAGGAATAATTCCAAAAGAAATTAAGGATCAAAACAACAACAGCAAAATCACCTCCCAAAATAGAGAAAACTTCTATAATGAATGGTGTTGGTGGCATACATAAACACACTGGAAATAAAAGACACTGCCACATTTAAATTCCTGATTTAATAAACTGTGACTTCAACTAACTATAGAAAATACATTGTAATAAGAAACCATGCTTACAAAAATGTAATATGAAATGCAATCTTGGATGTAGCATAATGAAAATTGCAAGCTAAGAAACATGGTTTGAAAAAAGTCCATCTCTCATACATACATGATTAAAGTTTAGAAAAGTCTTCTATCTCATCCTACAAATAAAACCAGAAAATCAATAACAAGGTCTTTTTTTTTCATCCTCAGAAACATAAATTAGGAGAACAGAAGGATTAAAAAAGATAAATAGCAAAAAGATGCTAAAATGAGAGGAATATATATCTTAAAGGGCAAAACCACAGGATTTCACATGTGAAATGATAACCTCCATGAATATATTATACAGTAAGGACTTATTTACTATTGAAGACTAATTGTAGGTAATACTAGAATGGAATAATAATAGAATGATAGAAATAATACAAATCATAAAATAATAGAAATGGCTAATCTTATGATTTTAAGAATAGGCAGATGGAAACCTCTGACTTTCTTAACTTCGCTCTTTAAGAGATAATGTCTCTGCTTCCTTCCACAATACCTTAAGCCTATGCAGGCAGATCAGTTTCTCCAACCAAAGTACTCACTGCTCTTTTAGTTTTGGGGAAATGATGGAGAGTTTATCAGTTTCTTGTGGCTGCTGTTATAAATTGCCACAGATTGGACATCTTAACACATAAAAATTTATTCTCCCATGGTATGCTAGAAGTCCTGATTCAAGGTGTCAGCAGACCAAATACAAGAATGAGAGATGTTCCTGGTGTTCTTTTCACTTAAGAATTTATTTGAATTTTAGGAGCTCTGTGCCAGAAACTGGGGGCAGAGACCAAAATATACATTTTCTATTATTTCACGTATACCAAAATAAGTTTCAAGTCCAAAGGTGGTCTGCAGGAAGTCTCCCCTCTTCTTCTGGTGTGGTCAGTCTTTTTCCATTAAGGCCTTCAACTGATTGGATGAGGCCCGCCCACATTACAGAGGGTAATCTGTTGTACTCAAAGTCTGCTGATTTGAATGTTAATCTCATCTAAAAAATACTTTCATAGAACAACTAGAATAATGTTTGGCCAAACATCCTGGTCCTATGGTCTAGCTAAGATGACACTTAAACTGTCTCAGTCATCTTTGCCTCTGAGCGCACCATGTGGCTGAGACTATCAGGTCTGCATTGCCGTCTCCCTAACAATTCTGATTCCTTCCGCCTTTCTTGTCACAGTGTCAGGTCAGAGTCGTGGTCCAAAACCTTTTCCTGTCATTCCTTCTTCCTTCTCCTGTGTCTTTCCAAGGTGTTACACTGTGCCTCCTCCAACAGTTTACCTGTACCACTAACTCACTCTACCTCTGTGCTTTCTCGAGAACGTACACAAGCGGGGAATTTTGGAATCAATATTTGCAGGCCTCTTTTTTAACTCCTTGCTCCCCTTAAGGGCTCCTGCCTGTGAGAGAAAGTTGATAACCTGATTGATCAGCTCTGACATTTACTGGGGCCATTTTGTATTGGTGGTTAAAGTCACTTTATGTCCATGGTTGGTGTTAGGGGTGACACATCTTCTTTGTGTTCTATTTTCTGGATCCATGCCATTGGCAGTGAAGAGGGCCAAGGCCTTTTCCCCAGTGAGATGTTGGGATGAAGCCTGGGTGTTCTTTCTGCGCTCTCTTCTCCCCCCTGCATCCCAGCTGTATCCTCATGCCCCAGCCACAGATGAGGTAGCCTGTGGGGCATGGCGGGGAGTGCCTTGAAGTGACTTTTCTTCTCATTGTTGTGGCAATATCTTGACTTTCGTTTTGTGAGGAGAGGAAGGATAAAAGAGCAAAGATGACAGAATTGTGGGAGAAGGAGCGAGAAGCCTCTTTTAGGCCATGTACCTTGCTTCAGCTTTTCTCAGAATGATATGGTGAGTTAAGAAGGACTTACCCAGCCACTTTGCCCCCATTTAGCTATTGATATAATAAGGATTCTCTCTCAATGAGAATATTTGTTGGAAGATTCTTTTTTTAAATTTATTTAATTAATTTATTTTTGGCTGCATTGGATCTTCATTGCTGTGCGCGGGCTTTCTCTAGTTGTGGCGAGCGGGGGCTACACTTCGTTGCGATGCGCGGGCTCTAGGCATGCAGGCTCAGTAGTTGTGGTGCACGGGCTTAGTCGCTCTGCAGCACGTGGAATCTTCCTGGACCAGGGCTCAAACCTGTGTACCCTGCATTGGTAGGTGGATTCTTAACCACTGCGTCACCAGGGAAGCCCTTGGTGGAAGATTTTGGACTCCTAACAATACTGAGAAAGTTACTAGATCATTTGTTTAACATCCTTATGCTGAGCACTGCACCTGGGACTGAAGATACAAAATCAAATAAGATAAAGCTTTCGTCCTTAAGAAGCCCTCAGTCTTGTGAGGAGAAAGCCATGTCAGCAAACACAAGCAAAGCTGTAAGAGAGAAGTGTACACAGTCAGGAGTGGGGGGTCACATTTTCTAGCTCTTCCTGGGTGGTGGCACATGGATGAGTGAGTGTCCAAGAGAAGATAGCCCATAAGGTGGACCTAGAAAAAGGAGGAGGAATCTGAAAGGTAAATGGGGAAAGAATTCCAGGCAAAGGGAACTCTATTTTCCCTGGCAGATATTGGTATACGCAGGAAGTGGAGAATAACTTTGTAAAGGAGACCAGGTAATAAAGTACCACACAAACCACCTAAGATGGCACACTTTCTTTCTTTTTCTTTCTTCCTTCCTTCCTTCCTTCTCTCTCTCTCTCTCTCTCTTTCTTTGTTTCTTTCTTTTTCTGCTTTCATGGAAGCTAGTTGATGATAGCAATGATATATACAATTTAAGGGTCTATTGTTGCATATTTAACTTATAGACTTTATTTAGGAATCACATCCTCCATTGCTTTTACTGGTCTTTTGATTGCTGAGGACATTAACTTTTTTTGTTTTTTTAAAGAAAATTAGCTTTCTTAAAAGAATGACTTTCATCCAAGGCAATTCCAACAAGAAATTGTCAATAGGTAAAGAAATGAGAGTAGCAGGAACCAGGGAGAGAGTTATCAGAGGAGTTTAATTAAATAAACTTCATACTGTACGCATGATCTTTAGAACAGCAGTGAACACACTAAGACCTCAGGTACATAGTAAAATGTTGTGTTATTTGGAAAAAAAGTCTCATATTAATAGTTCCATAATAGTTCCACTTTTATCGTCTACATGATTCAGGGAACCTGAAGAGTATGTTTCTAAGAAGAAAAAATAATTGCTACCTGGTATGTCACATCAATTTATACTGCCGGTCTGAACTTCAGCTCCTTCATTCATTCTTTCATTTATTCATTCAACAAGCCTTTACCAAACACTAACAAAGTGACAGTCACAGCCTGCAACCCAAGATAGAAAGGGGAGAAATAAAGGAATGAATAATGAACATGAAGAGGGATTAGTCTCCTTGTTATGCAAATGACTGGGCCTGAAGAAACACAGAGATCCATAGAAAATCTGGTCTTTGACCCAATTGGCACATTCTTTTTTCCATGGTTCTCCTTTACTTTGAGTCTGATCTTGTTTTAGGGCCAATGCTTGAACTGGTCTTTAAAGCTGTAGTTTCTAGTATGAGTTCGTATTGACTGGAGCAACATCCACAGGATCTCTTGCGTAGCCTGTTCCCATATATGTGGAAGCATCTACCCTTGAAAACACTTTCATCTGAAACTATGTACGCCCCCCCCTTTTTTAAAAACAAGTCAACTGTACTGCAATGTTTTGCTGGGGCGAAAAAGACGAACTTCATGGAATATTATTCTAGTAACATTGTTAGTACCCAGGGCAATTGGTATTGCGTAGATTTGGCCTTGTAACAATGTTTTCCAAGACAGAAATGCCCTGTGACTTCTAAAAGCGAAGTGCCCCTAACAACTTTTAATGAAGAGTTTGATTGTTGGACCAGTGATATCTGCAATCCTAAAACAAATTCAGCTGAATAGTAATATCTACAAGTTGGCAAACTGAAAAATTACTCCTCAAGATTTGGAGCCCTTGTGTACTGAATTTCAGGAGAATTTAGTGAGCTTTCCATAAACAGAAATAAAATTTAAACGAAAGTTCATATGTGATACCTTCTAGCTAAACGGTTAGAAATGTATGCAATTTTCTTGATGCTAAAGTGGCATCATAATCACCTGTAGTTACCATCATTGTCTTATCCCTTATGAAGTAGCTACTTTTACCTCCTTACATTAATACAAAACAAGATTTACTCCAGGTATGTCCAACTATGGGGTAAAATAATGTCATTCTTAGTAATTTAACTTAGGTACATTGACTTAGACGTTTGGGTTTTTTTTTTCCTTAGATTCAAGTATCGCTTTTAAATAATAGCATTTATCTTAGTAAGTCCAAAAATTACCAACAAGGCTAGCCAATTTAATTATTCATATTTTCATATGATGTATTTGGTATTTGTTACTGCATAACAAATTATCCCCAAACTCAGCAGCTTAAGACAACAAACATTTATTATCAGACAATGGGTCATCATCTGAGGGCAGCTTAGCTGGGTGACTCTGCTTCGGAGTCTCTTGAAAGGCTTCAGTCAAAGTCATGGTCAGGGCTACAGTCATCTCTAGGTTCTCCTGGGCACATGACTGTTGGCAGGTTTCACTGGCTGGTGCATGAACACAGTTTCTTCCACATCAGCCTCTCACAACATGGCAACTTGCTTTCCCCAGAATGAGAACTGAGAGAGAAAGTAAGAGAAAAAAAAATATTGGGTCTCTGTCCTTGGAATTCCCTGGGTGATAGGAATGTCTTTTGTTCTAATGAGGTGACTCTTGGTGGGCTAACTGGATAGCTTCAGGATGGAGACTGGCACCAGAAAGGTCAAACTGTGATTAGAAGCTTGGAACTTTCAGCCCCACCCTCCATCTTCTGGGGAGGGAGGAGGGGCTGGAGATTGAGTTAATGATCAGTCATGCCTATGTAATGAAGCGTCCATGAAAATCCCTAACCTACAGGGTTTGGAGAGTTTCTGGCTTGTGAAAGCATCCATGTGCTGGGAAGGTGGTGGACTCTAAACTCCATGGGGACAGAAGCTCCTGTACTTGGAACCCTTCTAGATCTCACACTTGCTGTGCACCTTTCATTTGGCGGTTCATCTATATCCTTTGTTATATACTTTATAATAAACCAGTAAATTTAAGTGTTTCCTGGGGTTCTGTGAGCCATTCTAGAAAATTATTGAACCCAAGGAGAGGTTGGGGGAACCCCAATTTAAAGATGATTGTTCAGAGTGCAGGTGACAACCTGGGACTTGTGATTGGCATCGGAAGCGGGGGCATCTGAGCTCTTAACTTGTGGATCTGTGCTAACTCCAGTTAGATAGTGTCAGAATTTAATTGAATTGTAGGACACCCAGCAGAGAATTGTTTGATGTGTGGAGAACCCACACATCTGGTGTCAGAAGTATTGTGAGTGTGTGAGCAGAGGAAAACACATGACTATTTTTCCTAGACAGAGTTATCAGGTCCAGTCCACACTCGAGGAGAGGGAATTACACAGGGTATAAATACCTGGGGGTAGAGATCACCCGGGGACATTTTAGAGGCTGCCTATCTCATATGGTAAAGTTGGTCAGCTTTACTATTCATGTTTTCAAATGGTAGGTTAAGACTCTACCATATCATGATTGTGATAAGTATTTTTTAATTTGGGTTTTATGTTCCATGATAAACATTTCTGCCAGAGCCTCTGCCCTGGGGAGATGGGATGTTACCTTTTAGAGAAATGGATTGCTGGATCATACTATTTTTCACAATTTGTCCTCCCTTCCACACCCTTGTCCTGCTTCAATGTAGGAGAAATAGGAGTTGCCACCTCCCTAGCTTTAGGCTTGGTCATGAGACTTGCTCTGGCGAATGGGACATGGGGGGAAGAAACACTGTGCCCGTTCAGAGCAGAAGCTTTAAGATTCATTGTGTGTTCCCACTCACCCTCTTATACTCCCGCCTGCCAGAAGGAAAACCACAGGATGGGAGATACGGGACACAGACCTCAACTAGAGCCAGGCATAAGCCAGCTGAGTCAGTCAACCTGCAGACCTGAAGATGAAAAATACATATTTGTCGTGGTAAACCTCGGGAGTTCAGGGATACACTATTGCTGCAGCAAAAGTTGCCGGATACAAGTGGGGACAGCAGGGAGGGAAAGAGCAAACATCCCAGTGTCTACTTTTGTCAGTATGTATTCTGTTTCCAAATCCCACTGAGAGTGACTGAAGCCCAGTCCCCATAGGTAATCACATTGGAGAATGCTGTTTCAAGAGCATTCGGTCCTCAAGACTGGCTGTATGATTTTGGAAAAATTCTTAGGACTCTCAGTAAAGTTTTGAGTACAAAAGTATATATATATATAAAATCAGTGATTTCAACCTGTTGTGTTTAAAACTTGGAAAATGTTCAGTTTTCTAAAATTTCAGATATCATATTTCATCTCTGTCAAAAACTTTTTAATTTGGTTTAGTTTGTAATTGACATAATTGCATTCTAAAATGAAATAAGTATGCTGACTATTATTAACTCAGCAGGATAGCTGTTTAGACAGTTATATGATTATGCTCTATCCCTGAACACTGAGGAAAAAACATGAGAGGGATTTGGTAAACAACATGTTGCCTCTAAATATCTCTGGGAGCACTGATGTATATCAAGCAATTATACTCCTTATCTGAAAAAGACATTTTGAACAGTATGGAGACACTCATTGTAGAGGTTAATTAAAAATTATTTTTCTTTGTTTCATTTATTTGTTTTTTAACCCCTTGCCTGCATATTCAAAGAAGCTTTTCTTTCAAGTCTTGCAAAATTATTTAAGACTACCAGGATCAGAAATCATCTTGAATATAACATTTGGGTTATTTGGGTATATCATGTGTGTATGTGTGTGTGTGTGTGTGTGTGTGTGTGTGTGTGTGTGTGTTCTAAACCTGCATATCCCAAGTGATTGCTAGCGCTTCTAAAATTCATTTATTGATAGCTCAGCCTTCTGTTCTGTGACCTAATAGTCTAATTGCTATATAATGTGGAATTTAGGGACAGAAAAATATGATATTCAAAGTTACATAGAAAAAAACATTATTTAAATGATAAATTAAACCCTGTGGTTAGCTTGTCAGTGAGTCAATGGACTAGAGATCAATTTTCACACAATTTTCTATGCTCAGATGCTTTGTGAATCACCCCTCCCCCAAGGACTCCAATATTTCCTCTGTAAACTTTAAAAAATTTTAGTACAAAGAGAATAATTTGGATCAACTACAATTACTTTAATCTACCATTCCTTTTCCTACCCCTCCCCTGTCCTTTCCATTCCTTTTCTGTCCCACTGTTATCACCCTAGTTACAGCCTAGTGTCTGGACTACAGCACAGATTCCTAGCCAACCTTCCTATTCCAGGCTTGTTTCCCTTCAGTTCATCCAATCACCTAGTAAGGTGCCCCCCTCACCCCTAGAACGTGAAAAATGAGAGAAGCTTTGCCCATTAAGAAAAGTTATGTGAATGCTGTGTAAGAGCAAAGACAGATAACATGAGGTAAAAACAGGATTGCTCCAAGGCCTGCAGGAAACCTCCCCTCTGAACCACTCAGAAGGGATTAACATATCCAGAGTGTCTGGTACCAAACTGTGCAAACTGACCAAGGCTGGTTATCTCTGGAGGCTTCAAAAGGGAGGTTCCAAGAGGCCACTGAAGAAGTGTCCTCCCAAGGCCTATGGTTGGACCAATCCAAAATGACAGTTCTGGGGATCCCTGTCACACCAATGCCTGGATTCCACTGGAGAACTTCTGATTCAATTCAACTGGGGTGGTGCCCAGCCTTGGTATTTATTTATTTATTTTAAAATTTATTTTTATTTTATTTTTGGCTGCGTTGGGTCTTCGTTGCAGTGCGTGGGCTTTCCCTAGCTGCGGCGAGCAGGGGCTACTCTTTGTTGCAGTGTGCGAACTTCTCATTGTGGTGGCTTCTCTTTTGGCGGAGCACGGGCTCTAGGTGTGCAACCTTCAGTAGTTGTGGCATGCGGGCTTCAGTAGTAGTGGCTCGCGGGCTCTAGGGCGCAGGCTCAGCAGTTATGACGCATGGGCTTAGTTGCTTCGCGGCACGTGGGATCTTCCTGGACCAGGGCCCAAACCCGAGTCCCCTGCATTGGCAGGTAGGTTCTTAACCACTGCGCCACCAGGGAAGCCCAGCCTTGGTATTTTTAAAATAGCTTTATTGAGATATCGTCGATATATATGTACACTTAAGGTGTACAACTTGATGTTTTGATATATGCATACACTGTGGAAAGATCACCACAATCAAGCTAATTAACATACCTACCACCTCTACATAGTTACCGTTGTGTGTGTGTTGGGGGGTAGCCTTGGTATCTTTTAAATGCTCTCCAGGAAATTCTAATCCGGGCTTGAGAACCTCTGGTAAACTCTAAATTCCAACTGTAAGACAGATTCCTGCCTACCGTTAGCCCCAACCAGCAAACAATCCATCTGGTTCCGTGATTACTGAACAATCCCCTGATTGCCCAGAATTCGGCTAGAGGAAGAGTTGGCACTCATCAAGCAAACTCAACTTCGAGTCCTCGATAGTGGTCTTGCACATTCTAAAAGAGGATCTTGTCATGATTTTCCATTCCATTCATGGAAACAATAACTTAAGTTTATTAACAAGAGAATTTCCGGTTATATTTCTCATAGTAAATACATGAATTGGAATTCCTTTGTTCATTCTGGTCTGCTGTGAATTTATCATGCGTTTGTCTTTCACCTCTTAGTGCAAATAAAGTCCTTGCCTGGGACCTTCAAAGTGGAAGGTAAGATTTAGCAGGCTTTCCCTATAGGCCCTGCTATACTACTTTTACCTGTTCCTTGTGTCTACATCCTGCAGCCAAACTAAATCTTTCTAAAGTGCAGTTTTGGTCGTGTTATAATTCTGCTTAAAAATCTTCTGGGGCTTCCCTACTGCCTTCTGATTCCAATCTACCTTTCTTCTCCCGGGGCTTTCCAACCATATGCTCCAGGCAGACTGAATCATATAAGCTCCATATTTCCCTGTCTCTTAATTTTAAGCTTAAACTGGCCCCTTCATCTGGCACATTCTCACTTCCACCCTCTTATCACTCCTTACCATCTTACCTGGTTAACTCATTTCTAATGGTTAATTTACTTTCCATGTGCTCTCAGTCATGCTGCCTTCTCCCCCAACCCTAGCCATAAATGAAATATTCCATTCAGATATGCCTTTATTGATACCATCTCAACTTGTTTTCTCAGTCTAGAACTCTCTTTTGTTCCTTTCCACTAGCTAGCTAGTTCCCACTCATAGCTTATTCAAGTTTGAACTTAAATCTTTTCCTTTAGGGAGGCTTTTTCTGACTCCCAAGCCTCAGTGAGATGCCCAGTATACGTTCCCATAATGCTTTCTACTCCTCCGTTGCAACAATCATCACATTGCCATTACTTGCTCAGAGTCTATGATCCCTGCTAGTAGTGAGTTCCATGAACATAAGGACAAGTCTACCTTATTCACTGCGGAACATCAAGGCTCCAGCCCAGTGCAAGGCACATAGTAGATGTTAAATATGTATGTGCCAAATGGATGTTGAACGAATTCAATTTTAATTTAACACATTTTCTTAAGTGCCTACCACATGCCAGACAATCCTCTAGGTGCTGGAGGTATGTCAGTGAATAAAGAAGACAAAGATCCCTTCCCTCATGGAGCTGAGATTCTCTCAGGGAAAGATAGACAACAGACATGTAAATAAGTAAATTATACAGTAGGTTAAAAAGTGCTAAGTGCTATGAAAAAAATGAAAAAGTAAAGTTAAATGAAATTGGAAAAGTAAAATAAAAATGAAAAAGTAAAATACGAAAAAAAATGGGGGTGCACAATTTGCACTACTAAATAAGGTGGTCAGCATAGGTCGCATTGCAATAGTGACATTTGAGCACAGATTTGAAGGAACTGAGGGAGTTAGTCATGCAGACATCTAGGGAAAAGAGTGTTCCAGGGAAAGGGATGGTCAGTGCAAAGGTCCTGAGAATTCCTGGTGTGTTGGGGAATCACAGGAGGCAGTGTGTCTAGAGCAGAGTGAGCAAGGGTGAGAATAGTAGGAGAGGAATTAACGTCATGGGGCCCTTTGGGCCATTTGTAAGGACTTTGGCTTTTATGCTAAGTGAAAAGGGAAGCCATTGAAGGGTTTTGAACATGTTCTGACATGATCTGACTTATGTTTTTAAATAATTACTCTGGCAGCTAGGTTAATAACAGATTACAGAGGAGGAGGGCAAAAGTAGAAGTAGAGAGACCCGTTAAAAGGTAAGAGAGGGCTTCCCTGGTGGCGCAGTGGTTGAGAGACCGCCTGCCAATGCAGGGGACACAGGTTCATGCCCCAGTCCGGGAAGATCCCACATGCCACGGAGTGGCTGGGCCTGTGAGCTGTGGCCGCTGAGCCTGCGCGTCCGGAGCCTGTGCTCTGCAACGGGAGAGGCCACAACAGGGAGAGGCCACAACACTGAGAGGCCTGCGTATCGCAAAAAAAAAAAAAAAAAAAAAAAGGAACAACAGGAAACTTCTGGTTATTTTAACCTATCTACCTTAATGGGCAACAGCAGCTGCTAATTCTTAAATGGATGTTATATGGCCTTTGCTTTAAATGTATTTTTTATTGTTGTTGTTTCATTGTTGTTTTTGTTGCTAATACCACAGTGTCTAACATGTATGTTTTCCTTAAATAAATGAATGAACGAAATCCAGCAATCCAAATTCTATACTCCAAAATTAACTAAAGACTATATGACAGCCTAAAATCAACACATTCAAGGGAAAAATTTGAAGAAAGTACATTAAACTGTTAGACAGGTAGGTCCATGACTCATTTGAAAAAATGTAATACTATTTTACAACTAATAAAATAAAAGCTAATGCCATGAGAAGGCAATTAAGAACAAGTCTGTTGTGCTTTGATTTACTTTGGCTTGTTTTCTTATTCTTAGAAACAGCTGATTAATATTCCTGTTGGATGTGTGTAATTAAGATTAAATGAAGGAAAAAAACCACACTTTCATGTTTCAAGTTTTTCTTGTACTGAGATCTGGCTCCTACTCACCTTTACCACCCATCATTAGAATACCTTTCTTTGGTGGATTTTACCCATTAGAAGCCCCATGAAATGGTAGATTCCCAAGTTGGAGTATTCTTATTAGGTTAGCCATCCCATTCCTACCCCCATGACCTTCCTGAGGGTATAGGTTTAATGTGGGTAAATTGTCAACCAAGTAAGAGGTGAAGAGAGGTTGAGAAAAGCTGGGGCAGTTAGAAGGTAGCAGGCGAAGACACTGGGCATCTGCCTGGGTGTGGGGGGAGGGAAGGAAGAATTATAAAGGAAATGGAGGAACACCAAATGGTTAAGGAAATAGTTAATTTCACCCTGCATTGGCAGGCGGACTCTCAACCACTGCGCCACCAGGGAAGCCCCCCTGTTGTTCCTTTTCTAAGCTCTCCTTTGCAATTATGAAATACCATTCAACTGTGTCCTCAAACATTTATACAAATATATTTTGGATAATTGAATCCTCAATAGATAGGCGCTATACACTATTGCAAATGAAAACATTAAAGTACAAAGAAGGAAACTTAGTTCAAGTTATTTGACAACCAACGTGCAAAAGAGCTCAAGCAACAGAATTATCCAAGCGTGGAGTCTGGAAGCAGTTTGATAAACACCTTCTACCAAGTTGAAGGTAAGAACTGTATGAATTCAATAAAGCAAATTATTTCCACAGGGAAAAAGCACACAGGAAGCGTCCTGAGAATATTTCTGTCATCTGGGTATCTTATTTTTCCAGACAGTTAGCAAAAAATCACCATATGATTTTTCCTTGGTTTACAAGGACTGCCTGTCGGCCAAGATCAGCATCTGGGGTGAACGACATGTCTCAGTAAGGTGAATGGAGCAGAGTGTGATCTGAAAACAATACGATCATCAAAGAACATAAGTGTACATATTATAAATTCATTAATATTTGAATCAAAGAAAAACAGGAAAAATGAAGAAGTAAATAATAGGTACTGAATTTATTCAGTATATAAAAGGATTATCAGCTCAGCAAAGTTTAATAGTCACTGTTCAGCTCATCCCTGAAACTCCATGTGGTCCAGGCAAGGCTGCACCAGCTGTTGAATTCAAGCTTGTTCTTGTATTATTCAGGCAGTTTTGCAATAAAATATGGAGTTAAAATGAGCTAGCCTTTTCCATTTCCCTTTGCAGGGCTTCCCCCAATAATCAAGCTATCAGAAAAACAAAATAAAACCAAACAGTATCTCAATAAGAACATTTTATGAGTTTCCCCTCTGTCATTCTCTTTGGGCTGAGCAATCCTTTTTTGACAACAGAGTATTTCTCTTCTTTGCAATGCCTGGATTCATGGTCTTATGCCATCCACTGTGGTAATAATTTAGCTGGATAAAAAGGCATAAAGTCCATTTTGAAAGTCAGTTTGTAATTTTTGCATTTTAAACTATTTTTCCTCATCCCCAAAATCCATTTCAAATGAATGAAAAGATTGACTAATAAAATACTAAAGTTTAGAAATCAGAATAAAATATAATTTGATAGCTATGAACATTATGAAGAGATTTTTTAAAATTATAAGCTTAGAAACAATAGATAAAATAATACAGAAAATATTGACAGATTTGCATGTATACAAATAGTAACATTTGCACATAAAAAAACAAAAAGAGTTAAACAGTCTCTATTTCATAGAGAGCTCGTGGAGGAAAACCCCATCTCTGTGGGGTCATCAGATTTTCTATTGTTGCTCTTATTGTATTATAAAGACCTTTTATAATATACTTTTAAAAATCCTCAATGTCAAAGTAAATGGATAAATCATAAACCAAAATAAATCATAGAAGACTAAATAAAAGAGAAAAGAACATGAAACCTTAAAAAGGTAAATGAGGGCTTCCCTGGTGGCGCAGTGGTTGAGTTCACCTGCCGATGCAGGGGACACGGGTTCGTGCCCCGGTCCGGGAGGATCTCACGTGCCGCGGAGCGGCTGGGCCCGTGACCCATGGCCGCTGAGCCTGCGCGTCCGCCCCGCAACGGGAGAGGCCACAACAGTGAGAGGCCCGCATACCGCGAAAAAAAAAAAAAAAAAAAGTAAAAAAAGGTAAATGAAAAAATGTCATGAATAGCCAAATTCTCATGAAAAGAAATCCATGGACTCAATAAACATACTGGAAAAAATGTCAACTTCATTAGTGAACAAAGAAATGCAAATCAATAAAAAAAATGTACTTTTTCCCTACTGAATTAGAAAATATATAATTATTATTATACATATTGTATAATTATGATTATTGTATAATTATTATACATATCGCTGGATACAAAACAGTGGGCACTATGGTACATTCTAGTGGTTGTACAAATTGCTTCAATATTTTTGTAGCCTATATTGGGTCCAAATGTTGGATCCACTATAGATCAAGAACTATAAATTGTCTAAGTTTCTGCTTTCTGCCAAGATGGCAGACTAGCTTGGTTTGCCATCCTCAAAGCAACTCTGGAGTAACTGTAGAAGTTAGAGGGAGGTATGCATTCCAGGAACCAATACCACCAATAATAATAATCAGTGAAGAATCCACTGAGGATCCTTATCTCAACCAGTTCTTATAATGAGAGTTGCAAAATGTTGATTTCCTCCATCTATCATTTCATCTACATTTATTAACTGCATTCTTTTATAAAGAAGAGCTTTCCTTCTTTCTTTTAAGTGTAACTATGGACTTCTGGATGTTACAGTCATTGTCATCATTATTCTTTTTAATGCTCAAATTGTTCCAAATGTAACCAGTGAAAGTCTCTGTAAGTCAGCACCTATGTCCCTTTTACATGATCCAATTAATTTTTGAGCACTTCTTTGGTTTGTGAGACAAGATGTCCCAGGTTCACCTTGAACTTTCCCTACCCTTGACCTGGAATCAGCAATTTTCCAAGATGTACTATTCCTTTTAGTGGGGAATGGTATTTAGACACTCATCTGGGCATAGCTAAGTCTTTAATTATGAAATTTCAGGCATTGCTATCAGTTTTTTTGCAAAGGGATTTTTGGAGTAGTCATGCCCTTCTGAAGTTCCAACCACATGGTGTATAGCACTGCATATAATATTGTTCCTCAAAGGCATGAGGGGGTCTGTGAGCCAGACACCTTCCTGGAGCTTCAGGGAGATAGGTGGAACTGAGAAGGGGTGATTAGAGCAGAATCTACCATCTTAGTTTCAACCTCAGCACTCTAAAACAAAAATGACTTTAGGAAAAAATTATGGGATTTATTACCCCCAACTTTTATACCTCATCTGGATCATTGAATAGACACAATCCAAAGCTAAAACTTCTTCCAGATGTCTTCTTTATTTCTTAACTTAGTCCACCTACAAGATTGGCTCTATTCTAAGGCAAATTACAGAACAAGCTTATTTGTTTAAGGGCCTTATTAGTCTCCAGGCCTCAGACTATACCAGAATAAACTCTTCCCTGGTCTTAACAGGAGAATGTGAAATACCCAGTTATTGACTGTGAACGTGTGTGGTTTGTGTAAACTCTATGTACCCAAAATATCAATGTATCTATCATACCCAATTTAATTTTCCACCTTAAGCTTTCTTGCTCCAGCCATGCTGTATGAACAGTAGGTGACAGGACTCCTCTGATCCTTTCCACTGTTGACTGGTCTAGAGATATTCACTTCAGCCAGTCAGATTCCTTCTCTTAAGGATCTGAACCAAGAGACCTAGAGGGAGGTTTCAGTCATCAGTGATCTAACGTGGAGTTGGGCCAATAGCCATGTATAAGGTGAGGAAGTAAAGAAAGAGGACTGAGAGCCCATGACAAATGGACTAATCTGGAGAAAGAATCAGGGGTGAAAGAGGCCACACCACTGCTAAGAAATAGAGCTTCTGACATTCCAGTTCTCTGTGTGATTCCTTGTCCTTGGAGTCTGTGAAGTTTCTGTATCCTTGAAATTAACTTCTCTCTTTAGTAGAATTAGTTTGATTGTTCTTTGCAATTGACAATCTTGGCTCTGATACTATACAACAGCGGACCCCAACCCCCGGGCCATGGACTGCTATAGGTCTGAGGCCTGTTAAGAACTGGACCACACAGCAGGAGGTGAGTGGTGGGCAAGCCAGTGAGGCTTCATCTGCCTCTCCCCATCGCTCCCCATTGCTCTCATCACAACCTGAACCATCTCTCAGCCCCCCGGGTGGAAAAACTGTCTTCCACAAAACTCGTCCCTGGTGCCAATAAGGTTGGGGACTGCTGCTATACAATATAATGGTGTACATCTTTGTTATAGGGAACCACTGTGTTTTGGGTTATTTTATTTGCAGTTATCAAATGAATAGGACATTGCCAAATATTTGCATAGGAAAAAACTGTGGTATAAAATATTAAATGAACGTAACATCTACTTCTTTTGTAAGAGCTATCGATTTTTTTGTGAATCTGTGCCTCTATAGCTAATATTTGGATCAATCTACAAGCAAGCCAATCAATCAGAGCCCAGTGATGTCTTGATCCTGTGTAAGCCTCATACATGTGTCTAGTTATGTTATTTATCAGGATTTGGTGGTTCAACTTTGGTAGCACCTATTGTGGAACCAAGCAGTACTCATAAGTCAAGAACAGTAAATGTTTATGGCTAGTGAGTCATATTGAAATAAAAATATGAAATAAGATAAAAATATGGAGAGGGTAGACATTTTGAATTAAGTTAGGGAAGGAAAAAAATGGAAAAGAAAGTGACTAGCAGAATGCAGTTTGGTGTATGTTTGATCTTCTCCTGGGTCTGGCTACCTCTTGAGGTACCTCTGTCAGCTCCAGACCTGGATGCTGGGATGGTAAGTTCCACTGTGAGATGCTGGACATCGTAGCAGATGCTACTGTTGCCCTCGCCCCCAGCCTCTTCACCATGCTGGTGCACCCATTCCACAGCTGCTTTACCTGTTGGTTGGTAACAGCTCACAGGTGCACCCTTCTCCTGAGAACTGCCTTCTGCCAACAAGAGCCACCTGACCTAGAAATGCTTGGGAGGTTATACCCTCCCCTCAAGTGTGGCCTACAGTCAATGTCTGACTGGTATGCAGGTACAACAGCCTAGGACAGCTCGCCTCCTATTAAGATAACTTGCTCCAGAGTTCCCTGTGGGATCAGGCTAGAGCTAGATTTTGACTGAATCCACATCTTTGCCTGGCTTTTCCCCTGGCCCCCAGCCTGCTATCCTCACTCCTCTACAGATTTCCCCTGAGGGCATTCTCTCAATGAAACACTTGAACAGTAATCTCCATCTCAGTTCTATTCCTAGTAGATCAAATTTAAGACATCATCTAACATTTAACCTGACTAAGCAAAGATGTTCTTCAACTTTGCTACTGTCTGTAGATTTGCTAGCACATCAATGAAGGGGTAAGTAGCTAGGCTGATCATTTCATATTCAATTACAGTTTTCCTCTGTGTGGATATTCCTCTCCATCTCATCATCTATGTTTACCATTCAGCACCAGAGTTGTCTTCAGAATTAGCTTCATGTCTTTGTTTAGGAAAATGCCTTAATGAGCTGTTTGAGGGTGGAAAGAGAGACCCTGAGGGCATATATTTAAAGAGGAGGATGAAACAAAAAGACAGACAAATTGATCTGTATAAGAGTGAACAAAGGGACTTCCTTGGTGGTCCAGTGGTAAAGAATCTGCCTTCCAGTGCAGGGGATGCGGGTTTGATCCCTGGTCAGGGAACTAAGATCCCACGTGCCGCAGGACAACTAAGTCCACGCGCCACAAGTACTGAGCTCGTGTGCCTCAATGAGAGGGCCTGCGTGCCACAAACTACAGAGCCCATGCACCCTGGAGCCCCCGCGCCACAACTAGAGAGAAGCCCGAGCGCCACAGTGAAGAGCCTGCTGCAATGAAAGATCCTGTATGCCTCAACGAAGACCCCGTGTGCCACAAATAAGACCTGACGCAGCCAAAAAAAAAAAAAAAAAAAAAAAGAGTGAACAAAGAGGGGTGAATCTAGAAGGGTAGAGGATTTGGGTAGAAGGAAAGAGAAATTTGGCAGTAAGACTGGAGAAGGAAGAAAATTCCCAATAGTAGAGTAGCCAAAAGATATTTAAGCCCGAGGGCATCTAATATTCAATAATAAGTTGTGTTGTTATGAAGTAAACTCCCCATAACTCTAAATATTCAGTATAAATTTAATTTGCCAGAACAACATTGTGGACTGGTAATGCGGGAAATAGAAGTCAGGGCAGTAAATATGCCAGTCCCAGAGTCACCCCTTTGCTGACATCTACAGTGGGTAGCAGCATCCTTTCAAGGGGCAATAGGCCAGGTGTCCTGGCAACAACAAGCAGTAAAGTGAATGATGGCCCACGGGACACCAGCCAAGGCAGAGAGAAGCAGCTGCGGCACGAAATTGACTCAGGGCAGGTAGGAGACCAAGCCTCCTGTCCCCCAAATAAACTAGAAGAAAATGACTTAGAAGCAGGGAGCAAAGGTCTGGAATCTGGATTACATACACACACCCCCCAATGGGTACGTATTATTGTGAACTCACAGTCTTTAATGAAATTCTGGCAAAGTAGAGCACAAAGCATTTAAATTTGTAACATGGTTACATAACCTTTATTTGGCTTTCTTTCTCTCTCTCTCTCTCTTTTTTTTTCCCAGCATAGGCAAAATCAGAGCCTATTAGTGCTGTCATTGGGAAGATTGAGTGCTTTTAGAAAGTGTAGCCTGGAATAAACCAAAGACAAGCACAATCTGGTAACTAAAAATGGTTTCCTCAGAGGAAAGGCATGTACCTTTCCTTTCCCCTTCCTCGAAGTCCTACTGATTTTTTTCACGTCCCATCTCAAATACCCATCTTCCTGACCTATTCCCAATCAGCAACGATTTCTTCCTCCTTTCAGCATTCTGGAACTTACAATTTGAAGAGTTCCTAAGTTAATATTAAATTTTACTATGTTATATCCAATCAGGACTCATTTTTGGAAATATAAATTAAGACAGAGACATTTAACTGGCAGCATTTCAGAAGTTCTATTGGCCATGTGGAATTCCTCACATAAAGTAAGTCAATCCATGTGCCAGGCTAAGCCTATTTCAGAGAAAGCGTTTCATAATGACTTTATAAGCTCCAAAAATATAAGAACATCAGCCAATACTTGTATAACATGTGCCACGTGCAAGCTCTTTGCTCATGTTAATTCACTTAATTTTTGTTATGATCCTATGAGAAGTACTGCTTTTATCCTTATTTTACAAATACCTGAAGAATAGAGCTGCTAAATAACTTATCTAGGGAAGCAGCAGAACCAAGATTGAACCCAAGTAGCCTGTCCTTAACTGGTAAGCCATACTGCCTGATGTATAATTTTTAAAATCCTGGTTTACAAATCCCATTCTTCTCCCCACACAACACCATAACCACTCATATGACAGAGCTGATGAGGGTACACAAAAGGGAACAAGACCAGGAAAACGTATATTCTTTCCCTCTGTCCTGGGAAATCTTGAACTCTATAAATCCTGGAGCTCTTGATATTTTCTGATTTTTAACAAAAAAATTATGCATTCATAAATACTAAAGGATCTAGGCCTTTGCTATATACCTTGTTGCCCCGCGTCAACCTTCAAAGGTCTTAAATGTATATCAGATAGGTGCTGGAATGAGTCCCAGGTCCAGAAACATGTTTATTAAAGTAATTATTCTGACCTAGTTATGACGAAGGACAAGGCAGATATATGCCCATTCGGTCACTCTCCCTTGAAGAGCTCCTTTAGCGACAGATGGGGGAAAGAGCAAATTTTAAATCTGTCTGCCCTGAGTTTACCAATTATTCTATTTTAGTATTTTACATCCATCTGTGATGAATAAAATGTATGTTGTATGTTTAATATATAATTGTATGTCTTCTCTTTTCCCTCACTGGATTGAACAACTAAAGGGGCAAGTCTCTATCTCTGTATCTCCCACATTGCCTTGCCCAGTGCCTTGTACCCTAAAGATTTATTGAAATTGGACTAAGTATGTTAGGTACATGTTGTATCTATCAAGATTTGAGCAGGAAATATGAGGAATCAAAAAGAAGAATCGGGCTTCCCTGGTGGCGCAGTGGTTGAGAGTCCGCCTGCCGATGCAGGGGACACGGGTTCGTGCCCCGGTCCAGGAGGATCCCACATGCCGTGGAGCGGCTGGGCCCGTGAGCCGTGGCCGCTGAGCCTGTGCGTCCGGAGCCTGTGCTCTGCAACGGGAGAGGCCACAACAGTGAGAGGTCCGCATACCGCAAAAAAAAAAAAAAAAAAAAAAAAAGAAGAAGAATCAAAAGAGAAATCGAAATTTAAAGGAAGGGCTACTTACAAAGGTGTGGGTTAAAGGAAGGTGGTGAAGCACACGGGGGCTGGGAAGAGCAGGAAGCTGTCACCTCCCCTGGGTCTGAAGGAACAAGGAAAGGGAGCACCTGCTGGAATCTGGCAAGGGCTGAAGCTGTAGAAAAAAGGCTGCCTCGCAAGAGCTGTGATCTTGGGCGGGGGAACATAGCCACTGCTAAACTGAGCTAGCAGAGAGAGAGAGGAAAAGAGAAAGAGCTGATGGAGAAAATACCTAGACCTCTTTCTCTTTCCAGCATCAGATCTCCTGGAAGCGCATCCCATTGGCTGATCCAACCGGAAGCCAACAGACAGACTGGATAAAGTTGGATTGTAATCCAGAAAGGCATGTGGAGAGTATGCAGTAGATATATATCTAGGTTCACTCATTCATTCAATACCTACTGATTACTCGGTATGTGAAAAGCACTGGACTCAGTAATGTGAGAGAAACAAATATGAAAATAGCATAATTCCAATGGAAAGTGATTATTTACATTTCGGAAATGATTTATAATAGATTGTAGCAAAAAAGCTTTTACTTTTTTAGGTGTTCCCCCCAATAGTATATGCACATGGTTAAAATGGGCTTGTGATGGAAAGTGACAATTCACTGATCCTCACATCACTCCTTCTCAAGAAAAAGTTGGTTTAATTCCATGATAATCTACACATCTCTAAAAATATGCTTATACTGAAATTTAAATTAATCAGCTGTAGACACTGTTAATTTACTTTAGGGAAGTAGTCCTGGAGAAAAGAGCTCCGTTTAATAACGGTCTCAAACTGGATCTCTATGGCTGGATCGCTACCCAGTCACCCAGAGTGAAGGTCACCAGCTGAGAAGTTCCACCTAGGTGTGTAGAACCTCCAATCAGCTCCTCAGCATCTTCATTAAAATTTAATTTTTTCAAAGTAATACATTTCAAACTTTAAAAATCAATTAAAGTATTACAAAGCTTCTAATGAAAAAAAAACTCCTTGTTCCCTGACCTATTACAGCTCCATTTTTCTCTCCACAGAGGTATTATTTTCAAATCTCTTAGCTGTTTCTTCTGATATTTATCTCTATATTTCTAAATATATAATGGTAACATTTTGACTTATATATACATCAAAAATATTCATAGTAGTTATATAGGTAAAATCATGCTTACAAAATCTTTAATCTTTGCTTTATTTTTTTAGTCTTTATTTCATTTGCTTTTTAAAATATATTATTTTTTTAAACTTTTAATTTTATATTGGGGTATAGCCGATTAACAATGTTGTGATAGTTTCTATTTCATTTGTTTTTAACTCCAATTTTTTTCACACATCTGGATGAGGTTCCCAAATGAAAATTTAATACCTTAAAGATTAACCAGTTGTTAGAGGACATGAAGAATGTATCTTACTGCCCACAAGTGTTTAATGGACGTATTCTTGAGACATGCATAAACTACATTACCAAGTTGATTTTAAGTTCATTTAAGGAAACTTTAAGACACTTACTACAGTCTTCCCTCGGTATCTGAGGGAGATAGTTTCCAGGTCCCCCATGGATACCAAAATCTGTGGATGCTCAAATCCCTTACATAAAATGGCACAGCACAATTGGCCCTCAATATCTGTGGGGTCTGCATCTGCAGATTCAAGGGGGCAGACTGTGTATGAGCCCTTTGTCAAAGATTACTTTGTTTTCAGATCTCTGTTCAATAGTACATATGCCTTATTCATTTTACCCCAATATCATATTCATTCTAAAAATACCTTCATATTTAATTTATGGCTTATTGTGACATGAAGATAATTTCTTTATTTTCTTGTCTTGCATTTTGTTAAGGTTTTTCCCTCTTTAGTGAATTACTCAGCCTCTGCTTCTGTTATCTCATTTGGATCCTAAATTTATTTTTCCCCCAGAAACAGCCATATACACTAGGTCTGTATTCTTTGTTCAACAAATTTGTAAGAAGAAATTTATGTTCCAATGTTGATTTTCCAAAGAACAAATTCAGTTCCATTTCTGAATACCATCCTTCCTCATCGTTACAAAATTTTTTCTGAAAGCATTCTTTCTACTAAGTGATTTGGTATGGTGTCTATTTTGAGCGTATGAGCAAGCACAATTATTTCTAAATCCGATCACAGTGTTTAAGTTACAATAGAAAATTCCATTCAGTACCATAAGCCTATATTAGAGTATATGTTGATGTCCTCATCACAGAACGAGGTGCTGAAATATCAGACATAGCACCTCAGCTCAACGCCTCAGTTCAAGAAATGTATGGTGTTCGGAGTGACACATACATGAAATAAGTAAAATATGAAATGAATGGAGTTTGAGAGGCAAAATGAGTGATGCAGTCAAGCATCCAAAAAATGAAGAGATCAATGTGGGTTGAGATAGTTGATACAAAGTTTCATGTGGTTGTTGAGATCAGAGAGGCTTGGGAAAAAGAGGGGTTGAGCAGGAGGTAGGCAGGGAGGGACAGCTCGTGGCAGAAGTGACGTGTGATATCTGGGAGACATAGATAGCACCTACTTCCCTGCATCGTGTTGGAGTAGGGAGAGCTAGAATCAAAACAACCAGGCAGGGAGAGCTTGCCTTCCACGTTGAGGAATATGACATTGGATGATTTTAATTGTAAGGATGTCTTACTACAGATGCTCCAGGGACAAAAACAGTCTCAACTTATGCAAAGTAGACCTTGGAAAAAATGTTGCATACCATGCACCAACAAAGTTTAGTGATGACAGAGAATTCTGTGTGGAGTGGAACTACACATTGGTTTGAAGTAGGAATGATTATCTCAAAGTGAGCACAAGGCTTGCAAGCCCCAGCTGAGAGCTGAAAATCTGTGGATTTTCACAGTGTCAGTGCAGGTTGTTTCAGGGTTATTTTTATCATTCAGCCTCCCCTTCATCTTCCCCACCCCACTTTCTTCCTTTTCTCTTTTGCATTCTGATCGTGCCTGGAAGGGTTCTAGAAATGCTATCACTGTATTTGGAGAGCCACTCGCACCAGATTTGTGACTAGTTATGCATGCTTCATTAGATTTCATGTTTATGCCAAAATGGTCAAGCTGCAGGTGCTGATATGAAAGCAATATAAATGTATCTTAAAGTGTTTCCAACTAGTGCAAAATGTGAGGTAAGACAATGTAGAGTCAAAATAAGCATCATGAGAATGGGGATTTTTCTGTTTTTTTAATCAGTAGGCTGAAACAGATCAATTCACTGAACAGCAATTTATCAAAAGATCAGTTTTCTAAAAAATCCAATTTGCTGGGCACCAGTTTGCCAAACTGTGATTAATGGACTAGTAATTAGCTGATTGACTAATTCATCAAAAGGCCTATTTGCTGAATTAGCAATACACTAAAAACTTCATTCTATTAACTATTACAGCAGAATGGCATATTTACTCATTCCATCCGCAAAAGTGAAAAAAATGGGGCTATTTTACTTTTCAACAAAAATCCAATCTTCCTTGTGAACACCCTCTCCCCACCCCCTTTTTACCCTACTGAGCAGTATAGGCCAGGGGATCACAAATTAAGGATTTATCGTTATATTCTGATTTCGTTTCCTTTTAGTTTATGCCTTTTCAGTAAATGTTTATTCTTTCACAATTCTTCACCCTCCTTCTTCTCCCTGACAGAGATGACTTCTGGGGTCATGGCCTTTCTTTGTTTTTGTGGCAATAGTAGGGGGAGGGGAGAGGGCTCTGATCTGTGAGTGGATCCTTGTCTTTCTGTGGAAAGAATGTTCCTTGTCCATCTTGTCCCTGCCCTCTCTGCTGGCTCCCATTGCTGACGTTTCTGGAGAACTTGTGGTCTGGTTTCTTTTGGAGTAGTTTAGCTGGTCAGCTGTTATTGATGCTGCACGGTTTGCCTAAGACCTGGCCGTGAACTCCCATTTGGTTCTTGACCTGGGTCATGGTCCTGGAGACATGGTTCTCAGTCGGATGACCCAGAGAAGTTGACCAGCCAGCAACATCAACTCCTTTGTGCTCTACCACAAGCCACAGGGGAGCAGCTAGCAAATTTTCATGTCACCAGGAACCGAGAAAGTTTAGGCAGCCCCTCAACACCATGTCATCCCATAACCCTTCCTATTTTGCTCTAAAGCAGCTGCTTTGAGCTGCTAAGAGGGCCATGCACATAGTTTGGCCCCTGCATTCTGCCATGCAGGGGTCCTTAGATACCTCTGTGAAGTCTGCAGCTTTCTTCCTGGCCTATCTTCTGTGATATCAGCCTAGAAGTCAGTCAGCAAACATCTCAAGTCTTGCTTTTTCTACTTCTGCTCTCTTCCCTTCTCCATTATCTCCTGGGGGCCGAAAGCCAGATTACTACTTCTTCCTGGCATGTTGGAACTTCCCTTCCCTCATACCCTTCCTCCTGAGAGGGCTTTCTCCCTCTCTTCCTCCTTTTTTAGGAGCTATAATGACAGAATGGCTCCCTGCCAGACAGCTTAATTTACTCGGGAGAAGAGAGGAAAAAAATACATTTTCAGCTGATATTTTTTAAATATCATTTTCATTCCATTTCTTCCCTAATCTTCCTCTTCACCACGGTTGGAGCTGGGGCCACCTGCCTGCCGCAGGGAGCAAACAGGAATTACAGTTAGACTTCAGGAGGTTGCATGGGGGGTGGGTGGCCAACATGAGGTCAAGTCAGCAGAGAGGAACATGTGGCCCGAGCCAGGCTGAGGAGGAACCCACACAAATTCATCAGCCATGGACTTCATGGGTCCACGCCACCAGCACAATAGGAAGGAGCACATTGCTGAGAAAGTCCCAAGTCCCCACAAGGACTTAAGTCCAAATGCCATCTTGGTGATGAGCCTGGGGAGGGGCATCTGAGAAACAGAATTTCCCTAAAAGGGCTATTGATACCGAAAAGAAATTGTTGAGGTTGAAGAGATTAAGATATCTCGGGGTGGGTGAAAATTAGAAAAATAAAAAAGCTACATTTACTTTTCATATTAGAATTTTAGTTTGAGAAAATGTGTGGAGCTACTTGAAAAGTTTATAGCAATTCACTTTTCACAGAAGCTACCTAATGTTCAGTGTCCTTTTTGGAATAACATTTTCTTGGATATTTTTACTATCAGGTATTGCACAGGTCACAAATAGGAAGGTTTTTTGTTTTTTTTTTTAAATGATAGGGTTGATTTCTTTCTTTCTTCTTTTTTTTCCTCTGAGCAATTTTGTTTAATATTACAGAGAAACTTCTGTATGGTAAGCAAGACAGGAATTTCCAACAATGAAACAAGGTCTCTAGAACTTGCCAGTAAAACAAAGGAAGCATTTCCAGTGATAAGATGTAGGAACCCATGGATAAAATCTAACAGAGCACAGGCTGGAAAATGGGATCAGGAAATCTTATAATCCACCATCACTGTGAGTTTGCTCTGGGATGGTGCAAGCATGGCCTGTGAAAGGGGCTTAGAGGTATGATAGCTCATGTCTGAAGAATGGGTCCTTTGGGCATGGGACTCATGTTACCTAAGTGCCCCAAAGCCAACTGTTTTTTCAACTTCTTGCCCACATAATCATGACTAGAGGTTTCAAGGAGAAGACAAGAGCAAGTACTATTTAGCTTTGACTTTTGAGCAGATGTAACACCAGCTCTTCATCCTCGGCTAAAGACGGGCCTGTATCCAAAGGCTCTGAGATTTCCCACTTGGTCTTTCTGTCATGACTTGTGGGTCCCACGTCTTCCACTTCACTGTTGTTCCTTTTCCTCATTGCCTGCTTCTTCTTGGTATCACTGGTGGCCCAGAGGTTAAGACTTCACCTTCCAATGCAGGGGTTGTGGATTCGATCCCTGGTCGTGGAGCTAAGATACCACATGCCTCGCAGCCAAGAAACCTAATTTTATTTTCCATATCTTCATGATCTGATTCTTCGGAGCTTCTGTGCTTATCTGGATCTGTGCTTGGATCAAATCCATCATTATCATCATTACTCCAATCCAGAAAAGCTGCTTCTTCATCTTTAGCCTTTGCTTGTTTCTTACTGGCTTCTCTTCTGGCTTCCCTTTCGTTCAGTCTTTTCTCCCGATGCTTTGCCTTAATTTTCTTCCTATGTTCTTCTTTGTCAAATTTGTCCTCTTCTTGAGGCCTTTCCTTTGCTTCATCTAAGTTGATACCACCAGTATCGTCCTCTTCCTCACTATCCTTGGGGACAGACTTCTGCACTTGTGACCACTGCTGAACGAACTCTCCTTCATCAGTAAATGTTATTTCCTTATTTACTTTAAAATTTCTCTTCATTACTTTTTTTGCTTCTGTAACCTTGGTCACTTTTTTCTCCACACTGGATTTAGAAGGTTCTTTCTTCTGCTAGTGTTGGAGGGTCTCCTACAGAGGTGGGGGGTGGCTGTGGCTCACCGTGGGGACAAGGACACTGGCAGCAGAAGTTCTGGGAAGTACTCCTTAGTGTGAGCCTTCCCAGAGTCAGCCATTAGCCCCACCAAAGAGCCCCAGGATTTGTTTCTTTGGTTCAAAGTATTTTCCACCAGTCTCCTGGCTTTCCAAATCTACTTAATTGAGTTTCTTTCTGGAGTAGGACAGAATGAGGCAGCGGTGTACAGGGAATTGTGTCTGGGGATGTTTTCCCACATTTATGTGTGCCCTCTGCCTCCTATATGAGCATGTTCACACACACACGCATGCGCGCACACACACTCGTCCTCACACACACGCACACATGCACGCTCGTGCACAAACACATACACACACACCCTTTCTATTTCAACTCCTGATAAACTTGACTTTGCTTTTATTTTCCCAGGGGTGTGTTAATCTTCACATATCCAAGATAAAGGGTAAGGAAAGACTGATCATTTGTGTATCACACATTCAACACTGCTGGATTGTTGAAGTATCTGAAAGGGGAAAGAACTTGGTTATGCCTTTTACAATGTGTGAGAGTAGAGCCAAGCAGAGGAAGGTCCTTTTCTTCCACTCACAGTATTTTTCAGTTCCTGTGCTTTGCTGCCCCCTCTCAAAAAGCAGCCACTGAATAGAATATTAAAACTTCAAGGAAGTCTGAACCAAGCTGAGACTAGGAGTGACCAGAGTGGAAAATGATGCCCAAATGGGCTGAGCCATTGAGTCTAGAATCAACAAGAGTGACTCCAAAGATTATGTCTTATCTAGGAAACAGCAAAAAAAAAAAAAAAATTTTTCCCAAACAAAGCACAACACTGAATTACAATTTCACAAATTTTTATTGAATGGTACTAAGTGCAAGGCAATGTTCTGGGTATCACTTAGCAGAACTTACAGAATTGTTGGGCAACCACCAGGTAACCAATGGGCAAGGTGATTCAGGGCATTGGTCCCCAACGGTCCTGGTTTCTTGGGACTGAGGGGATTCCCAGGACATGGGACTTTCAGTGCTAAAACTGATGAAGCCCCAGGCAAACCAGGATGAGATGGTCACCCTACTTATCAAGACAACTTTAGCTCCAGATTAACTTCTATGATTTTAATCCCAAACTTCTGCTGGATCATAATAACCTGTGATGTTTAAAGTAGATTATGAACCTGTAGATGTTTGATTTTTTTAAGCAGAGGTGTGGGAAAGAATTCTGGTCTTTGGAAAACTGGTTCTGCTGCTTTACTAGATGAGTGATCTTAATTTAGTCATCATTAATCTCTGAATCTCATGGCATAAAATGAAAATAACCATCATACAGGTTGTGGTGAGGATGAAGAGAAATAACATATGTGATAGTGTTTTGCATGTTTTAAAGTACCATGAAGATGTGGGATATTATTTATTTGGAGACAGATTCCTGTAGCACAATAGAATAACAGAAAACAAAAATGCTGTTTTTTCCTAGTCTCTCATGATAAAGTTTTCCCCTAACCTGTTTATAATTTAACAGAGTTAAAAATATTTGAAAATACAACGGCACACAAAGTATTATTGTACTGCCATCTTTGGGACATATTTTGAACCACACTTTTGTGTAGTTCAAGTAAATTGTTTTTCAAAAGCAATGTAGTTATGTTTTAAAATATCAACAACAGTGAGTATGGTCACTAGTAGAGAACCTGAAGGCTTTTAGCTGCTAGATCAATTATAAGGAATTGAGTCAACAATGATTAACACCTGTCACAGAGCTATGACTTTGGATGAGGCTCGTCTCCTGAAATGATTAGCTGGTAAAGCTGGAAGGGACATTAGAAGTCAGCTTTTGCAGATGCCTTCCTGTTTGCTGCCCCCGAACTCAACTTGGGAATTTAGCAACAGGAAGATTTCAGCTCTGGGAGATGCCCCGGAGGAGGGGATAGGCCATCTCTGGCACAAAGAAAAGAGGACATTGACATCCAGGTTCTACATATATCATTTGTGTATCTATATGTGAATGAATGAATGAAACTTTTGTGTCAGGGCTGATTCCTTTCTGACCCTGGCTCTGTCTAGATTGAGGGTGGAAATCAGAAAATCAGCCTTAGAGACTCTGCTGGCCTGAGGGGAACTTTCTGGGACGTGATGAGAATGGTTTTATATCTTCATCTAGTGGTGATCACATTTTGGTGTATATAAACATGCAGAGTTATCAAGCAGTACACATAAGGTTTGTACATTTTCTATTTCATGTAAATCGTGGCTCAATAAGATACTGTTAAAAATCTCCTTTCCCCTCCATCAACCTTTCCACCAATTAGAATTCCATTCCAGTTTGTTAGCACTTCTTTGATAACATTCTGGTGGGGTGGTGGTAGGGGGTCAGTCAGCCTGGAGTATCTTAGTTTTAGAAAGCAGGAGGGGGTAGGAAATTTCTAAAGACGGCTCTTCTCCACTTTGTAACTTTACTCAGGAGTCAAGGGGTCTCAACTGCTTCAAATATCACAAAAGGAACATCTCCACCTACTCCTTGCCTGTCCCGGATGGTACGGGCTGGAGACGAAACACAGCTGTGCTAATTTAGTCTCATATTACATTTATTGCCACAAACCTCAAGTGAGCCCTCCGAAAATCCTTGCGATCCTATTATATTTCGTGAGTAAATTTGCTTTCCTACTTCCTAAAATTATTCATACCTTAACCCTCTCTTTCTCTTCAAACAAACCACAGTCTTTCAGCTCAGACCTGGTTTCATATTTCATTGAGAAAATAGAAGCAATCAGGGAAGAAATGCCTCGTCTTCCCATCACCAAGTCGATCAAACTACCTAGATTTGTATTCCATCTGTCTTTGCTCCTGTTTCAAGGCATCAGTGGTTATCAATGGGGGCTATAGGTAGAATTTTTAAAATGCGGATGCCCAGATCTCACTCCTAGAGATTCTGAACTAATTAATCTGGTATGGGACATCTATTTTTTTTTTAATTCTCAAGGGATTCTAATATATAGATGGAATTTAGAACCAAGAATTTAGAGTGTCTGAGCTCCTATAAGTTGGCAACTCCTCTGCTTATACAGTGGCTCCCCCTCACTCTCCTCTCCTCAAAATCTTGTTCTTTCACTGATTTCCCCTCTTTCCTACATGATCTATTTTTCTCTCTGCTAGAAAAATCCCATCAGCATATTAACAGGCCCTAACATCTTCTGTCTTAAAAACAACTCCTCCTCGAATCCACATTTCCCTCTAGCTGCTCCCTTTACAGCAAAACTCCTTCACATAGTTGTTTGTATTAGTGCTCTCTGTTCTATAACTTTCGATTTTCTCATTACCCTACTTTTGTTTCTATCATTCAGTGTTGAAAGCATCAACATCCTACATGTTGGCAAGTTCAATGATTTAATTTTCAGCTTTGTCTTATTTCACTTTTCAGCCACATTTAGCGCAATAGATTTTTCTCAAACACCCTTTCACTAGGGATGGAGTTCTCAGTCTCACATGGGTCCTGCACACCCATGACAATCCTCTTCCTTCTTCCTTGCTGGTGCTTCCTCGCAGACTTCTTTGCTAGTTCCTCCTCTTTTCCATAAGCTTTAAACTCCAGCTGATCCACCTGGCTCAGTCCGTGTTGTTAATCTTCTCCAGACACACTGTTACCCAGGGTAACCTCATCCACTTCCATATGTGCATAGTTATACATCTGTGTCTTGAACTCTCATCTCTTTTCTAAGAGCCAGGCTCATACTCAGTTGCCTCCTCAACATTTCAATTTGGGTATCAAATGAACACACAAATTCTTATTTCTCCACAGCAATCCCAATGTGTAAAAACCTGGTCTTCTAGTAAATGGCATCTGAGTTACTGACATCAGAATTTTTAGCAGCAGCCTCTTCCTTTTGCTCTCACTCCATTTCCAATTAATAAGTAAATTCAGATACTTTCTGAGTATTGTCACTTCTCTCCATTTCCCATGATCACTAACCTGATCCATGCCACTATGATCTCTTCCCTCAGCTATTTTATATTATTTTATTTTTGGCTGCATTGGGTCTTGGCTGCATTGGGTCAAGCTGTCTCTAGTTGCGGAGAGCAGGGCCTACGCTTCATTGCGGTGCGCGGGCTTCTCATTGTGGTGGCTTCTCTTGTTCCAGAGCATGGGCTCTAGGACGCGTGGACTTCAGTAGTTGTGTGCGCGGGCTCTAGAGCACAGGCTCAGTAGCTGTGGCTCACAGGCTTAGTTGATCTGATGCATGTGGGATCTTCCCGGACCAGAGCTCGAACCCGTCTCCCCTGCATTGGCAGGCGGATTCTTAACCACTGTGCCACCAGGGAAGCCCCCTCAGCTATTTTAATACTCTCATAACTTGTCTCTGCTGCCACTCTTGCTTTACAGTCTATTCTCACACAGCAGCCAATCGATCTTTAAACCAGACTCAGCCATTCCCCTGTCACTACCCCCAAGAGCTGCCCATAACCCTTGGAATCAAATCCACACTCCTTAACACAACCTACAAAGCTTCCCATTTCCTACCATTCCCACCATTTTCCTTTTCATTCACTCTGCTGCAGCCACATGGATTTGTATGTCCCTCAAAAGGCCAACCTTGTTTCTGCCTCAGAGTCATTTCTCTTGTTTGTCCCTTTGCCTGGCAAGTTCTTCCTCCAGATCCTTGTGTCTGGCTCTTTTCACATTGTCCTGAAATCTGCCTCAAAGTCATCTCCTGGATAAAGCCTTCCTTCATCACCCACCTGAGGATAGAGGGAGAGGATTTATTTATGTTGTTCTCTGCTGTATTCTCTAAGGCCTGGCACAAAGGAGGCTCTCCGGGAATATTTGTTGAAGAAATTAATGTTTGGTGCTGCCTTTAGCATGAAAGCCTCCGTGTGTCTGTATCAACTATAGGATATAAGACACAAGGTGGCTACATCTGTAGGAAACAGATGGTTGATTTGAAGAGAGATTAATAAAAGGACTTATAAAGTGTGGACAAGGTGTAGGGAAAACAGAAGAGATAGTGTGGTACCCCAGGGCTACTGGCAGTGAGATGGCGTTACCACCCCTATGGAGCAGGACCTAGAGAGAACTGTGTGGTCAACGTCATCTGTTAGGAGTTGAGACGTTCAGTCAAGGGATGTAGCCAGCCCACTGTGCCTCTGCACAGACAGGGTCAGGATGATATATACCCTGACTTCATTCTCTTTTCCCTCCTTCCTCACTCCTGTCAGGGCTCCCCTTTGACAGAACACATTTTGAAGCCAGAGACCAAGGGAGCCCATTGGTAGAATTCACATGGGTCATCCTCTGGGGGCACAGGGTAAGTTGGACAAGAATTGAGATAGATGAAGTTACAAAGTAGCTCTTTTCCCACATTAAGGACGTTGACTCTAATCATTTAAATGCTTGCTTATTGTTAACAACACATTATTCTTCTCATGGCTGCCCCTTGAATGGTGAGCTGCTTGAAAGCCTGCACTGCTCAGTCAGGGATGGTCTGCACAAAGGATGTGGGGAAGTTATCAAGATACCCTTTAGAATGGCAGTGCTTTCCCCAACTGCTTGGCAAAGTTCTATCAGTGGCTTGCTACATTTGAATAGAATTGTACAATTTAAAGATAGTTTTGGAGACCAGCAGGACAGATATTTTTGTCTTGACATGACTGATAAAGAAATTATGGACAGAGCCCAGTGACTTGGTGCTACACAGCAGGTGGAGCTGGGGTTGAAACCCAGAACATTTTTTTAATTTTAATTTTATGTTGGATATAGTTGGTTAACAATATTGTGTTAGTTTCAGGTGTACAACAAAGTGATTCAGTTATACATTTACATGTATCTATTCTTTTTCAAATTCTTTTCCCATTTAGGTTATCACAGAATATTGAGCAGAGTTCCCTGTGCTATACAGTAGGTCCTTGTTGCTTATCTATTTTAAATATAGCAGTGTGTACGTGTCAATCCCAAATTCCCAATCTATCCCTCTCCTCCCACCCCCTAACCATAAGTTTGTTCTCTAAATCTGTGAGTCTGTTTCTGTTTTGTAAATAAGTTCATTTGTATCATTTTTTAAGATTTTGCATATAAGGGATGTCATATGATATTTGTCTTTCTCTGTCTGACTTATTTAGTATGATAATCTCCAGGTCCATAACATGGATGGACTGCTGCAAATGGCATTATTTCATACCTTTTTATTGCTGAGTAACATTCCATTGCATAAATATACCACATCTTTATCCATTTATCTGTCAGTGGTCACTTAGGTTGGTTCCATATGTTGGCTATTGTAAATAGTGCTGCTATGAACATTGGGGTGCATGTGTCTTTTCCAATTATGGTTTTCTCCAGATATATCCCCAAGAGTGGTATTGCTGGATCACATGGTAACTCTAGTTTTTTAAGGAACCTCCATACTGTTCTCCATGGTGGCTGCACTAATTTACATTCCCACCAACAGTGTAGGAGGGTTCCCTTTTCTCCACACCCTCTCCAACATTTATTATTTGTAGACTTTTTGATGATGGCCATTATGATTGGTGTGAGGTGATACCTCACTCTAGTTTTGATTTGCATTTCTGTAATAATTAGCGATATTGAGCATCTTTTCATGTGCCTGTTGCCCACCTGTATGTCTTCTTTGGAGAAATGTCTATTTAGGCCTTCTGCCCATTTTTTGATTGATTGTTTATTTGATATTGAGCTATATGAGCTGTTTGTATATTTTGGAAATTAATCCCTTGTTGGTTGCATCGTTTGCAAATATTTTCTCCCATTCCGTAGGTGGTTTTTTGTGTGTGTGTGTGTGTGTGTGTATGTGTATGGCTTCCTTTGCTGTGCAAAAGCTTTTGAGTTTAATTAGGTCCTATTTGTTTATTTTTGCTTTTATTTCCACTACTGTAGGAGATGGGTCCAAAAAAATATTGCTGTGATTTATGTCAAAGAGTGTTCTGCCTAGTTTTTCCTCTAAGAGTTTAATAGTATCCGGTCTTACATTTAGGTCTTTAATCCATTTTGAGTTTATTTTTATGTATGGTGTTAGCGAATGTTCTAATTTATTTTTTTTAAAACTTTTGACCTGGGGCTTCCCTGGTGGCACAGTGGTTGAGAGTCCGCCTGCCGATGCAGGGGACACGGGTTCGTGCCCCGGTCCGGGAGGATCCCACATGCCGCGGAGCAGCTGGGCCGGTGAGCCATGGCCGCTGAGCCTGCGCGTCCGGAGCCTGTGCTCCACCACGGGAGAGGCCACAGCAGTGAGAGGCCCGCGTACCACAAAAACAAACAAACAAAAAAAACAAAAAACTTTTGACCTGTAGCTCAGTGCTCTCTACCATAACGTGCTGTTTCTCTTAGGGGGTCATTTTTGTGTGTTATGACAAGTTGTCTTCAAGATTCTGTTCTGTAAAGTAATTTAGGGCATGGTTGCCTATTAAACCATTATCACTTTTTAGATAGTACAAGGAAATGACAAGGAAAATTCCCCTAAGAACTGGGGAATGAAGTTGCCCTCTAAGAATTAAACTGACATTAGCTCATTATAAATTACAACACAAAGATGCAATGTCCCTTTAAAGAGGCAGAATTATTCCCAGGTCTGCCAGTCTCAATTATGACTCAATTGAAGGTATTACCACTTATGAAGGAGAAGTTATAGTCAGAGTTGAGGTTGATCATCCTTCTATGATTAAGAAAATGAGAGTCACAGAAGTGAAAAACCAAGTGTTGGCAGAGCCCAGCCGTGCCTGTCCTGGGGAAAGGATGTCTCATTCTGAACCTAGTCCTGGCGGCAGAAATAGTCCTTTATCTGGAGATGGGTAGATCAGGTATTCAAGTTACAACTAACATTCCTTATTCTGACTCTGTGCTCACAGCACAACTATCTGATTATAATTTGGTTTCCCATGAAGTATGATTACAGGAAGAGAACATCTTGACTAGAAAAACCTACGTTATCTATTAGCATTAGCAATTGCATTTCTCATTACAAATAAATCAACTGGCTTTCTGGTTTATGTATCAATTCTTTTGAACTTAATGTGATTCTTAATGTGTTAATATGATTCTCTTAAAACTTTGCTGACAATCAGTTCTCAAATTTGCAAGACTGAGAGCTAGAACCCCAGATTGAGGTAAATTCAGCAAAGAAATGAGTGACACTTTAGCAGATTTTCTAAAGTTATGTATAGTAGGTATAATATAATACAGTAAAATACAGTTTTTTTTTGTGAATATTTCTGAATTTCGACAAAACATACATAGTCAGGTAACCACCGCAACCAAGATGTAGAACATTTCACTTACCCCCAAAGTCTCCTGATGCTCTTGCATAAATCACTTGCCTCCTTTTTCCTCCAGCACCCAGAGACTACTGATCCCTTTTTTGTCCCTATACTTTTGCCTTCTCCAGAATGTCATAGGAATAGAAGCATTGAGTATCCATTTGAATCTGACTTCTTTCACTTAGCATAATGCATTTGAGATTTATCCACATTGTTGTACGTACCATTCATTTTTACTTTTCATTTTTTTTGAGATGTAATTGACATATAACATTGTATTAGTATTAGGTGTACAATGGACATTTAGTTGTTTCCAGTTTTTGGCTTTATAGATCAGAGCCATTATAAGCATTCACATAGATAAGTTTTTGAGTGAACATGTTTTCACTTGGGTAAATACTTCAGAATAGGGTTAATGGGATGGTAAGTGTATGATTTAACTTGATAAGAAAGTGTCATACTATTCTCCAAAATGGAGGTACCATTTTGCATTCCCATCAGCAATGCATAGAGTTCCAGATGTTCCACATCCTTAGAAGCACTTTGTATTGACATGATTGTTTTTCTCTACTACCCCACTCCCCATCTAATAGGTACACAGTGTGATCACATTGTGGTTTTATTTTGCATTTTCTCAATGACTGAGCATTACTTTGTGTATGTTTATTAGCCATCTGTATATCTTCTTGGATGAAATGTTTCATCAGTTTTTTGCTTATTTTTTTTAAATGGGTTGTTTGGTTTTCTTTTTTTTTAAATTGAATTTCAAGAGTTTTTTAATACATTCTGGATATCAACCTTTCATCAGATGTGTATCTTACAAACACTTTCTCCCAGTCTGTGGTTTGGTATTTTATTTGTTTAACAGAGTCTTACAAAGAGCAGAAGTTTTAAATTTTGATGAATTCCAATATATCAATGTTTCTTCTATGGTTTGTGTAATATCTAAGAAGTCTTTGCCTAACCCAAGTCACAAATATTTTCTCCTATTTTTTTTCTAGAAGATTTTATGGTTTTAGATTTTACATTTGGGTTAAATTTTGAATTAATTTTTGAGTATAATGCAAGATATGGGTCATTTTTTGCATATGGATGGCCAATTGTTCCAGCACAAATTGTTGAAAGGACTATTTCTTCTCCATTGAATTGGCTTCTTTGCTGAAAATCAGGTGACTTTTGTTTGTGTGTGTGTGTGTGTGTGTGTGTGTGTGTGTGTGTGTGTGTATCCTGGATTCTCTACTCTGTTCCATTGATCTATGTGTCTGTCCTTTTGCCAGTACTACCCTGTCTTTATTACTTTACCTGTATATTAAGTCTTTAATCAGTTAGTGTGGTTCTCCAATTTTATTTTTCTTTTTCAAAATTATTTTGGCAATTCTAGTTTCTATGCTTTTCCAAATAAATTAGAATCAAGTTAATTTATACAAAAAATTCTGCTGGGATTTTGATTTGAATTACATTTAATCTATAAATCGTTTTGGGGAGAATTGACCTTTTAATAATATTAAATCTCCCAATCTATAAACATAGCATATTACTCCATTTATTTAGATCATCTTTGATTTCTTTAATCAGTTTTTGTCTTTTTCAATATACAGATACTATACATATTTTGTAAGATTTACACCTAAGTGTTTCATAGTTTTGATGTTATTTCAAATGATACTTTTCAAAATTTCAATTTCCAATTGTTCATTGCTAATGTATAAAAACATGCTTGATTTAAAAAAAAATATTGACCTTGTATCCCGTGACCTAGCTAAACTCATTTATTAGATCTAGTACATTTTTGTAGATTCTCTGCAATTTTCTACATAAACAACCATGTCATTTGCAAATAGAGACATTTTATTTCTTCCTTTTCAATCTGTATGCCTTCAATTTCCTTTCCTACTTTGCTTCACTGACTGGGACCACCAGTACATTTGAAAAAAATATGACCTTTATTGAGATATAATTCACATACCATATAATTTATCCATTTAAAGTATAGAATTCAATGGCTTTTAGTGTATTCACAAAGTTGTGCAGTTATCATCACCATAGTCAATTTTAGAACTTTTTTGTCACTCTCGAAAGAAACACCCTACCCATCAGCAACCACTTGCCATTTCCCCTCCAACTTGCTAGCTTTAGGCAACCAGCAATCTCTTCTCTGTCTTTATAGATTTACCTATTCTGGACATTTCACATAAATGAAATCATACAATATGGGGTCTTTTGTGACTAGGTTCTTTCACTTAGCATAATGTTTTCAAATTTTATGTATGTTGTAGTATATATCAGTACTTCATTTTGTTTTACTGCCAAATAATATTTCATGATGTGGCTATACCACATTTTATTTATCCATTCATCAGTTGATCGACGTTTTTTTAATACATTTTGGCTATTATGGATAATGCTGCTATGAATGTTTGTTTACAGATTTTTGTGTGGACACTTATTTTCTGTTGGGTGTATACCTAGGAGTGAAATTTCTGGGTCATATGGTAACACTATGTGTAACCTTTTGAGCAACAGCCATACTGTTTTCTAAAACAGCTGTACCATTTTACATTCCCACCAGCAATGTACTAGTGTTCCAATTTCTCACATCCTAGCCAACATTTGTTATTTTCTGTCTTACAGCTTCAGTTCAATTTTGGTAAGAGTAAATATTCTTATCTCTTTCTTCTTCTCAGAGAGAAAGCATTCAGTCTTTTGTCATTAAGTATAATGTTAACTGTAGTTTGTTTGTTTGTTTGTTTGTTTTGATATATACCCCTTATCCTTTTGTGGAAATTTCTCTTAATTCATAGTTTGCTAAGAGTTGTTTTTTTAAAAATCATGAATGGATGGTGAATTTTATTACATGCTTCCCCCCCCATCTATTGAGATTATCACATGATTTTTCTTCTTTGATTTTTTAATATGGGGAATAACATTGATTGATTCTTAAAAATTGAACCAGTCATGTATTCCTGGGTGAATCTCCCCTTGGTCCAGCTGTATTATCTTTTTTATATATTGTATTTGATGTGGTAGTGCTTTCTTAAATAACTTTTTTGAATTTTTATTTTAGCAATTGATTTGAATTTTCATTAGCTCCTTTTTAGTCTCTAATTATTCCTTTTTCAGAGTATCCTGTACTTGTTTGATGGGGATGTAACATCTTTTCAAATTTCTTTGAGTATAATTGGAACTATTTCTGTTTTCTCCAGTGTCAGTGTTTCTAATTTGTTTGTTCGTTTGATGATAGTCTTTCTCTTTTAAGTTGTAAACTATTCTCAATGTCCGTTGAGCTTTGTTTGTCTATTCATGGCTAACAATGAGTAGTTGAAGCTGGCTGTGAGTGGTAGTTGTTGACTGATGGCTTCATTCCAGGGTAAATGTGTCAGGAACACAGCACAGTTTCTAACGTTAGAATTTTGTGGCATAACAGTTTTTGAACTATTCACCTCATGGCCCTTTATCACTGTGCCAGTTTTTAGTAGAACTGTTCACTGCCGTAACAATGCTCTGTTATATATTCATGAAGCAAAACTACGCGATGTTCAGTAAGCACACGATCTTCCAGTTTCTTTTCTAAGACTCTTACCTTTTATCTGAAGGTGGCTCCTGCTCTATAACAAGTCATACAATCTTCTCAGCTCAGTGACAGACTCACCATAGCAATATGTAGCAAAAGTAAAGTTTCATATGGATCAAAATTTGGAGAAGTAGGCAATTGCACCAATGTTCTAGAAACTCATGAGTGTGGAGAAATCCCTTTTAAATCTGTGAGAAAATAGAATACAGAAGTAAATTTCTGAACTGAGGGAGGGGAAGTGGGGAAGCCCTCTGTAAGTACAGAGGGCTGCTGGTGGAGGTGAAAGGGACAAGCCCAGATCAGGTGCCATAGTTGGGGTTCTGAACATTTGGGGCAACGTGAATGCTGACCCCACTCTACTCCTAACTTGGGGTGAAGATGCCTCTCTTTATCCATATGTAGAATAAATTCTGATACAGATAAGAGATAAAATAGAGCCCTCAGAGATAAACAGTACACTGTGTCTGGAGACGGAGTTTTAATAAGAGAGTAGAGGGGATTTTTAAACATGGATTTAGATTGGAACAAATCCTTTATGAGAAAGCTTTTCTGCATGATGTAGTTAATTCTCTTTTCTCTCTTCCCTGTCAGATACTTAATGCAGTAGATGGGTTTGTGATGGCTTTTGCTTAGGCACATCATTCCACCTTACAGATGAGGCGACTGAAACACAGTGACTTGGGATCACATAGAATGAGAAGTAAGTAAACTTCTGCAGTCATGCAAGAGCTAGAATAAAAACCATACGCTGGGGCTTCCCTGGTGGCGCAGTGGTTGAGAGTCCACCTGCCAATGCAGGGGACGCGGGTTCGTACCCCAGTCCAGGAAGATCCCACATGCCGCGGAGCGGCTGGGCCCGTGAGCCATGGACACTGAGCCTGTGCGTCTGGAGCCTGTGCTCTGCAACGGGAGAGGCCACAACAGTGAGAGGCCCGCGTACCGCAAAAAAAAAAAAAAAAAAAAGGTACAAGAAGTCTGAAGAGGACCAAGATTCTAGAGATGCTGTGGGTCCCCAGTGAGAGTTACTACTTTTATCTTCCCTACAGCAAATTAACTATCCTTCAGGGTCCCCAGTAGAGATTTTTCTTGGGGCAGGTGGAGAGGAAATTCCTAAAAGCCCAGGCTGAGTTTAATCAACCATTAAGTGCATATGCACTATTATAAATTAAGCCATATTGTTATGGGTTTTTATCTAACAATGAGAACATAGACAATAGAACTCTATTATTCACTATATAATATTATTACCTAGCAGCTGTGAACCTGGGGTATAGTCCAATTCCATGTCCTCAGATGACCTTTTAGAATCAGCCTGCTCTACCTCTAGTAGACATCCCTCATCTATAGCACTATATATTCTCATTTTATAATATTTACTTTAATCACTGAGTGGTTGGGTACCTGGGGTTTAGCATAAATCCATGTCCTCAGATGGTTTTTTGAAACTGCTCTATCCCTAGAAGGCCTCACCACACTGATCTGAGCATTCTTTCTAGAGAACATCATTTTTGTCCACTAAGTTGATGCCATCATGTTACCTGGACTTAGTGAGCACGAAGTGCTGAGTACTCTGAATGCCTTGGTAAGTAAATCACACAAACTTCAGAGGATGGGGGATAAGCCTTCAAAGATTAAGAGGCCTGCACATCAGTGACTTTTTAGGAGTCCAGTGGTCTGGGGGATGCTGGCATATCCCAACCCAAGTGACAAGTTATTGTCTCTTGCATCTCCTACCACTGAGAAAGAAATGTGAGGCTTGGTTGGCCTTGTCAAACTTTGGAGGCGGCATATTTCATGCTTGGTGGTAGACCTCTGACCCATTTATCGGGGTATGTTAAGAGTTCTAGTTTTAAGTGGGTTCCAGAGCAGGGAGGGGCCCTGCAGCAGGTTTTAAGCGAGTTCAGTACAAGCAACCTTGTCACTTAGGCCATATCATCTGGCAGAGGCGATGGTGCTACAAATATCTGGGTATAAAAGGGTGGTAGGAAGACTCTGGCATACTCCAATAAGAGAGTAATGGCATGGACGCTTAGGGGTCTAGAGCAAGGCCATGCTATCTGCAGCAGAGAAAGATACACTATTCAAAAAGCAGCTCCTGGAAGAAATGGAGGCTGTGAATGGATCCAACAGCACTGGTTTTGTGGTAGACAGAATAGCAGCTCCCCAAAAATGTTCACTTCCTAATCCCTGGAACCTATAGATATGTTACTTTTCTTGGCAAAAGGGAATTTGCAGATCTGATTATGTTAAAAGGATCTTAGATGGAAAAATTATCCTGGGTTATCTGGGTGAGCCTAATGTAACAACAAGGTTCCCTATAAGAGGGAGCCAGAAGAATGAGTCGAGGGAGGATATGTGATGATGATGTCTCTGTCAGAGACAGAGACAGAGAGAACTGAAGACGTTACACTGTCGGCTTGAACATGGAAAAAGGGGCCACGAGCAAGGAATGCCCGAGGCCTCTAGAAGCTCGAAAGGAAAGGAAATAGATTCTCCCTTAGTGCCTCCGGAAGGAACGCAGGCCTGCTGACTCCTTGATTTTAGACCAGTGAAACTGATTTTGGACCTCCAGAATTGTAAGTGATAAATTTGTGTTGTTACCACTAAGTTTGTGGTAATTTGTTACAGCAGTAAGAAACTAATACAGGCTTTTCTCACCAACACTAGTTTACTTACAGCCATTGTTGAATGTCCTGTTGGCAACAGAGACTGACCCTGTGTCCTTGATACAATAGCATTTCTTGGGGAGAACAACCTGCCACTTGGTGACAAGTTGACTGGATCAGCCTGACCGGGACTAACCTGGTTTCTGGATGCAGGTTTGCCATCACCATCTGCAGGGCTGCAGCCAGCACCAGTACCCATGGACTCACAGAGTGTCTGATCCACCCCTATGGGATCCTGTATAACATTACCTCAGACCAAAGGCCCCATTTAATAGCAAAGGAGTGCATCAGTGACACGACCAGAATCCACTGTTCCTGCACATACTCCACCAACCAGGAGCTGCCATCCCAACAGAGTAGGATGAAGAGGCACAGCCTCTTCAAGGAGAGGACTCCTTGCAGCAGTGGGTGCACCATACTCAGGATGCATTATATTCCCTAACTCAAGGGTCACTATTTGGTTCTGAGTCACTAATCCATAGAATATATGGGTCCAAAATTCAAGGGGTGAAAGTAGGAGTGGCCCCAGTGATCTACTGAGGAATTTGTGCTTCCTATCTGGGGGGGGTCTAGAATCTGTGTATCTAGAGGGTCACAGAGCAGAGTCCCACTAAACTTTAAGCTACCACTGCTACCTGGTCACTTTAGACTCCTCATGCCAGAAAACTATAAGACAAATAAAAGAGTTACTACACTGACAGAGGTTATTGGCCCTGATCATCATGAGGAAGGAGGGCTGCTGCAACATAATGAGGGCACAGAGGAATATGTTTGGCACTTAGGTGACTGGGTACCTCTTGGTATGCTTATGGGTTTTTCGGGTTTCGCTGTAAACAGGCAAATACAGCAACCATACTCTACTGAAAGGCATGGTAAGCAGGGTCTCAGATCACTAGTAGGGAGGGTCTGGGTCGTAATACCAGGCAACTCAGCAGTGCCAGACTAGGATGAAGGGAATCTAGAATGGGTAGTAGAGAAGAGAGAGGATGAATATCAGCTATATATAATCTTGGGACCAACTGCATAGCAGGGGCTGTGCTTTGTCTCTCTTTTTGTGTGTGTGAGTTACGATAACAGAGTCCAGAAGAAGCTATGCCTGGATGGAGTAGATCAATGTGAGAAGCAAGTGGATCGGAACATTGCTGGGGGTGAACTGTAATAGATGCTGTGGTGCTGCCCATGTTTGTTTTACTCAACCACGGCATCCATTGCTCAGCTACTGTGAATGTTGGCTGCTAATGGCAGCAGGCACTTTTACACCTAGATGTGTTCATTCAGCACTGCAATAGTTTTATTCTTTCATCTGGTTGTATGTAGCTGCAATGGAGTTCATTTATTTCTATTGCTGTATAGTATTATACAATTTACTTTTTCATTCTTTTGTTGATGGATTCTTTTGCTGAATTGTTTATGGGTTTTTCCTATTACAGGTAATGCCACTATGGATATTCTTTTAACTGTCTTTGAATACACACACATATATTTCTAAGTCTCCACCTAGGAGTGAAACTATTGGATCACAGGGTACATGTATGTTCTATGATAGCAGATAATGTTAAAGGGTTTTCTGTACATGCTTTGTGTTCTGTTAGGAGCTATTTCACAACTCTGTGGGTATGAAGATATTCTCCTATGTTACCTTCTGGAAGCTTTATTGTATTACCTTTTATTTTTAGATCAACAATCAACTTGGAATGAGGCAAGGGTGAAGTTTAATTCTTTTTTGCAAATGGAAATCAATTGATCATTTGATTTAAAATCACTATTTATTTCAAAGATTTCCCTTTGTCTGCTGTTCTGCAACACAGTATCATGCAGTGTTTGATTCATTTGATTTTTCTCATAAAAGAGCTTTGATTCTAAGCAAGTAATCGGACAGTCATTTGGTTGAATCTTTTGTGATATTGATATATTGTTTCTATTTTACTCTCAGGAAACTGAGGCTTACAAAAGTTGACTAATTTAGTGAATAAGTTCTTCTATACAAAGATTCACAATTATTAATGTCTTAAATGAGATAGAAGTTATTAATTAATTAGTTAAGCAGATAGCAGTATGAGATAGGTAATCTCTGCTAAGGCTCTTCTGTCATCTTTTCGTGGTGTCTGACTCTGGGTCCAAGACAGTTGTTTCAGCTTCCACCCTCATGTTCTCCTCGCTGCCTAGTGGGAAGGGAAGGAAGTGCATGCCCCTTATTTTTGGGATATTACCTGGAAATTGTGCAATTTCACTCATAAGCTATTGGCCAAAATTCAGTTATATTGCCACACCCACAACCAAGGAAGCCTGGGAAATGGAGTATTTACTTTAGGTGGGGCCAGTGTCTCCCTGAAATTTGGGATCTCTGTTACTAAAGGTAAAAAGGAGAGAACAGATTATGGAACTGCTAGCCATAGTTGTGTACTTTGTTGCAGCCCATCTGAGATTCAGACAAAATTCTGTGTAACTCCAGACTATACCGCACAATCCTTGACAACTAGCTGGACTCAATAGTTTGCGTTTTGAAAAACTTCTTGGGATATATTCCTGTCAGAATTTAATTCCTAGATGTCTCTCCAGATGTGTGTACCATCTCCTTTTATCAGAAAATAAAATTATTTAACTCAACGTTGTTGGGTTTTTTTTTTATGTCGTAACTATCAGGAAAACTGAGTGCAATTCAGACATATTGCTATTGTTAGTGAAAGTTTCCAAAGCCTGTTTTAATCCTTCCTCCACTGACTTCACTTTCACTTAATTCTTTCTTCCCTCCCTCTATCCCTCCCTTCTTTCCTTCCTTTCTTCTTCTCTCTTTCCTCTCCCCAGCCCCCCCTTTGTCTGTCTGTTTTGCATCTTCTCTCTTCAAAAGTTACGGTGCCCTGGTGTTTCCTCTCCATATCTCCACTGCCATCATTTTGATGACAACGAATATGTCAAGGGGGTGGGGTGAGGGGGTGGGTAGGATCTGGGCAAATGGTGAATCACAATGTCTCTTTCACTTTTTCATTCTTTTTTTTTAAACTTTTATTATTAGTTTTTATTACACAAGTAATACATATTCATTGTAGAAAAATTAGAAAACACAGAGAAGCAAAAAGAAAAAATAATCACCCATAATCCCACTACCCATAAATAACTACTATTAACATTTTAGTGTATGTCCTTCTAGCTTTCTTATGCATATATATACATACATAGAATATTTATATATATTTTTCTTTTTTACAAATATTGTGTCATACTATACATACTGTTTTATAACATGTTTCTCATTTAATATATATTGTGAACATTGTTATTTATTCCCTGAAAAAAATTATACATGTACTACATGCTCATTGTGGAAAAACCAGAAATTACAGATATGCAAAAAATATATATATATAATTGCTCCAAATCTCACCTCCCAGAGATAAATGCTGTTAACATTTTAGCAAATATCTTTTCAGACTCTTTAATGCACACATATATATGTATATGTTAAATATGGGATGATACTGTAGATATTTTTCTATAGCTTTTTAAATTTATCAATATAGTTCATTTCAATAAATATACATATGTTGCTTATTCTTAATTGGTGCACAGTATTACACTGAAAGGATATACCATATTTAACCAACCATATACTGTGGGTTTATTTACATTTTTTCCTCATTCTTCCAAATAAGCATTCTTTCTTGCATATTTTTTTTGAATAATGAATGAATATATCTTAGCTCATTTTTCTCTGATCTTTTTGAGGAGAATTTCCCTACAGTGGAATTACTTGGTAGAGGTGAAAACTATATTGCCAAATTATTTTCCAGAAAGTGGAATCAATTTACCTACTTGTTGGCTCTGTAAGAGGATGTTCACTTCCAGACTTCCTTACTGTCCCTGGAAACATTCATTCTTTATAGTCTTGCCTTTCTGATACATGGAAAAGAGTATATCATAATTATTTGCATTTTTGATTACTAGTATGTTCAAATATTTTCATATTATTAGTGCATTATTCTAATTTATGGTACATCACCAGTTTGTGTGCTTGGCTCAATTTTCTACTGGAAAGTTTGGTTCTTTTTGAGTCATAAATTGTCATTTATTCATGCATTCATTATCCACTCATTTCATAAATATGTTTTCAGTATTTGCTTTCGTGTTTAGCATTGTGCTGAGGATATAAGAATAAGCAAAATAGACCTGGTTGCTGCCATCTGGAACTTCCAGTTTAGTGGAGAGACAATTCAACAAGCAATAATGAAAAAAATGTAATAAGGAAAGGGAAAGAATAAAATGGGAACACTTGGCTGGGGAAGGAGCTGTAGATCATGGAAACTTCCCAAAGGTTGTGGAATTTAAGCTCTTGATATATGTTATTAGACGTCTGTACTCTTTGTTGCATATATTTAAAACTTGGCTTTCTCTTAATCTGGTTTGTTTGTTTGTTTGTTTGTTTTACTCTATAGGAGTTTTGCATTTTTAATTGGTCAGATCCACCCATCTTTTCCTTTGGGATTTCTTCCTTTGCTATCATGCTTAGAAAGGCTTTTCCCCCCACACACACTAAAATTACATATATATTCATCAATACTGCCAGTTTATTTATGTGCTTTAATATTTAATTTAAATACTTCACTTAGAATTTATTTTGATGACAGTTATGAGGTATAGATCTAATATATCCCTCAACAGATGGCTAACCATTTATCCCAATATAACTTAATAATCCAACATTTTCTCACAGATTTGAAATGTCATCTTTTTAATGTTCTCAATTCTTCTATGTTCTTGGGTTTATTTCTGGACTTTATATGTAATATTAGTGGTTTATCCTGGACCGTTTTTCATCCTTTCTATAGTAACCTGAAAGTTGAGCATTTTGCATTTGGTGATGTTCTAGAACACAAAGAAATGGTAGACATTGCTAAGGTATGTGTGTGGGTAGGTGGGAAGTTATTATGGATGGATATCTTTAATTCTTTCGATTTTGAGACTTCCAGAGTCTGAAATTCCAAATTCCATGGGATCATTGTTAATCTGGCCCATTTGTTGGCTGTCTAAAATCAGTTAGATGCTTTTATGCGCTGTATAATTTTAGCTTCCAGTAGATGGCAGTACTGCCAAATAGTAAGTATCCAAACTTGCAGGAGCACCGAGGAACAAAATGATCTGGCAGGATTTTAGAATTCCCCCAAGAGCTTTCGTTAGAGGAGGCATCAGTGCTGTGCTACTTTTAAAGTCATCTTTGTACCCTTGAACAATGGCACAATCAGAAGTGTGCGCTGAATCTCTTCCTAGACGTGTGCAAAACATTAGTGGATGGATTTTTTTTAAAGCGGCACCTTGGCCTTCTGGGCACTTCTTCATCTACCTCATCCAAAAGTGCCTTTGGGCCCAGACAATGACTGATTTAAAGCCTGGAAATGTGGTTTTAAACAATGTGATTGTGGCAGGATTCAGGTGATTTTTATTTTCTTTATACTTGGTGGTATTTTTCAGATTTTTCACAAAGAACATGTATTGTCTCTGTAATCTGAAAAAAAAAAAAAGATCAACACAGGATATGAAAAATATGGTGGTAAAATGGGTGGTTGTATGCCAGAAAAAACTTTACATTCTTTTTTGTTTCAAGAATATGCGTACATGCAACAAAATGAGTTCAATGGGCTCTCTTTATCCCTAGAGATCAGCTCAGTGTTATTGCTAATCTGAAAGAAAATTACCAGCAGGAAGCTGAGACAGTTATCTCATGGAACTACACCTGAGAAAGTCCTTTGGTAGGTGACAGGGGAGTAGGGTCAGCTCCTAACAAGATGCATTGGCATACCTAATGGGAGATGATGAATTACCCATTGCAGCTCTGAGCCAGGGTAGGTTATTGGGACTTTGAGCGCTAAATTTAATTTTAGGACCTGCTATAGTGAAAGAAGATCTATAAATCTTGGAGTGTGTCCACGGGAACTACAAAATTGATCCAAGGCCGGGAAACAGGCACTATGAAGAAAAGATAAGGTGGCTGAATTTATTTCTCTTAGATATGGAAAGCCTAGCTAGGGAATTAGACAAATCCCCATCTCCATGAATAGCTACTATAGCCCTCCCCAGACATGGAGGTGAGACCTGAATTTATTAACAGTCTTCAGTTGTACAGAGGACAATTGCACGGAAGGTGTTACTTTCACACTGAGGCTAAGGCAAGAGTGAGCACAAATTAACCAAGCAGAAGTGATTTAGGTCTGGCATTTAGAAGAAGGTGCTGAACACCAAGGCTGGGCTTATCTGTTAATAACTCTGCATGTAGTTTTTTTAGTAGGAACTAGATTGAAGCTAAGGGTTCAGTATAGTGGAAGGTGGGAGAGGGCAGAGATGGGAGCTGAGAGCGTGGCAGATTGGGCTCCTTCATAATTTCTAAAACAATGGACCTGAAGTGAATTAAACTTCAGGGGATAAAAATGAACGGCATTCAGGAAAGGATATTAAACTTGAATCAAAATTTCATTTTATGAAAATCAGGGTTTGAGGACCAGGTAAATTTGGGAGTGGTTACCTGCTTTGCAAAGGAGCAGTCACCCTAGGAGTTTTAAAGTAGCATATTCCCACACTGTATTACAAGTATTTGATTTAGGAAATTGTGATTTTTCTCATATAACTTTCAAGGGTACGTCTTGGTATGAAGCTATTCATACCTATAGCCATGCGTCAATTGCCAACTCACTGGAATACATCTCTGGACTCCAAGAATAAGGCCAAAAACCAGCTGGTGTGATCTAAATAGAGGTATGCATCGCCTTTTGAGATCTCTTCCAACTCTTTAATCCTTTCACTTTCAATCAAAAAAACTAGAAGACAATTTCAAGGATAATTTCCACAACATCAGATATTAGGTTGAGCTATATGAAGCTGCCATTTTTTAGGTCAAAAACAGTCAAATATCAGCAGTTTCATATAATTCAACCTAATACTATAATTATTCCAGTAGTTTGTCTTGCTCTTCACTAAAGCTAAAAGCTTGAGTATATTTACTTTTCAGGTCAAAATACTGGTGGACTTATAAACGCCTGTGCACATAAATACTGTGAAATTATAGGGTTGGGATTAAAGATGCATCTTGGATAAACCACGTATAGGTCATCCTTTTATTGTGCTGGACTCTGGTGCCTCTTGTCTGACTTTAGGAATTTCAGACTATGGAAAACAAGAAAAGCAGTCCAAAGGCTTGATCTTTCAACCCATGGGAAACTCTGTCTGGGAAATGGGCCAAAGGAAGAGCAAGGGAAAATATAACAAAATCTGTATCATGTTATGAGTTTAGTGGAGGAAGAGCACAGCAGAGCTGTGAGCAGAAAAACAAAGCGTGTGGCTTCCTCCTTTCTAAAATAGAGTATTGCTTAATGTGTCCTGCTTTTAAGATTCTAAGCATAAGACAAGACACCAAGTACACGTTGGAAAAGTCCTATCTGCATAGTCATCTAAAATGAGACAAACTTAGCTTAACTAAAAAGATTTTATTAACAATGTAAAATGTTAAGTATTTTTACGATCTGAGCTAATTCCAGCATGCCCTATAAGATTTAACACTATGCTGATGTGCAGACATCATGCTTCAGATTTCAATTAGAACAAAATATGATAATACTCAATTTTACATTTGAGGGTAATTGTATATATCACTACACCATTTCCTAACTGGATTACTTCATTCTCCAAGCAGCTGAAAAAGACACCATTGGATCGAAAGGAAATTAGTTGCCCATATGCATTGTAAGAAGTTATTAGGATTATTGTGTATTTACAAAATTTAAATAGTTTTCATATATGTTCTTGTTGCATTATAAATTAAGATATTTTTACGTTGAAGCTCTTAGATTCTGACAGAATGGAAGACTAAACGTAAATGAGTGCAGAGAAAGCAATAGGTTGAGGTGGTATATGTTTGATTATAATATTATTCCTAATATTGGTTGGATTTTGAACAGTTTTGCAGTTTTAAATAGATTTCTATGTTTAAAGACTCTCATATGTGATCATTTGTTAACGTGACATCAGCAAGAGCTATAGATATACTATTCTACATGAAATAATTTTTCTCTGTGTAATACTTAGAAAAACCTTTCAATAATTTAAAAATCATAATTCTTGCATCTGTCATGGTGTGGTTTGGAGCAGACATGCACAATGTCAGCTTTAAAAATCCTTTTAAAAACAGCCTGCTTTTTGAATCTTTTTTTTTCTTGACAGCAGCTGCTTTCAAATGTAAAATCGTTTCAAAGGGCGGTGGGAGGTGGATAAAAGTAATAAGGAAGCATAGAAAACATAGTCGAAAACCAATAACTGTGGTTCAGCTGTCTGGAGGTCCTCGGGTTCAGTGATATTTTCAGGTCTTCCTAGTGGTGGTTTCCAGGAGGAATCACCTAGCTTGAGACGAGACAGCACAGCCCAAAGAACCTTCTCTTCCGTCTTCTAACCAGGGGGTAGGGAGTTAGATTTAGAAGGCTGCTGTCATCTGTGATGGGATAGAATGTACATATGAGTGAGGTACAGACAAAACAACTTGTTTTTTATGAATTGGCCTTAAAAATCCTCCATCCTTCGAATCCAACTTTCTCAGCCTCGGCACCATTGACGTTTTGGACCAGATCATCCTTTATTGTTGGGGGCTGTGCTGAGCATTGTAGGATGTTTAGCAGCATCCCTGGCCTCTACTCACTAGATGCCAGTAGCACTGCCCTACCAGTTGTGACAACCGAAAATGTCCCCAGATATGGCCACATATTCCTGGGGTGGCAGTGAGGTTGAAGCAAAGAGCCCACAGTTGAGAACCACTGCTTAGAATTAAATATAAACTGCTTAGAGGCAGTTTTTCACTTGGGAGATGTATACTTCTTAGAAAAAGCCCATGCTTTGGAGTAAAGCTGGCTTCTTTCTTATACTTTACCACTTACTAGTCCTATGACTTTGAAAGTGTCACTTAAGCTTGTTAGGCTTCATTTTCCCCATATGTAAAATAAGGCTCAGTAATACTTACCCTAGGTGAGAATTAAATGAAACAATCTATTAAAAACATTTAGCTTGGGTGGGGACATTGGTGCCTAGCATGGAGGAAACAGTAAATATAGCTATTATTAACTATTTTCCTTTACATAGGACCTTGTCTTACCTCCATTCACCTACTTTATGCCTCGGGAAGAAGCTTCAACTATTTCTTGTTGAGTATTTCCCTCAACAAAGAAAGAGTACTTTCTTTCTTTCTTTCTTTCTTTTTTTTTTTTTTTTGCGGTACGCGGGCCTCCCACTGTTGTGACCTCTCCCATTGCGGAGCACAGGCTCCAGACACGCAGGCTCAGCGGCCATGGCTCACGGGCCCAGCCGCTCCATGGCATGTGGGATCTTCCCAGACCAGGGCACGAACCCATGTCCCCTGCATCGGCAGGCAGACTCTCAACCACTGCGCCACCAGGGAAGCCCTCCCTAGCATTTTCTATAGATATCTGCACACAAGGGCATTCAGAGAAGATTGTCAGCTGTTGAATTCACAAGTTGTGGTTTGAAAATTTTAATATGATGACAAGTAGAGAAAGAAATAAACCAGTAAACCAAATACAGTTTAATGAGCTGGGTTTTTGGGAAATAGTGCAGTTCAACAGAGAGTGTGGGTAGAAACAGCCTGTTGGAGCGGAACTGGCCAATGTGGGTTGCAGAGGCTGGAGAAGGACCACAGGGAAATAATCTGGAAATTGCTAGCTGAGGCAGCGCTGAGATATGGTCAGAATGGAACTAGGGGCAACAAAATGGCTGGTTGGCTGGCAACTCTTATATACCTAAGCTTTGCCGGGACTAGCTGCACTGCCCTCCCAGAGCAGAGCTAAAATGTTCCCTCCTTTCCCCATCCTAACGTTGAAGATGCAGGACCTTGAAAAACAGCCCAGAATCAGGAGTTAGATGGAGTGATTGATATAGTGAAGAATTGTGCCCCACTTCAATAAAACTGGCTTGTAGATGAGGATTGTTTTTCTTGATTACTGAGAGCCTAGATGCTCAGGAAACTATCAGGAACAAATGAGTCCTGGCTTTCTGGTCCTCGTACATAAACTGTCATCCAAGTGCCCTGGCTTTCCCTCCCCATCCCCCAAGGCTCCCATGTGTCATATTTATTTGTAAATTAGCATCACCCACCGAGTTGACAGTGTTCCTTGGAATGCTGCACTATGTTACACACGTAGATGAAACTAGAGTAGCAAGTCAGAGCCAGGGAAGAAAACAGGGGCCCCAGCTGGGCACATCAGATTAATCAAACACAGCCTCCTCCCCCAGGCTCCCCAGATTAAAATCCTCTTTTAATACTCACACTCTGCTAATGTGGAGAAAAACAGGACTCTGTCTTTTTCATAGTGAAAAATAATTCACTCTAATCTGGATGTCAACATTTTGAGGCAAAAAAATAGGACATCTCTCTTTTACAGTTAAACTTGCCCCAAACAGTTAAGATGCTGAAAGCAATGTCAAATCCTATATATAAACCTGATTTCTCAGAAGAATCTCTGAGATGAATCATAATATATTTGGAGCAGATAGAAACGATAACCATACTCTCTCATCATTTTTAGGACTCTTAACTTCTTTAACCACCAAATGATCAGTGAACTTAACCTAATTGGATATGGCCAAGATACAGCAGACCCTGAAGGGTAAAGAATTTTATTTTTTGGTATCTCTTTGAATACTGACTACACTTCCCCAAACTCAAGTTCAGCTGGAAGTTAATGCTTCCTTGGAACAGAATTACCAAAACTATGACGATACTAATAGCAAAGAAAAATCTTATTTCTACTTCTATGAGACTTGGAGATCTATTTCCTGAATTCCCATTTATTTCCTGAATTCCCTATATGCTTGCCTTTCTTCAGTCATTTAAGAGATTTGGGAGTGACCTCATTGGTATTTATATATTACACAATAAAATGCAATTCTGGTGTGTATCATTCCCACTACATGAGGAAATATCTACATACGTTGGTATGTTGTATTTACAAAGAAAGCGTGCATGTGTGTGCTGTGGTGGTATATTTGCTCCCATTCTCTCTTTTTTAGGTATTAAAAGCACACAGGTATTATGAGATTTGTATCAAGACTGACCCTTGTATCTGTGCATTCATTACAGTGAATCAAAAAACCTTTGTGCTATTGAAATTCTCCTCATTCAGCCTTCTTTTCATATATATATATATAACATTCACTTGTGAGTGCTATATACACACATGCACACACACATACATATATAGCATTCATAAGTAAATAGGAAGTGTTAGGATTGATGAGAAAGTGCTCAGACGTTAAGCAAAGGACAGACTGCCTATTAAGGACGACTGCTGGTTTGGGGCATCTTAGTTGAGCATTTATGACACCTTTGCCTAGCCTGGAGCTTGTCTGATTATCACCTAGGGCTGAGGTGACACAAAAGCTCAAAAATTCTTGGCAGAAATTCAGAGCAGCTTTCTACACTCTAGGAAGCTGACATCTGCAGTAAATGCTGAAATTCACTGAGCAGTAAGTCTGCCTGGAATGGTTTGAAGTCAATTTAAAGCCAAGGAAAGATGTCTTCCCACATACTGAAATCCTGTCTCTGAAGTGAGGGGCTGTCAACAGAATGTGAGCAAAATGGGATGTTTCCCCACTCATTCTAAACTTTCTGTGCTAATCCATCTGAACTTGCTGGGAAATCTTTGCTTTTTATTGGAAATGATTGAGAGTTTTATGGTATCTTTTCTCCAAAGTGCATACCCTCAGAGAACTGTAACTTAGGAGAGTTTTAAATGTGAAAATAAAAAGTGAGAAAGAGAAGAGGAGGCAGGAAAGGATAGCAGAAAGTGAAAGAAAAGGAGAGTAGGGTATTCAGTCATCAGTAAATTCAAACCCCAGTCATTTAATGTTTAATTCTTGGATGTTTAATGTTTAATCCCTATTAAAGCCAGGGATGCCGGAGTCCCCCAAGGTACAGTAATACCATTTCTCTATTGCTCAAATTTCTTTTGCCAATAAAATATTTTTTACATAAATGATATGTTAAGAAACAGAAGGACATGAAAATGAGAAGTTTTCAAATAATAAACTGAGCGTTTGAGTTTAAAGCTATGTTCTCTAAGTCAAGAGAAGTGCTTATAATGGAACTGCAGTTGCACATTTCTAATCTGTTAAAAAAGGAGAACTTCAGCTAATGCCAGGGTTCCCAAACATAAGCTGCATCAGCTTCATCTGAGGGCTTATGAAAGCACAGATTGCTAGCCCTACCTCCAGAGTTTCTGAATCAGTAGGTCTGGGGTGGGCCAGGCAATCTCCATTTCTTACAAGTTCCTGGACCTGCTGATACGGCTGGTCCTGAGACCACACTTTGAGAACCACTGAATTAATCAAAGCTCTACGAAGTGTAGGGCTCTATGTCGGGTGCTGGGGGTAATACCAGATGGGTCCTAAGAGAAAGGTGAACCTTGGCCTCAGGGATCTTTGTCTGAGTAACTAGAAGGCTTCATTAGAAATGCCATTACAGAGATACAAATACAATGCTTTGAGAATTCCCAGAGGGGGAAATTCCTCCCATCTGTAAAGAAGACATTTGTGGAAAATTCCTGGGGGCTCCGTGTTCATGCTGGGCTACAAGGTGTGGGGAGAACTTGGACATTTGGTTAAGTAGGGGGGCAGGCATTCCGGATGGAGAAAACAGTGTCAAAAGAGGAGGTCAGGGCAGGTCAAAGACAGGGAGGTCAAAGGCAGCCTGAATTTGGGTCCAAGTAAATTGTCCAGTCTGGCTGGAATGAAAGGCATATGAAGGAGGGGATGGTCTAAAACAGAACTACTTAGAATTCCCTAAATAAGGCCCTTCCTTCCCTTCCTCCCTGTCCTTTCACACACCATCTCTTTTTTCAGAAAAGTCTTTTCTGACTGCTCCGTGCTTCTACCTTCCTTCATGCTTCCATACAATTGCTACAGTCCTGGGTGCATTGTCCGCTTCCAACCCTGTTTAGCCACCATTCTATGAGCAACTCTTTATGAAAGACTTAATAAATTTACCCTGGCTGCCCAGGTCTTCAGCTCCCACTTACTCCTCAACCCTCCTTAATTAGGCTTCCGGGCCCCCTGTTCCAAGTAAGCTACTTTGGCCAACCTCACCAGTGACTCCCTTGTTGCTAAATCCTATGGACACTTTCAGTTCTTATCTAGCTGAACTACCCCACACTATTAGCCATTCCTTCCTTGCAGCTTTCTTATTATACCATGTTGAGTTTCTTCTCAGTTTTTGTAAGCTGCTCTTCTTACATTTTGGTATTTCAGGGCTCTTCTCTATGCACTCTCCATGGGTGGTCTCAACCATTTTTAGGGCTTTGATTACCATGACACTGCTGACGTTTACATCTGTATTTCCTGTCCTTCTAGCTCGCATGTCTCACCTCAGCATAAGACATGTACGTCCATCACAACCACTGAGCATCGCTCTTGGAGTCCCCCCGCATCCAGAACTTCAACTGTCCTGTCCTCTACCTCTACTGGTACCGCTCTGTTCTAATTTAGTGGTTGACACCATCATTCGCTCTGCTTTCCAAGTCTGAACCCAGGTTCCATCCTTGATTCTGCCTTGGCCTTATGTACATCATCCAACTGGTCATATCCTCTTCTCCAAGCCCTGGTCTTTAGGTCAGATTGTAAGCATTTCTCACCTGTCTTATTGTACTTGCCTACTAACTGAATCCCTCCAGTGACCTCAGGTTAAAGTCTAAACCTCTTAACATGAATTAGAGGGGCCTCCCCCAACCTCTCTAGTCTCTCTCTCTCTTTTTGTTAATATATACTGCAATTTTATTTCAATCGCACAAACGAAGTTAGCATGTAGGAAATTTAAATGAACAGTATGGTAAAAATAGCAGAGAACCAAAAACTCTAATAAGGAAGTACACCTAAAGCATGAGAATTCAACAGTCATTAGTGTTTCATCTTCAGTTTTGATTGACACTTGATGCTTGCAAAATTTTGAAACAAACTTTGAGATCATGATGACTATTCTGAAGAGATTTCAGCACCGGCACTAAGATTTGTACATTCAGTTGGTTTGCAATTGACTTGTTAGCCATTTACATCGTGTATAGTACAGATTTGTTACAGGTCAGATCACAGTGTTGAAGGAAAGAAGTACCTGCCTGTAATTAGAAAGGATCCCCTAAACTGCACTCAGCTTAAGACATCCAAGGTACAAGAGCATGAAAACCATCACAATATTGTGCCTCCAAGGAACATAGTTTTGATAAGGAAAATAACCTAAGCTTCTGTTTCCCATTTTAATTACTCAAATCTCTAACAAGGACAAAACTGTCACATAGGACAGTAAATGGATGCAGTAATTCAATCAGACTTCTTGGAAAGAACACATTTAGCAATTTGGGACAATGAAGAATGACAGGAGATAAAACGTGATTCAACTCTGGTTCTTTTTGTCATTTTACACAGACATCATGTTAATATTAGACCAAGGCACAAAACATTTAGTGCATAAACCAGTTTCTTTTTTAAGATCTAGCATTTTTACTGTAGTCTTTTATCTTACTTTGGACCACTTGTACCCAGTACTCTATCCTACTAGAGACTGCTTAACTTAATCAACAAAATCAAAAGCGATTTCTGAGCAGATTTATGGGGGACACAAACATTTGTATCATCAAAGTGTTTGCATAACCAAAAGTACAATAATAAAGACGAAAATGCCACCTATTTCTTTTAGAAAGTAGTACTTCATAAGCTTGCTGCATCTTTAATGTCTTCACTATTGGATGACAATGAATAGTTGATAGAAAAAAAGAACTGTATACTTGAATTATGATAGCTCCTCCATCACAGATCTAAAACTGAAGTTTCTACAGGAATAGAACTATTTTAACAAGGGAAAAAAATTCCCTCATTCAAACCTCTTTGAAGTGGTAATGGCTGCAAACTTGCAGCACTTAGAAAACTATGCTATCAACAAGTTCTGTTTTTAAGAATTTAGGTTAAGAAATCTAGATAGCAGATGAAAGTGGATTATTTCTTCAAAATTTTAGTAAAACTACTGATAATCAAAGGTTTCAAAGCAAATATGGCACATCAAGATGGAGAGCCAGGAGAATTTTGATTTCCTAAAATTTCAAAAAATTATATCATTGCAACATACAGGATTTCTTCCCTATTTTAATCTTAGACGTTTCAAAGAAAAGGGAGTGGATAACATACACACACGTGAGTGCCCACACAAACACGCACGCATGCGTGCACACACGGTGGTAAGTAGAGTATCTAGTTCCTTCTTCCCACCACCTAAATCTCTCTTTATTTATTAAAAGAAAATTATGCAGGACCCCCCCCCTCACTGTTTTCCCTTGATCTAATGAGTTCTGTGACCTTAATTGCTGCCATCATTGTTACTTTTCCAGTATTGCAACATGAGATTCAAAAGCAGCTTTGTAGTCAGGAACGTGTACCTGAACACCTGTACAACCGCAGGGCGCCAAGGTAATAACAGCCAAATTCAGGGATGGAACTTTTGAGTTCCACAGTAAGATGTAATTCATGTGAAGCTCAGAATCATGTTTCAGACCATTGAACTTACTCACGTTAAAATACAAATAGCTGAAGACATGATGTAAAAGATTAAGTACTTGATGCTGTTAACATATTTACCAATTAAAGTCACAAAATATTCCCCATTATTATTCATGCAGATAACTGAGAATGAAGATAGTGCAGAAATTAACTTTGAATAAAAAATTATTCCTTCCCTTCCTTCCACTCCCCTATACTCTACAAAATGTTTTCCCTGGGACTAGGCCTTGAAAAGGCCACTACATATTAGTTTGACATGCATTACTGTCTGCAATTTAAAAAAGCTAATTTTGTGGTGGTTTTCTAATTTTATAATTTATAATTACATTATAAATATGTCCACATGCATAAATCTAAAAAAGGTTGAAAACCTACAGTGAATCTACAATATATTGTTTTACATTTGACCACTGCTTTGTGTTATGTAGGAGTCACAGAGTTGGTAAAGCATTGTAACAATTTAGGAAGGCATCTAAATCTTTAAATTATGGACAGGGCTTCCCTGGTGGCGCAGTGGTTGAGAGTCCGCCTGCCGATGCAGGGGACACGGGTTCGTGCCCCGGTCCAGGAAGATCCCACATGCCGCGGAGCGGCTGGGCCCGTGAGCCATGGCCGCTGAGCCTGCGCGTCCGGAGCCTGTGCTCCACAACGGGAGAGGCCACAACAGTGAGAGGCCCGCGTACCACAAAAAAAAAAAAAAAAAAAAAAAAAAAAAAAAAAAAAAAAAAAAAAATTATGGACAAATTTTATGTTTGAACCTACAAAATTGCATGAAGGCTAAACTCGAGAGACTTCCTATCATTCTAAAATTCCTCACTCCGAACAAATCATTTTTAGGACATTTCTTATAAATATCACCCTTTGAAAGCACATACCATTCCATTTGTTCCACATTTTATGATCTTAACCTACATAGGGCTGAACTCAATTATTCATGGACTATCAAATATGATAGGAAGACAAACCTGAGAGAAACAATACAATAGTATAACTTGCTAAATTCCTCATCACCATTCTCTGAAGAAAACTTCTCAAGCCTTTCTCCTCTTTATTTTAGCAATGGATTGTGGAAAATGTGCGATTTTCTCTTGACATGAAAATATCTCAATGCACGGTGATCTTGCCTGATGGATTCAGTATTTTCTGCATAACTGATACAGGAACTCCTATACGACTCTCTTCCATCCTGTTGTAAAGGTCAGAAAAAAGCAGCAAACTGAGAGGGAAACAGCTTATCACCAGGGTAGTAATGTCTGAAGTCTTTCAAAGTATGTTGGTTTTTCCCTGCTTTGTCTCCATTTTCTTCTTACAGCTCACAAAATTTAAGGGTTTTGTTGTTGTACCACAGTTGTTCTTTGTTGGTTTTTTTTTTTTCCTTTCTCCAGATTAAAGTCCTGTCTCTCCTTAGTTTGATTCTCTATGCAGTATTTGACTTGCTCAGTTCCTGCCTGATTGCATCAATGAGCTCTTCTTTTAGCTTAGTTAATTCTTTTCTCATTTCATCTAAAATGTCCTGTTTCAGCCTGTCATAGTCCAAGTCCCTCCACCTGGACTCCGTTGGCACTGGGCTGTGACGAGGGCACAGATTTTGGTCTGTGTAATGAATCATAGGACGTGTTGTCAAAAACAATCTGATTTTTCCTTGGAGAATCCCGTCTGGAAATAACAGGTGACTTGCTGCCATTCATTGTATTTGTTCTTTCCCAAGGCTTTCTTGTCGGTTCAGGTGTACTTGTTGAAGAGGCCTTAGAAGTTACAAGCTCTGAATCTTCATTTTTGTTCTGTTTCTATTGTTGATCCCTTTTCAGCAATTCTTCTCCTCCTGGCCAGCAGGGCACTCATTTCTTCCATTAAACCACTACCCCCTAACGGAAGGGATCCATTTCCACGACCCATCTCTGTTTTAGATGAGGCCGAATCCACACCAATGGTATTCCCTCCGCTTGGGAAAGAGGCATCCTCCATCCGTGACACTTTCCTAAGTTTTGCTCCAGCAACCGCAGCTGCAAGTCCAGTTAAAGGGCGATTGTCTTCAGACATGGATCCCCAAAAAAATACAGATGCAGGGAGGGGAGCAGCAGGAGGTGGGGGGGACGAGGGGTACCTGATTCGGAAAAGGCGGTGGAGGAGGCGGAGGGGGGGCCCTGAGGACGGAAGTGGAGGGGGTAGAGGGGGCCCTGGGGGTGGAGGGAGTGCGGCTGATGCCTGGGCAGGACCTGGTGGGAGTGGAGGAGGGGGTGGAGGTGCAGGTGGTCCCAAGAAAATGTTGGGCTGGAGGTTCCGCGGCTGAGAGGCTGCCTGCCAGCCTGGCTCAGAAGTAGAGGAGTTGTCTCCACAGAGGCAGGGGTAGCGGCATTTGCCATTCTTCACTCTCCCTCGCATGCCAGCTGCTCCCTTTCTAACTGCTCTTGCCTCTCTCTTTCTGGCCTTTGCCTTTCTAACCTCTCCCTCTCCAATCTCTTCCTTTGCATTCTTCCTCTCTCCAGCCTTTCCGGCTCCAGCGCCTTTTGTCATTGCTGTTCTTGTAGTTGCCTTCTTTGAATTTCCAATTCTTCTTGTGATGGGCCATTCTGAACTTCGGCAGGTAGTTGTGAATTTTGTCTAGGCGATGTTGGCCTTGTTTCCTGTGAATTCAACACTCCTAAGGCATGCCTCATGGCACTTGCGAAGACATGGGCATCTTCTTTGCTGCCAAAGTTGAGATCATACACCTGTCTAGCATCCCACCATTGGTGGAAGGTCTGAGTAGCTTGATTGTACTTCAACCGTTTAGGAATGGCACAATATATCACTACCTGCTGGTCCTGAATCTTCCTGCCCACCCCTCTGAATGTGTTGTTGCCTGTATGATGATATATATGAACTCTGCTGAACCCGGTTGAACACCAGCTAGCACCCACTTTTTATTGGCATCATCATAAACCATCACAGCAGCTCTTGCCTGACAGATACTCTGTTCACTTATTATTTTAAATGTATCCTGCCACTCCCTTCTGGTCTGTAGAGTTTCTGCTGAAAAATCAGCTGATAACCTTATGGGAGTTCCCTTGTATGTTATTTGTCGTTTTTCCCTTGCTGCTTTCAATAATTTTTCTTTTTGTTTAATTTTTGCCAATTTAATTACTATGTGTCTTGGCGTGTTTCTCCTTGGGTTTTTCCTGTATGGAACTCTCTGCACTTCCCAGACGTGGGTGGCTATTTCCATTCCCATGTTAGGGGAATTTTCAACTATAATCCCTTCAAATATTTTCTCTGGTCCTTTCTTTCTCTCTTCTCCCTCTGAGACCCCTATAATGTGAATGTTCGTGTGCTTAATGTTGTTCCAGAGGTCTCTCACACTGTCCTCATTTCTTTTCATTCTTTTTTCTTTTTTTTGCTCCACAGTAGTGATTTCCCCTGCTCTGTCTTCCAGTTCACTGATCCATTCTGCTTCATTTACTCTACTATTGATTCCTTCCAGTGTGTTTTTCACTTCAGTTATTGTATCGTTCAACTCTGTTTGGTTGTTCTTTATATTTTCTAACTCTTTGTTAAAAAAGCCCTCTAACATCCATTTTTCTCCTGAGTTCTTGGATCACCTTTACAATCGTTACTCTGAACCCTTTCTCGGGTAGATTGCCTATCTCCACAACACTTAGTTCTGGAGTTTTATCTTGTTCCTTCATCTGAAACACATTCCTCTGCCACCTCATTTTGGGTTAATCACGTTTCTCAACTTTGGAGAAGTAGCCTTCTGTAGGAGACGTCCTATGGGTCCCAGCGGTGCACTCACCCAAGGGCCAGGGGCCAGCGGTCCCAGGGTAGTGTCTGGCCTGTGTTTGCAGACTACAGTCTACTGAATCGTAGTTTTCTTCCTTCTGATTTCTGCCCCCTGGTGGGTGAGGCTGGTCTAGAAGCTTGTGTAGGCTTCCTGGCAAGAAGGGCTGATGCCTGCCCACTGGTGGGTGGAGCTGGGTCCTGGCCCTCTGGTGGGCAGGCTGTGTGATCAAGAAGTCTTTAGGCAACCTGACTGCTAATGCGTGGGGCTGTGGGGCTGTATTCCCACCCGTTAGTTGTTTGGCCTGAGGCATCCGGCACTGAAGGCTACAGGCTGTTGGGTGGGGCCGGGTCTTTGTGCTAAAGACCCAAGCAAGATGTCTGCCTCAAGGAGAGTTCATGCAGATGAATAATCCCGAATATATCTGCCACCAGTTTTTATGGCCCCAGCATGAGCCACAGCACCCCCCCTCCTGCCTCCCCAGGAGACCCTCCAAGACCAGCAGGTAGGTCTGGCCCAGGCTCCTCTGAGGTTACTGCTTTTGCCCTTTGTCCTGGTACATGTGAGATTTTGTGCAATCCCTTTAAGAGTTAAGTGTCTGTTTCCCCCAGTCCCGTGGAGCTCCTGCAAATAAGCCCTGCTGGCCTTCAAATCCAAATGCTCTGGGGGGCACCTCTTCCCAATGCCAGACCCCTGGGCTGGGAAGCCTGATGTTGGCCTCAGAACTCTCACTCCTGTGGGAGAGCCTCTGCAAGGTCACCCAAGGTGGGGTGGGGTGGGGGAGGAGGTTAAGGATTTGGTTATATTTCAAGTGCACCCCTCCTACTGTCTCGTTGTGCTTTCTTCTTTACGCCTTTAGATGTAGAAGATCTTTTTCTGTAGGTTCCAGTCTTTTCTATCAATGGCTGTTCAGATGTTAGTTGTGATTTTGGTGTGTTCATGAGAGAAGGTAAGCTCAAGGTCCTTCCACTCCACCATCTTGAAAGACTCCCTCTAATCTCTCTCTTAAGCCTCTTTTTTTTTAAAATTTATTTATTTTATTTTTGGCTGCGTTGGGTCTTTGTTCCTGTGCGCGGGCTTTCTCCAGTTGTGGTGAGTGGGGGCTACTCTTTGTTGTGGTACGCAGGCTTCTCACTGCGGTGGCTTCTCTTGTTGCGGAGCATGGGTTATAGGTGTGCGGACTTCAGTAGTTGTGGCACATGGGCTCAGTAGTTGTGGCTTGAGGGTTCTAGAGCACAGGCTTAGTAATTGTGGCACACAGGCTTAGTTGCTCCATGGCATATGGGATCTTCCCAGACCAGGACTCAAACCCGTGTCCCCTGCATTGGCAGGCAGATTCTTAACCACTGTGCCACCAGGGAAGTCCTTAAGCCTCTTTTCTAACCACTTTCCCAAATAATGAAGTGTTTATAGTTCATTAAAATGCCCTGCTCTGTCATCTCCTCAGACACCTTCACACATTCAGAATCTTCTGCCTAGACTCTCTTCTTTCTATCTTTTTCTTTAGCTAATTTCAATTTATCCTAAAAAATCTCAGCTCAGATACTTTCCAAAAAGCAATTCTCAATTACTCCTGTCTTCTCCTTCCCCATTTACAACTAAAATCTGACTAGGTGAGAATCCAATATGCCCTTGTAGCAACCTGTTTCTAACTATTAATATACCCTTATAGCAACCTGTATCTAACTAATAGTTGCATTTTAAGTGCTATTTTTTTGTCTTTCCAATAGTATGTGTGTGTGTGTGTGTGTGTGTGTGTATCTCTGTGTGTGTGTGTATCTCTGTGTGTGTGTGTGTGTTAGTTGTTTCCAGAATTCACATGTCATACCCTGAAAGCTCCATCACAATCTCTGCAAGGGGAGGCTTATGTCATTTGAAAAAGCTTCCCAGGTGATTCTCATCCCATTCTGTCCTGTTGCGACGGAAAGCCTCTAGGGGGAGTCATCCCCAGCACCTGACACAGAATCTGGCATATTGTAAGTGACTATCACATGTTGGATGATGGTGGGGACAAGAAATGATGAGGTGAGAAGTCTGTTTTTCCTTCAATGGACAATGCGTAGACACATAAAATTTGAGTAGTGGCTCAACATAATTAGAGTAATGTATTTAGAAACTGATGTGTGATCAGTGATGAGTGGATTAGATTGGAGGAGCGGGGGAGGGATAGCATATGTCATGCTGAATCCTGGGCAAAATGTTGTAGAGACTGCAAAGGATCTGGGGTAACCAGTAAAACTTCCTAGAGTGGAATTCCCTGGTGGCACAGTGGTTAAGAATCTGCCTGCCAATGCAGGGGACATGGGTTCAAGCCCTGGTCTGGGAAGATCCCACATGCCACAGAGCAACTAAGCCCGTGTGCCACAACTACTGAGCCTGCGTGCTGCAACTACTGAAGCCCGTGAGCCTAGAGCCTGTGCTCTGCAACAAGAGAAGCCACCACAATGAGAAGCCCACGCACTGCAACGAAGAGTAGCCCCTGCTCGCCACAACTAGAGAAAGCCCACGTGCAGCAACGAAGACGCAATGGAGCCAAAAATTAATTAATTAATTAAAAAACAAAACAAAAAACTGCCCAGAGTGACATTCAGACACCAACTTGAGGCACAGAAAGTCTTTATATGAGGTGCTGGAGAAGGACCTAAAAAGTCATCTCCAGGCTAGCAGGTGGCATAACTGCTCAGTGTTCTTCAGCCAGATGCCAGATGTTCTTCCGCCTGCCATGGCTATGTTGGTTCTAGTTATGCACGTCCAGACTGGAGTGGATCACGGGTATAGAGAATGGGGGAACTGTTCCTAGGCCCAGTTTAGTCTGGAGTAGGACTGTCTGCAGGAGGGGGCCCATTCTAGAACAGCTGCAATTCCTGACTGATTCACTTCAGACAGACTCTAATGCATGGTACCACCAACCGAATTCTAGGCAAGAGTAAATGTATTGACACACCACACAGCATTCATGAAGTCAGAATTTTGGAAAAGGTGAAACTGTCTTTCAGGCTTAAATTATTTCTGCAGTGTTTTGTTTGATTACAGCCTGCATTTAGAAGATGCTTGTCCTTCACTTTCCCATCTCCTTTTAGCCTTTGTCGGTAACGTTGTGGGCTCTACACAGGTGGTTCCATTTGTAATCCATTTGACACAGCAAGACTCTCATAATTAATGAAGCTCCCTACAGCACTGCCAGTGACCTGGAATGTAGGACAGGAGAGGTGCTGAAGCAGAGGAAAGGACAGAGGGCTGAGAGCCAGGGGACCTGGACGCTGCCGGGAGGCTGCCGGGAGCTGCAGCCGAGCAAGGGAGTTTTCTTCTGTGCACCTCTGTCTCCAGCCTTAAACTGGAAGCACAGAAGCAAAAGTCCCATCTCAAATAAAGGCATAACCACTAACCATTACAATTCCTGATCTTGGCCACCTTCCTTTATTTGTCACTGGAAATCAATGTAAAGCATATTGTTGTTGAGTCAAGTTTTGATTGTGGTGGGAAGGCGGGAAGATAGGATTCAATCTTGAAATGCTCAAATCAACATGGAAGAGTTTCTGAGTTGCGGGACAGGAGGGAGTCTGGAGAACAGGGGATTCAGAGCATTTCCAGGGTGGGTTCCCCACCCGCACCCCGTACGTGCCTGGCAGGATTTCCACATGGTCAGGGTTTGTGTAGTGTAGGAAAAAGGGGGACCAGGAGCAGTATCTTTTCCCTTTTTCTCTCTGCTTCAAACTCACGTGTAAATGGAATGAAAAGAGAAAGGAAAGAAGCAGGCAGAAGGAAAACAGATGGCTCTCTATAATGCTTTTCATCCAGTTAGAATTATGTTTTGACAATAAGGTCCTACAGAAAAAAACTGGAACACATTTTCCCACATTTCACCCCACACCATCTTCTGCATAGATTAGACCTGTGTAATGAATCAATCTCCTGAAAAGAATTCCAGGAAGGTCATGGGGCAGCCTCTATGCTCTATCTTGGTATACGCAGAGAGAGGGATCTGGCTGATCTGCTGATTAAAATAGTGCCGCATGCATCTGCTAAAAAATGTTCCCATGGTGACTCCAACAGACCTGCTCTCCTTCCTTCAGGCCTTCTCAGACGTCCCAATGGAGACTCGCATTCCCCTTCCCCACCGCTCCGCTCCCAGTGACGTCATGCTGTGAGTACCCATTAAACATGCCCAGAACAGAGATGTACCTTCACGTGCTAAGGGTTCCCATTTCTCCCCTCAATGAAGAAACCTTAATTTCCCACAAGACTTCACCTGAATTTTAAAAATTATTTTTAAATCATACAGCATTACTCCCTCCTGAAGAAGTCCTTCTATCTCCTAGCTTTTTCCTTTGCATGGCCCAAATGGATTTAGGGTTCAAGTCCTAGGCCTCACTTGTTTCGATTTTTCCCTTTTCACTTGTGTTTTTACTCATAGTATCAATCATTCATTACTATTACTATATTTTTAAAATGTATTTAAAATTCTAATTATTTTTTCCATTTATAAAAGTAATACAAAGTTATACAAAATATTTCTACTATAATTTTGGATTTTTCTGGCCACACCACTTGACATGTGGGATCTTAGATCCCTGACCAGGGATCGAACCCACACCCCCTGCAGTGGAAGTGCAGAGACTTAACCACAGGACTGCCAGGGAAGTCCCAGTATTTCTATTATACTTTTTGTGATTATAAAAATGTCCTAAGTAAAGAAAATAAAATTTCTATTTTTCCAATAATGCCCGATTCAAAAACTGTTGGATGAACTTTCACGAAATATAGAGGGAATGTTTCAGATATTTAATTTAAAATATAGGCTATGGCATCCATGAAACTCAGCCTGGGGGGCCGTGGGTTGTCATCCTCCTAAGCAACTGGATGTGAAGTAAAAGAAGACCAACCACATCCTGTTGGTGGGGGGGACTTGCCCTACATAATACAAAGGTGAGGATAGCTTCAGACAGGAGCCCCAAATCCAACGTCTTAGAGATCAATATTCTGGAGAGCTGGCTCAGGATCACCCTGTCATGGATGCTACACAGTCTGCTTCAGAGTGAAATGTAGCAGGTATTGTTCAATTTGATGATGATTTGGAGTTTTCCTGAACTAGGTTGGTGGGCCAGCTGGTAAATATCAATAATAATAACAATAATAATAATGCATCTGTGGAGCGCTTGCTCTCTGTAAGATTGGTAGTGGGCATTGACATGCGTTTAATCATTTAATCCTTACAACAAGCCTCTGAAGTAGGTGGTCTAATTTCTTTTTCAGGGATAAGGAAATGTACATTTCCAGAAGTTAAACTACATGTTCCAGGAAAACGGCAGAGCAAGCATCGGAACCCAAGGCTAGCCTTAACCATGCTTATTTCTAGCAGCAAACTTGCAGGCTGTGTCCAGAGGGCTCTCATTACTACAACACTCTGTAGTAAAACACTGTTTTCTTAAAACCCTACAAGGCCTCCCAAACACTGTACCGACGGCTCAAGCCAGGAACCCTCGGTCACCAGGCCCTTTGGGGGTGCTTGCAGTTTACCTGATGCACCACATTGCTGGTCTCTTCTTTTCTTTTCTTTCTTTTTTTTTTTTTTTTTTTTACTTTTCTTATTATTAAATTTTATTTATTTTTTAATTGAATTTTATTTCTTTTATACAGCAGGTTCTTATTAGTTATCCACTTTATACCTATTATTGTATATATGTCAATCGCCCGCCTCTTATTTTCTGTTACCTGCCTCCGTCCCTTGCAGCTCAGGTCACACTACACTGTCTGGTGTTCTCACCTCCACCTCTCCACCTTCTGCCACGCTGGAGCCAAGTGGAGCTCCCACTCTGCTGCCAACTCTTCTCCCTCCTCACCCAGAGGCAAGCAGCACCCTGTCCTCCCTCCCGCCTGGGCTTTGCTCGGTGGAAACAAGGTGTATCTTTCTTACTTCTAAAAACCCTTTCTCCACCCTCTATGGACCACCCTCTGAAGCTGATGCTTCCCTTAAGGCTGCTCTGGCCATATGTGCTTAGTGAAAGTGATTATTATTAGTCCTTTGTACATATCTTCAGACTCTGGGGCTGCAAAGTTGGGTGCAGGTTGAACAAACATTTAATGTTTATGCTGGGTGTTATTCTACTATGTTCCGAGCATTTCTCTAGGTACTGAAGATAAAACAGTTAACAAAAGCATACAGAGGCCCTCCCCTCACAGAACTTACATTCTAGTGAATATCCCCTTTCCCTTTCTGTGTTTCTGCTTCCTTTTCTGGTGTATCCTCCCATAGGATAGTTCCGGAGACAGGCTACCTGGGATCACATCCCAGCCTTTCTACTTAACAGTCTGTGTGACCTTGGCCAAGTTAGTTAACCTCTCTGTGCCTCAGTTTCCTGTAAATTGGGAAACATGAATAGCATTTCCCTCAAAGTTGTTATTAGAATTAAATAAGTTAATGTAGTTAATACATCTAAGGTATTTAGGATAGTGGCTGTGATATTGTAATTTATATATATTGGTCTCTGACCTCATTCTTGGCACAGAGCTACCAAAGCTCTGGGAACTTCCTTAGAGAGCAATAAAGATGTCTTTTGTTATGTTAATGATGTGACCTTTGGAAAACACCTGAGGGTGGGGGCTGGTTGCTAGGAGAATCAACTACGTGATTGGAGGGTTAATAATTTCAATCCCACCCCCTGACTTCCAGGGAGGGGAGAGGGGCTGGAGGTTGAATCAATTGCCAATGGCCAGTGATTTAATCAGTCATGCCTGTGTAAGAAACCACTATAAAAACTCAAAAGGACAGGGTTTGGAGAGCTTTTGAGACTGGGGAGAGTGGTGCTCCTGGAGAGGGCATGGAATTTCTGTGCCCTTTCCCCATACCTTGCCCTGTGCATCTCTTCTCTCTGGCTGTTCCTGAGTTATATCCTGTAATAATAAACCGGTGATCTGGTAAGTAAAATGTTTCTCTGAGTTCTGTGAGCTGCTCTAGTGAACTAACTGAACCTAAGAAGGAGTTCATTGGACCCTCTGATCTATAGCTGGATGTCAGAAGCTCAGGTGACAACCTGAACTTGGGATTGGTGTCTAAAGTTGGGGCTGAGGGCGGGCAGTCTTTTAGGACTACTGAACCCTTAACTCATGGAATCCGACGCTGTCCCCAGTTAGTGTCAGAATTCAGTTGAACTGCAGGACACCCAGCTGGTGTCCGATAATTGCTTGGTGGTTTGGAAAAACCCCCATACGTTGGAATTGGATGCAAAATCACAGTGGCAATTTATGTTAATTATTACTATTACTTTGTTTAGATAACAACACAACACGTGGTTGGCAGGGATCTTCCTTTGGAAGTGTTCTTAGGTCTCTTCTGCTTGGCTGTAAGCTTCTTAAAGGGCCAAGTCTTCAGTCCTTTTGTGTTTGCCATACGTGGTGTGGTGCTTTTCACAGCGTATACAATGAATAAATGCTCTTGACTGATAGGGCCAGTGGAGGAGGTGTCTGTTGTGTCATCAGAGTGTTTCTCAGCTCCCCCTCAGAGCAAAACTGCATTCACCTGATAAACTATTCTCATTCGCTTGTCTTCTCGAGGAAAGACAACTGTAGGCTCAATGCCTTCTATTGCGTGTGTAAAAAAAACAACTTGCTTTAATTTCTGAAGAAACAAGACCCAAGGTTATCATGTTAAAAACATCCTCTGCCTCAAAGAGAAATGACAAGACTCACCTTGATTTTTCAATGGTAAAGGCATAGTTTCCCTGAGTTTGCTTAAAAGGTTTTTCATTTCTCGCATGTCTCTGTAAAATTGATAAAAAGAAAAACTATCAGCTGTAAATTTTTGAAATGTAATCTCGAACCGTCTGTTCTGTGAGACAACTGAAGGACAAAGTCTGTGCCTAACTGTACCAGCTCGAGCTTCCAGTAGGCAAATATTGCATTTATTTTGCTTGTATAAGAAAAAAGAAAATCTGAGTTGGGTTGGCTCTGGAAGGAATAAGAATTACTCTGACAAACGTTTCCGCAGGGCATTCTGCTATAGGAGCCCTCATATCTGCCTTCAGTTGGACCTGGCTGAGATCAGAGAAGAGCCTCTGGTAATGAGGACAGTACTTCACGTTTCCAAGGGCAGGTGAAGGGCACGCAACTAGAACAACAGGAGAACCCTGGGCAAAGCTGAGGCTGGGTGATGATGTTCTCTTATCTGGTCCAAGGGCTGTCCTGCCTGTGTGGTTTCACTCCCTGTCATCTCTCATTATCGTAATTGGAATTCACAGTAACACAGGTGTTAAGCATTCCCAAGGGTCAACACATTAAATTGGCTTGGAATGTTTTTAATGTGCAGCCCAGTTTGAGACCCACAGATTTCTTAGGGCAAAGTGATAGGGAGAAGCAAGGAAGCCCCCTCCCAGACCAGGTCTACTGTGCCTACTTCTCCCAGTCACTCCCACCTCCTTTGACCAGAATCTGAACTTTTAGGCTGAACTGAAATAACTCCAACGCTGAGAGCTAGACACTCCTATTATTATTATCAGCCGTAGCTTGCTCTCTGACAAGCTTACAAGGCCTGGATAGAGATTCTGTGCGAGGTTTCTGAGAAGGAACATGGCTTTGCTGAAGGATTACACACTGACCATGGCACTCTGGCAGATACTCCTGGGAATAGAGCAAAGCATTTTCTACTTTATAAATTAAGAGAAATCACTCATCATTTGTCTATAGCTCTACCAAACTGTGCCAAACAGCTTTATTGTTTGAATTGTTGGATTTCCAAGCTTAGACAAAATCCCAGTTTTATTAATAGCACGTAATTACCACATGCTTCAATTTTCTATAAACACAGAAATTTGGTTAATTAGCTTTAGAATTATATTACAATCTGAAAGTAGAACTACAATGGCTCTAAATGTCACTGTGTGATACATTTCTAAAAATAAAAAAATAGTGTTCATTATCTTGTCAATGACTCAACCCCACACACACAGAGTCCTCGATGGAATTGCCTAGTGTTCAGCTGCTTCGTGCTGGCTCTGGGGACATCAGTAGCAAAGGACAAGATATCAGTGTGAAGGCCAATAAACAAGGGGCTTGTCCCTCTGCCTCACAGAATGGAATTTTTAGCATCTAGATGCGTTTATGATTATATTATTGTTATTGCTTCCTTTTCCCAAATGAAATAGAATCACTGTAGAATCTCTTCTTCCCAAGAAAGAAACTCCCTCTCTAGCCGTGAGCTACTGCTTGTTAAGACAAATGCATTAACTCACTTTGACCACTAAGGGGCCATCATCTACATCCTGGGAGAGTAAGAGAAGACAGCCCTTTGGAAAGCTGCCTGTGAACTGGACAGAACACTCAGCCCCTGACTGGCAACTGAATAGGCCATTCCATACACCTGAAATCTGAGAATCTAGTAGACATCTTTGCACAATTTTTAGTTCTTCTCCCTTAAACAAATGGAAATTTTGGGACCCATCCTGGTGGCTGAGCTGTGATGGGTATATAGATCCACCTTTCTTCCTTCCCAAGGAAGCACTCCATTTTCATCTCCATGGAGATGCAAGACTGATGGAGTGGGAAAAGCAGAGGCCTGGGAGCCCACATCTCCTGGAGGCTCTGCTATCATTCCACAGATGGATTTGGACCCCTTACCGTCTCTCATCTCAGTTTACTGAGAGCTCTGTTTCTAAATCAGAAAGAGAAAATCTCGACTCTCTCTAGCCCCTGAGTGTTAACTAGAGGAGGATTGGCAGTCTATTTAGGGTAACTTCCCACTTACCTTTCAGTGTTCTCAATGTCTGTGGAAACCTGCCAGGAATGTTGCTGAATATCTACAGGGGATGATGATGAGTCCTCTAGAGCAGGTGTTTCAGCACACTCCTCAATTTTGCAATCCAAACTCTTGGTTCCCCCTCCAGGCTCCTTTCCTAAGGGGGTTGGTGTTGGTAAAGAGAAGAGGATAAGAAATCATAAATGCAAATTCTATACCCAAGATATCACTGCAAACGTTGGCTATGCTTTGAGTCAAATGCTCCATTAACCCTAGAAACTTCTTTGAATACTAAAGTAATGTGTGTGTGTGTGTGTGTGTGTGTGTGTGTGTGTGTGTGTGTAGCATATTTTCACAACATTCTGGGAAAGCTATCTGAGGTCAATGCAACCTGAAGATCAAGATTAAAGTAAGGGCCCTGCCTTTGATGGACTATTGGTGCTTTGTAACCCATTCTTCGTGAGTTAGATCGGATCAGCTAGGAAGAGGAGATTCAGCCTGTGAAATTGTGCTGCTTTTTCGGTCCTCAGATGCAGGGGCAGGTAAAAGGGCCAGGAGCAGGTGACACCCAGCAGAAGAAATAGGAGCTCCTGCCATTCTCTCTGATTCTGACACTAGCCCTCTGGGCCTGTGAGAAGCAGCAGAGATTATGGACCTGCCTTCCATTTCCTTGGCTCTCCAACCTCCTTCAGTGTATCATTCTATGAGGAAAGAGCCCAGTCTCAAGATCCAGCCTCACTCTGCTGAGACCACAAAGTGCAATCAACTAAAGCACCATGTACTGGGTAGCCGTCCACAGTACTGAACTGCCAATGCACTAAGACTTGTATTTACTGGGACTGATCTCAAGGGAATAAATCAATACTTTCTGGAAACAAATCTCCGAATTGGTTAGGCCATAAATTCATATGAAATTAAATGGGAGTTATAGTCCGTGGCCCCGATATCCTCTGTTAATGTCTTTTATTCTGCCTTGAACTTCTGGGTATCTGCAAGGGTGTATCTTGCTATCATGGGAATGGCATACGAGGCCCAAGAACTGGGAGTTAATTTTTTATTTGTGTGTGTGTGTGTGTGTGTTTTTCTGGTGTGCCGCATGGCTTGTGGGATCTCAGTTCCCTGACCAGGGATCGAACCTGGGGCCCCAGCAGTGAGAGCGCCGAGCTCTAACCACTGGACTGCCAGGGAATTCTCAAGAACTGGGTTTTATTTATTTACTTTCATTTTTTAAATATATCTTTATTGTAGTATAATTGCTTGACAATGTTGTGTTAGTTTCTGCTGTACAACAAAGTGAATCAGCTATAGGTATACATATATCCCCATATCCCCTCCCTCTTGAGCCTCCCTCCCACCCTCCCTATCTCACCCTTCTAGGTCATCACAAAGCATCGAGCTGATTGCCTTGTGCTATGCAGCAGCTTCCCACTAGCCATTTTACATTTGGTAGTGTATATATGTCAATGCTACTCTCTTACTTCATCCCAGCTTCCCCTCCCCACTCTGTGTCCTCAAGTCTGTTTTCCACATCTGCATCTTTATTCCTGCCCTGCCACTAGGTTCATCAGTACTGTTGTTTTTGATTCCATATATGTGCATTAGCATATGGTATTTGTTTTTCTCTTTCTGACTTCACTCTGTATGACACATTCTAGGTCCATCCACCTCATTACAAATAACTCAGTTTCGAAGAACTGGGTTTTAAACCTGGCTTTTTCAGTTGTTCATTAACTCACTTGTTCATTCACTCACAATATTTCCTACGTGTCAGCTAAGTATCGGGTACTGGGCTTGGTACTAGAGACAGAGGTGAAAGAAAGGATAGTCTTTGTCTCATGGAGCTTAAAGTGCTGGAGATAGGGAACGCGGGTTCGTGCCCTAGTTTGGGAAGACCCCACATGCCGCGGAGCGGCTGGGCCCGTGAGCCGTGGCCGCTGAACCTGTGCGTCCGGAACCTGTGCTCCGCAACGGGAGAGGCCACAACAGTGAGAGGCCCGCGTACCGGAAAAAAAACAAAAAAACAAATAATTACAAAGCTGTTGTATAACATTATGTAGCCTGTATAAATGGTAGCTATATTGTTGCTTTCACTCTTTCAACCAGTTTTATTTGTATTATGTAGCTACATCTCCAGACTGGTTGTTAAGAAATCGTTACAGCCCGTATCATTGAACATTCATGAGATGGCAGCTCCACCTGGTTACCTTGTAGCTCAATTTCCCTAATCATGATATGATTGTTTTTGCATGTTTTTTTAAAAAAACAAAAACACTTATGAAAAGGAAGGCTCTTTATGGTAAAATCTAATGGGAAGCTTTTCCCTTGGATTCCTGATCTGAAGGCAACTAGCAAAAATCTCATCCCTGTCATTTGTAACCCATGTAGTAGCAACACAAGGAGAACGAGACAAGCAATTAACTGGTAATTAACTGTACAGCATTCATCAGCCTATAGTAGAAGTGGACCTCTGAATATTCAGCCAAAGCACAAACATAAGTTTACTGATGAAAACTTTTGATCCTTTTGTGTATACTTTATGCACATTGATCCTGGGTGATGGAATTGTTTTTTCCAATTTTATGGTATTGCTGTTGGGTAGAAATTAAGTACATAGCATATTACCATTTCCCAGTGGGAGGGCATTGACCTCTTAAAAGCACTTGCATTGAATCTCCTGGTAGAGTGCACACATGCAGTCCATTTGGCACCTACCTCTGAGCAGTCAGCCTTGGGATGTGAGTCTGAGCAAGAGTGGCTAGCACTTGAGAGAGGGACAAAAGGGTGGTGTCCCCCAAAACAGCCCTCTGCTTTTCAGAGGTCTAAAGGAGAGGGCCACCTGAAAGCACACATGGCTCCTGTTCTGCTCTTTTGGGTTTGAAATGCCATGGAGAATGGAGTATGGTTTGGATAGCAAATGGTAGATGAAGAAGATTCACACAAAGAAATTCTCTGCTTTATGGGCTCTGCTTGGCGTGGGGCCACTGTAGCCCCTACCCTGTGGTCAGGACTGTAGAGCCCAAAACTTTCATTCATGGGAACAGGGAGGACTCAAGATAGCATGATGTTCCTTCTTGGAGTCCTCTATCTCCTTCATATGTACTCTTCTTATACACAAACACATATGTAAAGTCCAATCCACAATCACTTTGTGTACACTTACTGCCTGTACTAATTCTACTTACATAAGACAAAAACATTCTAAAAAAAAGGTAACTTAATTATTCATGTATTCCTGAAACATGCCTATGAGCTTGCAATGCCAAGTACACCCTCCTTTCCCTCATTTTCAGAGACTAGATATAACTCTGCTAATGCAGATGCACAAGAATGAAAAACTTGGATGCTGGACTTGCAGTTTGGTGCTTTCTGTCAGCTTACAAAATCTCTGCAGAATTTTGATTATATTACATCTTCTCTGGCTGGCACATCTTGAAAGACAAGAGATTGATAGGAATTGTAGGGGTTTTCAATTCCAGAACATATGTGGGGAGATCATAATTGCTCTCATTTACTGATAGCACTGACTTTACGCTGGGCATCCTCTCCCACTACAGTCCCTGTTTATTGCCTTAATAGAACACTTATCACTAATAGAAACTTACCTTATGTATTTGCTAACTGGTTTATTATTTGCTCACCCCAACCCCACTCTCATCTCCCATCTCCCAAACTGGATATGTAAAGTATGTAAGGCCAGGAACCTTATCTGTTTTCTTCAGTTCTGTAAGTCCAGTACCAAGGACGAAAGCTTACACATCAGATGATTTCAACAGATATACAGCATCAAAAAAAGTAATTATACTATATATGTTATACAGCTTTCTTTGCCACATTACTATGGTTAGAGATACTTTCATGTTAATGCATTCTGATTTATTTTATGCTTTTGAATGGATGCACAGTATCCCCTAGTAAGGAATTTACATTGTAATTCTTCCCTTTCTCCAGAGTATGCCAGTATTTGTATGGGACAGATCCTTTAAAGCAGAAAACTTGGACAAAGTATATGTATTCACATTTTGTACCTTAATATATATTGCCAAATTGGCCTCTGAAAAGTCTATGCTAATTTACATTTTCCTTCTACCAGCTGTAAATGAGAGAATCTATTTCCCTACACCTTTGCCAGAACTTCATATTATCAATATTTAATTTTTGCTTATTTGATGAAGGAAAATAGAATCTCTCATTGAAGTTTCTTTTCACCTCTTTTATTACTACTGAGATTAAATTTATTTTTCATAAGTGAATTGGCTGCCTGTATTTCTTCTTTTCATTTTCTATTCATATCATTTGCCCATTTAAAAAATAGCGCTGTCTTCAGGACCAGATGGCTTCACAGGCGAATTCTATCAAACATTTAGAGAAGAGCTAACACCTATCCTTCTCAACTCTTCCAAAATATAGCAGAGGGAGGAACACTCCCAAACTCATTCTATGAGGCCACCATCACCCTGATACCATAACCAGACAAGGGTGTCACAAAGAAAGAAAACTACAGGCCGATATCGCTGATGAACATAGATGCAACATCCTCAACAAAATACTAGCAAACAGAATCCAACAGCACATTAAAAGGATCATACACCATGATCAAGTGGGGTTTATTCCAGGAAGGCAAGGATTCTTCAATATACACAAATCAATCAATGTGATACACCATATTAAAAAACTGAAGAATAAAAACCATATGATCATCTCAATAGATGCAGAAAAAGCTTTTGACAAAATTCAACACCCATTTATGATAAAAAGTCCTGCAGAAAGTAGGCATAGAGGGAACTTTCCTCAACATAATAAAGGCCATATATGACAAACCCACAGCCAACATCATCCTCAATGGTGGAAAACTGAAACCATTTCCACTAAGATCAGGAACAAGACAAGGTGGTCCACTCTCACCACTATTATTCAACATAGTTTTGGAAGTTTTAGCCACACCAATCAGAGAAGAAAAAGAAATAAAAGGAATACAAATTGGAAAAGAAGAAGTAAATCTGTCACTGCAGATGACATGATACTATACATAGAGAATCCTAAAGATGCTACCAGAAAACTACTAGAGCTAATCAATGAATTTGGTAAAGTAGCAGGATACAAAATTAATGCACAGAAATCTCTAGCATTCCTATACACTAATGATGAAAAATCTGAAAGTGAAATTAAGAAAACATTCCCATTTACCATTACAACAAAAAGAATAAAGTATCTAGGAATAAACCTAAGGAGACAAAAGACCTGTATGCAGAAAATTATAATACAGTGATGAAAGAAATTAAAGATGATACAAATGGAGAGTTATACCATGTTCTTGGATTGGTAGAATCAACATTGTGAAAATGACTCTACTACCCAAAACAATCTACAGATTCAGTGCAATCCCTACAGATTCAATGCAATCCCTAGCAAAATACCACAGGCATTTTTCACAGGACTAGAACAAAAAATTTCATAATTTATATGGAAATGCAAAAGACCCCGAATAGCCAAAGCAATCTTTTTTTTTTTTTTTTTTTTTGCTGTACGCGGGCCTCTCACTGTTGTGGCCTCTCCCATTGTGGAGCACAGGCTCCAGATGCGCAGGCTCAGCGGCCATGGCTTACGGGCCTAGCTGCTCCGTGGCATGTGGGATCTTCCCAGACCAGGGCATGAACCCATGTCCTCTGCATCGGCAGGCGGACTCCCAACCACTGCGCCACCTGGGAAGCCCCAAAGCAATCGTGAGAAAGAAAAATGGAGCTGGAGGAATCAGGCTCCCTGACTTCAGACTATACTACAAAGGTACAGTAATCAAGACAGTATGGTACTGGCACAAAAACAGAAATATAGACCAACGGAGCAGGATAGAAAGCCCAGAGATAAACCCATGCACATATGGTCACCTTATCTTTGATAAAGGAGGCAAGAATATACAGTGGAATAAAGACAGCCTCTTCAATAAGTGGTGCTGGGAAAACTGGACAGGTACATATAAAAGTATGAGATTAGGTCACTCCCTAACACCATACACAAAAATAAGCTCAAAATGGATTAAAGACCTAAATGTAAGGCCAGAAACTATCAAACTCTTAGAGGAAAACATAGGCAGGACACTCTATGACATAACTCACAGCAAGATCCTTTTTGATCCACCTCCTAGAGAAATGGAAATAAAAACAAAAATAAACAAATGGGACGTAATGAAACTTCAAAGCTTTTGCACAGCAAAAGAAACCATAAACAAGACGAAAAGACAACCCTCAGAATGGGAGAAAATATTTGCAAGTGAAGCAACTGACAAAGAATTAATCTCCAAAATTTACAAGCAGCTCATGCAGCTCAATATCAAAAAAGCAAACAACCCAATCCAAAAATGGGCAGAAGGCCTAAATAGACATTTCTCCAAAGAAGATATACAGATTGCCATCAAACACATGAAAGAATGCTCAACATTATTAATCATTAGAGAAATGCAAATCAAAACTACAATGAAATATCATCTCACACCGGTCAGAATGGCCATCATCAAAAACTCTACAAACAATAAATGCTGGAGAGGGTGTGGAGAAAAGGGAACCCTCCTGCACTGTTGGTGGGAATGTAAATTGCTACAGCCACTATGAAGAACAGTATGGAGGTTCCTTAAAAAACTAAAAATAGAACTACCATATGACCCAGCAATCCCACTACTGGGCATATACCCTGAGAAAACCATAATTCAAAAAGAGTCATGTACCAAAATGTTCATTGCAGCTCTATTTACAGTAGGCAGGAGATGGAAACAACCTAAGTGTCCATCAACAGATGAATGGATAAAGAAGATGTGGCACATATATACAATGGAATATTACTCAGACGTAAAAAGAAACGAAATTGAGTTATTGGGTAGTGAGGTGGATGAACCTAGAGTCTGTCATACAGACTGAAGTAACTCAGAAAGAGAAAAACAAATACCGTATGCTAACACATATATATATGGAATCTAAGAAAAAAAATGTCATGAGGAACCTAGGGGCAAGACGGGAATAAAGACACAGACCTACTAGAGAATGGACTTGAGGATATGGGGAGGGGGAAGGGTAAGTTGTGACAAAGTGAGAGAGTGGCATGGACATATATACACTACCAAACGTAAAATAGATAGCTAGTGGGAAGCAGCCGCATAGCACAGGGAGATCAGCTCGGTGCTTTGTGACCACCTAGAGGGGTGGGATAGGAAGTGTGGGAGGGAGGGAGATGCAAGAGGGAAGAGCTATGGGAACATATGTATATGTATAACTGATATACTTTGTTATAAAGCAGAAACTGACACACCATTGTAAAGCAATTATACTCTAATAAAGATGGTAAAAAAAATAGGGCTGTCTTGTTGATTTGTAAGAATTCTCTCTATGTAATAGATACTGATAATTTCCACTGTAGGTGAAACTATAAATTACTACCATCTGAGATTTAGAACTTTATTGAAGGATGACTCATTGATTATTTTTTCAGTACTGTCTAGGTTTAATGGTTTATTAAAAGATTTTACTCTTCTTGAGTTAAATTTGATAACTCATTTGTCCTAGAAAAATTTTCACTAAATACATTTTTAATAGTTTGGTTTTCTGTTGTAACTGTTTCATATCTCTAATGCTGTGTATTTATGGCTTACAATTTCTTTGTATTCCACTGTTTCTTGGATTCCATATCTTCCTGTTTCTTTGATTCATTCTCATTTTGCTGGAACATATCTTTGACATTATTTCAGAGGAGATCTCTGATACAAAATTTCTTATTCTTTATATTACTGAAAATACTTTTTCTTCTCTCTCTCTCTCTTGCTGTATGCACACTTAAATTCTAACTGGCTGGATATAAAAATCTATGTTCTAACTAAGTTTCTCTCACAACTTGGATGATATTGTTCCCTTTCTTCTATCTCTACCCAAGGATGCTATGTATGTGGCCTGTTTATGGCCCTCTGAAAATTTTTTATCTTTAAACATTTTGAGTTATGAAATGGTTCTTAAATATGTCTAGCTATGGGTGTTTTATATATTACTCCATTTTTTGGCATTTGATTGGCATTTGCAATCTACTTTCACCAATTTTTTATTTTGAAAATTTTCAAACCTATAGCAAACTTGAAAGAATAATACAATGAACATCCAAATATTCTAGTTTAACCAATTTTTAATATTTAGCCATATTCTTCTTTTATCTCTCTCATTCTCTGTGGGTGTGTGTATATACATATATATATATATAGGTTTCATATATGTGGATTATGTGTATAACGTGTATATGTATAAATGTATAATATATATATATAATTTTTTGTTGAATCATTTCAGAGTTGCAGACATTAATGTTACTTTATCCCAAATACTTCAACATATAACTCCTAAAGAACAAAAATGTTTTCCTACATAACCTTAAAACAATTAGCACATGAAAAACTTTATTTAATTTTGATTTAAATGTTTCAATTCAATTTGATACAATGCTATTATTTTATATATATATATATTCTATATTCAAATTTCCCCATTTGTTCCAATAATGTCCTTTATAGCTTTTTTTTTACATTGAAGGATTCAAATAAGGATTATGTACCACATCTAATTGTCATGTTTCTTTATTCTCTTTTAATCTAGAATAGCATCCTTGTCTTTTTTCATTTTTCATGACATTGATATTTTTGAATAAAGAGTCTGGGCCAGTTGTTTTAAAGAATGTCTTTAAATTTGGATTTGTCTGATTGTTTCCACAAGTCTAGGTTCAGAGTAAACATTTTTGGCAAGAATATTATAGAAGTGATATTGTGTCCTTTTTAGTGCATTGCATTAGAAAGCGTATGTGTTTGTCCCATTATTAATGATGTTAGTTAAATATTGATTACTTGGTTAAGGTGATTTCTTCCAGCTTTTACCATGGTAGAGGACTCTTTTTCCCTTTGTAAATATTAAGTAATCTATGGAGTGATTTATTAAGATGTTATAGCCTTTTCAATATAAATATTTCTTTAGGTTTGCAAAAAGTTTTTCTATTTTTCTTAATTATCTATTTCTCTCTGTTTTCCCTATTCTTTCAGAATCCTATTTCATGTTAGAGTCTCTGGATCTTAATTAGCCCTATATTCTATATTCACTGTGGGGGGCTGAGCTCTGGGAGAATACCTAGACTTGACTTTTCAGGTGCCTATTTTAGGCTCTCAGTATTTCCATTATAATAATTGTTAAGAACTGTGAAGGGTCTGAGATTTCCCTCTACCTGTGAATTAACTTGTCACAATCTCATGGATCCTGGAAAGAGACACGAGACTCTGGGTTAGAGACAAAGAAAATTTAGCACTCACAAAATTGTAGTAGAATATCAGCATTTGTGTTTATTTCTTGAGTTTTAATTCCCACAGGGAGACACAAGAAGAGCCAGATCATTATACCTCCACACACACACAGGAACCTTAATCTCAGGAACCCTGAGATTAACGATCTGAAGTCTTCTATAAGCATGTCTGCCCTTTGCGCTAGAGGGAAACGTTTTCATTATGCTGAATCAATCGTAAGCATGCCTTGCTCTGGAGGGGAGGCACTGTCTCTGTTTTTCAAGAACATTTACTAAATAAACATCCTTGAAAAGATAGTGTGAAACAAAGGGCAGTCAGTGCCTCACTTTGCAAGAAAAACTCTGTTCCCTGAAGTGCAAGAGCCTGAAGGAGAATGATCTCCCAACACTAATTAACCCATCTATTAAAATTTTATTTGATGGAAAACACTTTCATTTCCAACAAATCCCGTTGCTTCCTTTCTGTTACAGTTACTGCTTTTGAGGTATGACAGACCTAAAATAAATCTGTTGATTACGTTTATATTTTAAATTCTTCATCTGTTTCTACTTTAAAATTTGTTCATCAAGTATTAGTTGTTTGCGTGTTGCCATTTGGTACCTCCCTTTCAGGGTGTTGATTTTTCTTAAAAATCTGCTAATCCCTGGATGTCTGTTTAGCTTTGTCCTTGAGGATCTCTCTTTGCCCATCATTCTGATGAGTATCCTCCTTCTGGTGATTGGAAAAGGGGCAGGATGTGTGGCTGGACAAGGTGTGTCTAAAGCTTGTCTTCAGGGTGCTTCTCATCTCCGTTGATAAGTTTACCTGGGCACACAGCCTATTTTTTGGGTCCCGTGTTTGCTTTGAGTTTCCTGTTTACAACTCCTACTCCAAAGAGATATGTGGAACAATTTAGCCTGGGAAAAAACACTGGAGTCATGTGCTCACTTTCTTCTTCCTCTGCAGCAGTCCTTATGGAGGATTCGAGTTACTTCACCCTCTGTTCTGCTTTGCTGCCTGGTCCTGACACTCACAGCAGGTGTCCTCCTGGGGTAAGCAATGATGGTCTTGGTTACTCAGTGTGGGGCAGCCCAGCTTTTCCTGAATGCAATTTCAAACATTTATTTCCCTGACAACAGCTCCAGAAATCCTTCCTGTGATTTGTATTTGTTGACTCCTACTTTGAAGTATGTCTGGAATTGATTTTATTTTTGTCGTATTTTTCTCCTGCATGAATTTCTTTTGTTTCTTGAGTTTCTTATTGGTTGTGGCTTCATTTCTTCATTTATATCTACCAATCCAATCCCTGTTGCTCTAGCTTTGAGAAATTCCTCAATTTCTGGTTTGTTGAAATCATACTTCCTTGTTTTTCAGGGCCATGGGAGACTGTTTTGTGTCTGCCGACCTCTATTTTTTTTTTCCTCTTACAATTAGTAGGACCCATTTGACAGAGTTATGGCAAATGGATTCTGAGTAAGAGTGATGTATGCCTCTTCCAGATTGGCTTCTAAAAATCCTCCCATGGGAACATCCATGCTTTCTTTTCTCCCCTGACAATTGGATGGATTTGGGGAATGGAAAGAATAAAAGGGCCCACCCCACCCTAGCTCTGGCACTGGACTATGACAATGGTGAATAATGAACTCTCATTGTTCTAATCCATTGAGATTTGATGATGTTTCATGCAGCTGTTACCCTACCCTGACAAATATAAGAACGAATATGGATTTATTCTTTTCATTATATCTTTTGCTGTTATGTCGATGGGTTTTTAGTAGGAGGGGAAATATACGTATGAGTTCAGTCCAACATCTCTGGACAAGCTTCTTTTTCTCCAATTATACTCCCTCTCATTTAACAACAGATGCAGAATGAAAGCAAATTCCTTTGCTTATTCAATAATTATTAATTGAAACTTTATCTGCTCCAGGCACTGTACTAAATGTATAGATACAGTGGTGAACACACTCAAGGTGATCAACTCTGGAGAGGACAACAGACAACAAATCAGGTGTCTATCCCTCAATGTGACACGTGCCTGGGGGACACATTGCATGGGCATAGGTCCTGCCTTGGAGAGCCAGGAAAAGCTTTCTGCAGGAAAGTCCCATCTAAGTTACAAACCAAAGAAAGCATAGGGTAGACCGGGTGAAAGGGATCGTTGTGGAGTGGGGCAGGGTGGACAATATGTTTCAGGCAGAGGGAGCAACTGGAAAGAACTTCTAAGTTCAAGTTCCTCGAAGTAGTTCAAGATGCCGAGGCAGTTGAGATGGGGCTGCTGGTGAGAGATGAGGCTGGAGAGGCTAGCAGGGCTGTTCCACAGATGTTCTTCTGAGCCACATTAAAAAGTCGGCAGGGGAGCGCCTCACAAACCTGAATGTTGGCCTATCTGAGTTCTGCATCCCCAGCTTCCCCCGTTTGACCAGTTATCCTTAGAAGGAGCACCTGTTTCTAACATCAGGTGGGCTGTCTGCTCTGCTCTCAGGAAAGGGTCAAGCTGCTTCTAGATGGTAACTTCAAGTCAAAGTTTTACTTTGCCCAAGAGTGACTATGCATTTAAAATCATTTTTTATTATGAAATGAAAAACTCTGTCCCCTGAAACATCAATTTCAGGCCTCAGTGAACAATTATTTTCTTGGGGAGGGGATGGAGGGGGAGGGGAGAAGGGGAGCCTTTAGAGCACCTTAAAATGTCACTAAACTGGCTTCACCACTGTTGAGAACCAGGATGTCAAAAAGTTGGCCACTTTCCTCAGGGCCTCGCAAAGCTTTTGGCCTTCAGCTCCTTTGGGATTTCCATGTATTTTTAGCCTGTTTATGGATAATATAATAGGCATGTTTGAGGAAAAGTTAAGGGAAACCACACATGAAGCACATACCAGTTTGGAAGGCTAGTTATTCTTATATTTGTGAGAAATGATCAGTTGTTTAGGAGGAAAAAAACCACATGTGATTGTGGGGCAGCCTCAAGAGTCCCAGAAGACTGGGCTGGGGTCCTTTATTTAGAGTGGAGGCCCCTTTATCACACTCCACTCTGGAGACCTCTTTCCTCCTCTTGATCTCATTTCTCCCATCCTCTTTCTTTTCTATTCATATTTTCCTCTCTCCATTTCCCCTTCTCCTCTCCACTCCTTTCTTGCCTGCCTGTCTTCAGCCTATAGTGACAGTAGGAAGCATTGCCATAGTGTCTCCTTGGAGGCCCTGAGTTTGGACTCCGATGTCCAGCAGAGTCAATTTTATCCATTTGTGTACATTTCCCTAGGAATCAAAACAAAACAAACTAATCTTCTCTGAGCTAATATTCTGTCACTGCACTATCATTTCCTTGATGGCAGGGGCAAATTTCCTATGTCCTTTGTGCTCTTGACACATTATCTGCTATGATACTATACACAGGGAAGGCTCTCGGGACAGTTTTCATACTGACTGTGAACAACTAAATGAACACAGTTTACATGAGATGCGTGGAAGCTTATCCACATGGTTACTCTCACTCTCATGCATTTTCATAACGGGTAGGAGATTTATAACTCCATCCAGTGTGAAAAGGACTGGGGAAATGTAAGCTGTTTGTTAAGTAATCCACTTTTACTCTTGCATTTCCAAAAAGCATGTAATTTAAATAGAAATAAGTTATATTAGTTCAGTTAGTTGTTTGCCTATATTAAAAAATAGTTTCAAAGGCTTTTCTACACTGTGGTAAGAAGATATTCATAGTGCCATAAACACATAGTGGGAAATAATACTTATACCATAAACAGAAATCCATTCTTGCCCATACACTGGGAAATAAACATTTTCTGATACAGAGCTATTTCCCTCCCCCACCCTGTGTCCTTCTCTGTGCTCCTTGTGACACTGTAGTCCTATCATTGACCCCAGAGTAGTAGTCATCTTGGTGGTTCCATTAGCTGAGTGAGGAAGCAGAATCACAGGGCACAGGAGAAGAGCAGACAATGGAAACACATTTGAGGGAGGTCCCTGTGAGGCTTTCACTTCTCCATTTCCAACCCCTAAGGTAGAGCAGAACAATGTGCAGACGGTATTGACTGTATAGTTAATTAATTTCAACTTTCCTTTAATGGGCATCATGGCTAAATCATGCTCCCTTTGGATCACAGCAAATATCTTATAAATCATTAAATGATCTACGCAGTTAACTTTCCCTCTCATCTTAAAAGTAACTCTCTGAACTTATTTTGGTAAGAAATTAAATATACAATAAATTTTAGCCATTAAACATGGTATTCTGGAATACGCGCACCAATCATTGTCAGATGTGTGGATAAAATTCAGCCCATGGTGCTAGTGTCTTTCATTTCCCGATTTGATATGTTCTCTTGCCTTTCTCCAATGTGGCTTAGTGGGAAATGGTCTGGTGTAGTGGAACAATCATGAACTTTGCAGCAGGATTAATGTGCTCTGTGACCTTGGACAACAAGTTACCTCTTTGAGCCTCAGCTTCTCCATCAGTAAAACGGGAAAAACGATACTTGAGGATGAAATAAGATGACATGTATAAAGCCCCTGGCAAGTAGAAAGTATACAATAAGTGGAAGCTATTATCATTGCTGTTATCCTAGTCCTCAGCTGACATCTACTTTGACAAAAGGTGATGAATATTGTGTCCTGTTCACTGTTTGGTATTGATATATGAGGACACGGAGACAGAGTAATAGGTGGTGTTAGATTGCCCTTACATTCCAGAAGTTGGTTATATTTGGGTTCTTCAGATAGTACAAGTTGTTCTGGTCTTGGGTCCTTTGCATTAGATACCAATGTTCATGAAGTTGTGTCCTTCTTGTCATTAAATCTCAGATTAAGTCCTACCTCCTCGGAGAGCTTTGACCATCCCTTCTAAAGTAGCCACCCAGTCATGGTCACTTTCTATTACATTACCTATTCTAATTATTGACATTGTAATTTTAGTGTTTGGGAGTTTTAGAAATTTTTCCCCCCAAATTTTAGAAATTCTCGTGAATATTTCTCTTCACGAGACTATATACTCCGTAAGAACAGGGATCTCTTCAGCCCTGATCGTTTCAGTCTCCCAGTACCTTACACAAGTGCTCAACAAATATTTGTTCAAAGAACAAATGCATGTTTCCACTCATAAGTTGAATCATAATCTATTTTAAGATTTATTCTGCTTCATTTCTTCAAACCTAATGTTCTATTTTAGTATCAATTGCCTCATTACATTGGAAAATAAGGCTTTACTTGTGGTTTTATTCTATTTCCGTCTCTGCGTTGCTTGTTTCTTTTATTGGTGGGTCATTTTCTTTACATTTCTTAATAGGAGGCTGAATACCCTGGAGTCTTTACTGCTCATATTCTATTCTTTGTCTTAAGTTTATCCTGTATTTTGCTGGACGGATGGCGGTTCATTAATTTCTTATGAGAGCATCTTGAGCTCTCAACTCCCACTAGAGTTTGACATTTCTCTCTTCTTTCCCCTTTTGTGACTACATTTCCTCCACATTTTTCTCTCTTTATATATACTGGTGGCACATTGCAGGGGAAGAACCCATCTTATCTCAGGGGGAGGAAGGGATAATGGTATACCTCAAAGGACCTGGGGACAATCTGGCTGTAAGTGATGGCAGAAGAGTGGAACAGAGTCAGAGAAGACCCTTGAGAGAGCAAGGAGAGATGAAAATAAAGATGAAGGAGCAAGTTCACATGTGAAGGGGGGCTGCACTGGAGTGCTCTCTCTTCTCTGCTGCTTTCAGAATGGGAAGGTTGTCAAAACTGACTGACTGCGGGGAGAATGGGAGAGAGGAAAGCTGTGGTCAAAACGGCAGGATCATCAATTCTCTTAGAAATCTGGCTTCACTTTCTGCCAACAGAGTGAATGAAACCTGTGGTCGCATTTTATCTGGTGTCAGGAAACAGGCAATAATGGTCAATATGATACATGGATTCAGTTGTGGGGAAAGACTTCCCACCTAATTAACTGTGAAGAAGTGAGAGAAACTATTTTTCACTATAAACATAGAAATTAGACTTTGTCAAGTAATGGCCCAAGCTAAAACTTTAAGTGTTAAAATATGAGATTACACAATGCCTGAAATTATTCCCATCTGTCATCTTCTCCACAGTTTTTCAGAACCACATTCTGCATGGTATAATCCAATAACCTTTATTAAATGTGGGTTTTTATCTTATATTACCATAATTTACTTTAACTTTCTTGGCCATGAAATAAGACAATCATCTTAGTACTGTTTGTCTTCATTTTTTTGGCAATAGCATGATCTTATAAAGTATAAAAGATTTCCAAGTAGATTGTACCAATCAGACTTATGAGACAGCAAAAATTCAGAAACATGGTGCATGCAAAACTCATGAAGGTCCACTGAAGATGTTGTTAAGGACAAAGGATATTTATAATTTGCTTAATTGGGAGAGAAGGACAATCTTCATTATTAAATTCAAGCTTTCTGCAGAAAATGAGATTTAAAATGATTTGAGGCTTATTTTTCCCAGAAACAAACCATACTCCTTGCCCCTGCGGTAACCTTGTGTGACCTTTTTCTTCAAAGAGTAAACACATGACTACTCAATACAATAGTAAAACTAAATGTGATATTCAATACTTTCTGGACTTATGGTGGCAGTCAGGGAGATAATTAGAAATAAAAATAAATTAAGGGGCTTGCCGGGTGGCGCAGTCGTTAAGAATCTGCCTGCCAATGCAGGGGACACAGGTTGAAGCCCTGGTTTGGGAAGATCCCACATGCCACGGAGCAAGTAAGCCCATGCACCACAACTACTGAGCCTGCACGCTCTAGAGGCTGCGTGCCACAACTATTGAGCCCGTGAGCCACAACTACTGAAGCCCATGCGCCTAGAGCCCGTGCTCCACAACAAGAGAAGCCACTGCAATGAGAAGCCTGTGCACCATAACGGAGAGTAGTGCCCGCTCGCTGCATCTAGAGAAAGCCCACATGCAGCAGTGAAGACCCAACGCAGCCAAAAATAAATAAAATAAATAAATAAATTAAAAAAGTAAAAGTACAAAGAATTGGAAAACAATTTGGCTTCAGAATCTAATCACAACAAAAAATTGACCAGAGACTCTCATATAGAGCCCAAATAATGACTCAATTACAATTCCTGTTTTTCCTTGATAGAAGACAAAGAGTAAAGAAGAATTGGCCAAGCTGTAATAAGAAATTAGGATGGAGAAAAAATTAGCTAACCTAAAAGTTATCAAAATACGAATTTTTACCATAGCATTAAAAGAAACATACCAGAAAGAGATTCTAAGCAGAAAGAGATTTCGAGTGTTATAGACTAGAATGGGAATCACCATTCCCCTAAGACTCTGAGGACTAAACTCATCCCTCAGTATCTGTATGTGTGTAGGGGAGAATGGGGGGTTGGTTCTAGGACTTGCCATGGACACCAAAATCCATGGCTCAAGTCCCATAGTTGGCCCTCTGTATCCGTGGTTCCATATCTGTGGATTCAAACAGCCATAGATTGTAAGCATAGTACGTGATCTGCGATTGGTTGAATCTGTGAGGGTCAACTCTATTTGATTTCTTGAAGGGACTGAGTGAGCTCATCTAGACAGGACCCCTTCCAGCCCAAGGCCACACTAGAGATACCACTGTTTGGATAAAGAGTATATTATCTGGCATCTTAATTCTTGGTAGACAGACTTCTGTCTAGTGGTGATAAAGAATAAAGCATACAACAAAGTTGAAAGTATGTACTTAGGTGAGTAAGAATAGCCAGGTAAGGGCTTGAAAGTTTCCATTTTTATACATATGATGGGGTGATTTCCTTTTGTTTCAAAGGTAGCAAAACAGTTATCCATCTTCACTGTGTTTCAGAGTCACCTGGAGTGCCCCCAGATTCTGATTCAGTGGGTCCTGGACAGGATTCATGAGTCTCCATGTTTATCCAGCACCCTGGATAATTTTGAAGTGCATTTTCTAAGGATTTGCACTTTAAGTAGTAATGATTTTAGAAGAATCAAATAGAAATCCATCTGGAGACTTAATTACAATGGGGAGAAATCAAAGATTCCATCAGGTATATTCTTATTAGAGTCATACTTAGAGTGTTAGGTCTAGAGCAGGGAGCAGAGGGTTATTATTTTTAAAGGAAGAGGCACGGAAGGACAGGGATCAGAGATGGACAGTGAAGATAGGAGGCAGTGCAGACCACATGAGCTGATCAGTTAAGAGATGATGTGTTTTTTATTTGTGTGGTCAAGACCAAATACAATAAGGAAGAACCTGGATGAGGGAATCCCTGTTACTTTTAAGCAGAGAGCTAGCAGAGAAGGGTCTTCCTTTCAAAAGTCATTTGTGAAAAGACAGAAAGTAGGAGTGGATGGCAGGGAGACCAGGTGAAAAACCAAGGAGTTAGAGTGAGACAGGGAGTGGGGGTCACATGGTGTTACGAACAATCATCAGGGGAGATTTCAGGGGCAACACGGGCATGAAATACTGCAAGCACAGCCAATGCAGACCTGGGGAAAAAAATGACCCATACCCAGTCTAGTCAACCATGATTAGAAAGAATGCAAATACTACTCTGTGTGTGTTCATATGTGAATGCGTGTGTGTGTGGGGGGGGTGATGGTGGCAGTGTATGAGAACAGAGAGGACAAACAAAGACATTGGGCCAGTGACAACTGTTTGGGTCATCAGTGTGTCTGAGTATTCAATTTTCTGATCAGGACTCCTGAGTGTCAAGGGGATAATCTCTCCAAACATGAAGTCAAGGTGGAAACCCATGAAAATTCAGCCTTTAGAAGGAAAAAGAAAAAGATAATATTCATGTATCGAGAAAATAATCTCTCTTTGGAGCAGCGTAGCATAATCTTACTTTTAGTTCTGACTTGTGCATACATGTATATGCAAGATTTGATTTTTACAGGTACTTTATCATGTCATCTAGTTCCTCTCAAATTGCATGCTCATTTGATTTCATATCTCTTCTTTAGCTGCTTCTTCACCTGAAAGGTCTTTCTTTTTCCTTCACTGTCTGAACCCTATCCTCACAACCTAGCTCAAGTCCCACGCTTTCTAAAAGATTTTCCCTGATTATTACAGTTTACTGACCTTTTCTATCTCTGAATTTAAATCATAGACAAAGGTTACCTTCTGTGCATCCCTCTATTTCTTGATCTCAAGCACAAAATGTTTGCATTCAGGAGGCTCCCAAAAATTATTGTTCAATGAATTAGCAAAGAAAATATAGATTGAATCCTCCAGTGACAGAAACTTTTGGCTTCCTCCCCAGCATCCATTCCATTCCATTCCACCCTGTCCCTTTATGCAGTAGCCACTGGTTGGGTGGGGTTGACTCATCTCCTAGCTCCAGGAATGGGCCTTGATTGCCTAAACCAATCAGCTTAATTCCGTCCCCTTGGCTACCATGATTGGTTCAAGTGTAGACATGTGGTCTGACCTGGTCCAGTTGGAACGAAGCTCAGGACATTTGCTAGTCTATAATGGGAGAAATTCTCTCTGTATGCATATGTGATGACTGAAACTGTTGGAATCAGTTTGCAAATGTGTGGGAAGGGCAGCTTGAGGGTAAAGTCAACTCCCCCCACCAGAAGGCAGAACATCACTCAGAATGGGAGTCAGAAGTCTGATCAAGCCATGCTGAAGCCACTGCTGCCTCTAGAGGTTTCATTCATTTAAGCCAATGTAGTCTCTTTATAGCTTAAACCAGGGAATGAGATTTTGTTTGTTGAGTTCCTCCTATTTTTAAATCTTTCGGACACAACTTATAATTTGTCGTCTTGCAACCAAATACATTTAGGGAAGTAGCAGCAATCTTGGATAGCATTTTCTGCCCTAGTAAGATCATTATATAATTTGGCTGCCCATGCTGATTCTAGCCAAAATCATGTTCACAAGTGGTAAAATAATAAATTTGAGAATTGTTTCTACCACAATTTCTATTCAAGATGGTCAATGTTCTTATGTACTTTGATAGTACTGATATAGACTTCTTTTATTCATTTATATCAAACATTTCCTGAACATTTATATCCATTCCAATTGTGTGTAGATAGACAAATGGTACATATAGGCCTTTGCAAAAGATGAGGTTTTGTTTAACATTTCTCAGTGTTTATGGCAATATATTAAATGAAGATACCTTTTCGATGAAATTGAAGAGACCCCAGCAGACATATGGATTTTAGCATCTCTGTTGTGTACATTTCTAAGCAGCATTGCAGCTGAATGTAGAGCCGACAGATTTCTGGATGGATCTCACCACCTTCTGGGCTGCAACAGAATGAAAGAGAAAAGCTGTGAACATTCTCAAGATTTCACTCATCAGCCATTTGTCTCAGCTCTGAGAGGGGAAAATGCCCACTAAAGATTTCTAAAGCCTTGGGTCTAAAATATAGGACTTCTTGCTTTCAAACCAATAACCAAGGTCACAGTTCTTACATAAGTGTCTTTCTGAATAACAGCTCTTAATATTTTTCCCCTTCAGCAGCAGATTTCTGCTAGGAGCTTAAAATCATAAATGTTTTAAGTAATTGAAAATATCAGACATTTTCAATTTAACTGTTGGAACAAACTCCCAAAATATATTTAAACCATAAGACTATCCTAGCTTGCAAGAAGAGATTAAAAACTCTTATTTTTAGAGAAACTAATGAAGAGCTATTCAGTTACCAGTTAGAAGATAGCTCTTTAATATTAAGGCCCTAGCATAATATGGTTAGAGAGCCAAGATACAAATTATTTTTATCAGTCTTTTGTCTCAGTCTAAAGGACATCCTTTATTGTTTGCTATGGTTAATTTTTCAAAGGCTAAGTGTTTTTAGTGAAAAAATGAAAAATTTATGAAAAAAGAAAAGTAATAAAATTCTAATAATTTTGCTTAACAATCTAAGCCTAAATAAATACTGAATTTATGCTCTAAAATTTATTATAAAGTACTTGAGCCTTTCTCTATTAACTGTGGTAAAGCAAACAAATGTGAATATGATAAAACATGGAGTGATCACTTTTTAAGAGGAGGGGAATTAGTTGTTGATAGAACACTTTTATATGCAGGTAAAATAGCATGTATTGAATAAAGCGAACTAAACAAAAGGGATACAATTTAGAGATAGATTAGAAATGAAAGAAGTCTAAAAGGGAACTCTGTCAAATGTCCTAATGTGTTATCTTTATTTTTAATCTCCATTCATTTAAAATGCAATGAAATCTGACTAAACAATGCAGCATCTGGATTTGATTCTTTTGTAAAGGGGTCAGTGGCATAATGTCAGGCGCTACTATCAGAAAAAAGATGGTGGCTTCATTTTTATTTAAGTTCTGGAATCACACTATAAAGAATTTGTATTTACATAGCATTTTACAACGATAATAAGTTTACATTTTGAATACTTATTTAGTAGATGAGCCAGCATTATTCAACAATATGGCTTATATAACACAGGAAAATGCAGAATTCTTTGCCTGAGTATGAATGATGCCTGCAAAGTTATTCTATGTCTTTCCTGTGTCAGAACAAAGGACCTCAAAAGAGCTTATATGCAAAATTTGGCTTTATCTGAAAAATAAGAGCCTATATTACTTTCTCATCTGTGTCTCATGGGTCCAGCCCTAGGCCAACACTGGAATCAACTATATCTTTGGCGGAAGTCCCAGATTTTCTTGCAGAGCTTCTTCCCCCAGGTGCTTTGCATCCTCAAGCTATCCTCCTGCTCGCTGGAGTTCTCCCCCATCCCTCTGCCACACGCACACAACGCCTCATTATTTCATATCATCTTCAGCCTTTCAAAATGTCTCTGCATGTGTCCCCTCCCCTCTCCTCATGGCCCTGCCAGACTCTGAAGGAATAATGGGCATCAGTGGTTCACATAATAAAAAGTGATCCTGGTATATTACCTGCTAACATTGATTTTGATAGAAAAATCTGAAGGTAATGTCCCAAAGACAGGCTAGAGGGAAAATATTTTAAAGCAGGCAGGTCTTTTCCGTGCTGCGTCATCATTTCCATCATAGCTGCTTATTTTCACCTAGGCATAACATTGGCCCTAGTGGCTCATATGCAGGTTAAAAAAAAAACTATAAAGAGTCTGTGGTATGTATTGTACATTTGATGAATGGGGCAATTAACCAGTACAGTATCGTTCCAAACCATGGAGTATTCTTATTTTCAGAAGTACAAAATATGTGTTTTGTGGCCTAGTTCCAAAAATATGCAAACTTCATATATATATATATATGACATTTTATGTAATGTAAACAAATGATTACTGTATTAACAAATCTTTAGAGCCAATATATTATTTTACAGCTGGACTGTGAGAGGCAAAGCAATGTATTTAGTGCTTTTGAAAAAAAGGCATGTCAGAACAGAGATTAAAATGCCTAACTCCTATCATTTCCTTGGGTGCCAGCTTCTTAATGCCTCTGTAACCAAGAGATTCTCTAAACTGTGGAACCATTTTGCCCTTCTTACATGTTATGGGAGGAAACTGAATGGATGCTGCCAAATCAGCCTAACAAAAATTAATTGATGCTAAAGTTGCGTTATAAATTTTCTGGTTAAAAAATTCTTACATGTGCTCATATATTATCCTTTAACATCTTGGAAAATTGAAGTATAGAGAAAGAAAGAAACTAGTCAAACAGCAACGGGCAAGTTATCTTTTGTGTTAGTGTTTCCCAATGCCTTGACTAGGCTACATTAGCCTCAGGTCTTGTACAATTTATTTCTCCCACTTTAAGAGCTCTAAGCTGTATTACTGCTACTGATTTCTAAAAGATCATTAAAAGAAAAATTGCTGAATGGGTTATAATACGTCTAATATGATCAGTGGGCTGAAATACATTTTTGAGAAGAATTAAGAGCATTTAGGTTATTTTTGTAACAAGTGAGCAAGAGTCAGAGCCTGGAGAATGGAGGAAAAGTCAAGAAAACAACAACGTGGAAACTTCCTAGGGATAAGTTATAAGGCCTAGGGGAGATTTCACATTCAAACAAAATTAGGCCTACATACTTACTCCAGGGACGGAAGCAACTTAACTTAGAGGTAACGTTACCATGTGTAACTGATGCTTAGTCTAAAATGATTTACTCTTATTAATCCAGCTGAGCTCTATGAGGGTCACCCTGAGGTGATGCTCATTTAATTCAGTGAAAGAAATTTCAGAAGTTAGTGACTTAGGTGTGATTATTTATTTATTTTTCTATTAAGCAGAAGTCAGGAGCTAACCTGATCATTTTGATTAATTTGAAAGCCTAAGTATTAATAGAAAAACACCCTAAAAATTAACTTCGACAGTATTTCAGTGATTTAGAGCTCAAGTTGAATCCAAAAACGTTTAAAATAACTGCCAAGTTATGAATCTTTCAATCAGCTCTTTAAGGATGAGAAACAGGATTTAATGTCTTAATATTAGGACTTAAGAGACCTGCACTGGTGTAGTAATAGGGGGACAAGAACACAGACATTGCCTAAGTCACCCCTTGATAATGGAAATGCTCTCTAATGTGAATATTCTTTTTTTTTTTTTTTTTTCGGTATGCGGGTTTCTCACTGTTGTGGCCTCTCCCGTTGCGCAGGCTCAGCGTCCATGGCTCACGGGCCCAGCCGCTCTGCGGCGCGTGGGATCTTCCCGGACCAGGGCACGAAACCGTGTCCCCTGCATCGGCAGGCGTACTCTCAACCACTGCGCCACCAGGGAAGCCCATAATGTGAATATTCTTACTTTATAATTCAAAAGTAATATGATGAACACCCACCAGAATGACTAAAATTAAAAAGACTGACAATGCCAGATGATGATGATATGGAACAACGTCTCGTACATTGTCGGTAGGAGTTAAAATGGTACAACGCCTTTGAAAAAAGTTCTGGAAGTTTCTTATAAAACTAAACATATACCTCCCTATGACCTGGCAATTCCACTTCCAGGTATTTACCCAAGAGAAATGAAAATCTGTTCATAAAAAGATCTTTTTAAGAGTGTTCATAGTAGTTTTATTTAGAATAACTAAAAACTAGAAATAGCCTGGGTGTCTGTCAAGAGGAAAGTGGATAAAGAAACTAGAATATCGTACATCAACTATACTTCAATTAAAAAGAAAAGCAACTAGAATATTCCTACAATAGGATAATACTCAATAATTAAAAGGAGTAAACTCCTTATGCACAGAACAATACTGATAAATCTCAAACACATAATCTTGAGTGAGAAGATCCTTATACAGAAGAGTAAATACTGTATGACTCCATTTATATGAAGCTCTAGAACAGATAAAACTAATCCATAGTGATAAATATTAGAACAGTGGTGGAGAGAGTATCGACTGGGAAGGGATATGAGAGGGAACTTCCTAGTGTTAGGGTAGTATTCCATATCTAGATAAAAGTTTGAGTTACCTGGGTGTACACATTTGGCAAAAGTTATTGAATGGTACACTTGAGATTTGTGCATTGGATTATATGCAAATTTCATTTTTTATAAAAGAACCATAGGCAGTGATATTTCATAAAGGAAAGTACAGATGAGTTCAAAGTTTGTCCCGAAGCTTTTGCAACATGTACCTGGAAAGTATTACTTAAGTGTAAAGAAAGAAAGAGAAAATTGTAGTCAGAGAGATTTTCAGTATATTACAAAATACTTATTCCTTAATTTTGTATTAAGATGTTTTAAAGCATGTTTCACATGGAAGTTGTTGTTAAGATGACTTTAAATTAAGTTATAAGCACTTTTCTTTTACATATTGTATTTCCTCTCCTTTATCCTTTTCAACCCTTTCAATTGAGGCATAATAAATAAATGAAATTTAAAAAAAAGAACCATAGGCAAATATTGAACTCCACTCAAAGATAAGCATGCTGAACTGTTTAGGTGTAAAGTGTCCTGATGTCTGCAACTTCAGAAAAAAAATACAGATTGCGGAGGGATAGAGGGATGAACATACAGATAGATGTGTGGTAAAGCAAGTATAACTTGGCATAAATTGAACAAAACAACTGGGAAGCTTTATGACTAGTAAGGTCAAGTTCGGGGGTTAGCCTACTGGGGATTTTGGTTATGAAATGCCTTGGCCCTGCATCTGTCTGCTCTTTTGCCAAGCTTGCCAGACTTGGTGTTTTGTGCAGCTGCTAATAGCTTCTTGAAAACCAGCAAAATGTTTGTTATTTTGAAAGTCTGTCCCTAATGCAGTGGTTTATATATTTAGATGAAGGCAGAAAGACATAATAAAAGGAAAATGGGTTCCGGAGTCAGAAAACTTAGCTCTAAATATAGACTTTGCTGTGTAGAATTGTGATTGTAGGAAAACCACGTTAAGTTCTCCAAGACTCAGTTTCCTCAGCTGTGAAATAGGCATAACAACTATTCACGACCAAAGTATCTCAAGGTTGGTGCAAGGATCAAATGAGATCATGTATGGGAAAACAAGTAAAAACTGTGAAGGATTGTTAGAAGTTGGCTGCAATCCATCTAAATACATCAAATTTGTGTATAATCTTATACACAAGCCTTATGGTTGTGTATAATCTTTAGTATTAAAACTTCTCTGCCATTCTAAAACATTGTTTACAGCTACCATACATGGAGCTGAAGGAGACTTTGGTTAAATAAACATACCCTTAGGCTGAGAAAGAAAGGTGTGACCCCATTGACAACCACTCAGCATTTCACAGACTTTGGTGATGACAGATAAACACTTGGGGGTTGTCAGCTAGCAGAGATGGAAACCAGAACTCCTGTTGCAGAAAATATATCCAAGTCGTTCTTCTCGGAACCACCTCTGTTGGCTGTTGAGCCAAATGGCAAGGAAAGACTCAGGGAACCAAATGGGATGAGGGAAAGGGATGATATTCTTTGCTTTATTTTTCAGAGCAAATAGCTGGGGAGGAAAGGGATTAACTGACCTACCCTGGGATAGTGATCTCCGGGATATCTCTTCAAATACCCCCAGTGGTTTCCTCTCAGATAGATTCCACTTAGACAAGGATATATCCTAATTCTGTGCCAAATTCAGTGAAGGCTTCAGAGCCCAGCGTTCATACGGTTTCATGAAGGAGATTTCTCAAGGAGGCTCCATGAGTTTACATAATCAGTGAATAGTCAGAGGGCAGAGAGGGCACAAGTGTGTGTGTCTGTGTGTGCCTGTGCGTGTGTGAGACCCAGTTATTAGTTTAGGTTTCAAATTCTTAAAATGTAATTACAGGGTCTCTGCAAGTTCATAAACACAGAACAGATGGCAGGTACCTACTAAATGACTATACTCTTTCATAACAAAATAAGCCCTGCAATAGACAGAGGAGCCCAGTTAAGCAGAAGAACAGAAACAAGATATTTTTCAAGGTATCTTTATATAATAATAGTTGACTCTCTCTTTTGTCTCCAATTTTCTCATAATCTTCCTTTTAGTGAATTTTTATGAAACTTGTGTTTTAAGTGGCAACCTCCTGTATTTTCTTCACAGAGAGTCATAGCAAGTTTGGCTCCCCCAGGAGCCTTTGAAGAAGTAATTGCAGTAATCCCCTCACTTCACCGCATGTCAGTTTCATGGGAACATATGGCTTGGTGACTTTCCTGCCACTGAACACGAGTCTGGATCAAATTCTGCCTTGGTGCTATTCGGGTTCAGTCAGAAATGAAACTTGACTTTTAACAGCAGAGTAAAACCTGTAGTGCAACAGAATTATCTTTTGGTAGCTACTTTGCATACCTTTTGCAAAGCAACAGGCCTCAGAGGGGCCACACCTTTTATGATTTAGGGCTGTATTCTGGTCTTCATCTCCCTGTTGTTTTGGTCTGCCCTCTGGCAGGATCTTTGACATTTCCCCATGACCCAGTTGAGAAGTTGATAAATAATGGGTAGCATTACCAAGCACCTTGTTCATTTTTTTTCCTATTTAAAGGGTAAAACCGGGCTTCCCTGGTGGCGCAGTGGTTGAGGGTCTGCCTGCCGATGCAGGGGGCGCGGGTTCGTGCCCAGGTCCGGGAGGATCCCGCGTGCCGCGGAGCGGCTGGGCCCGTGAGCCATGGCCGCTGAGCCTGTGCGTCCGGAGCCTGTGCTCCGCAGTGGGAGAGGCCACAACAGTGAGAGGCCCGCGTACCGCAAAAAAAAAAAAAAAAAAAAAAAAAAGTAAAACCTATATTTAAACATATTTAAGCACTTTCAAAAAAATCAATAGCCATCAGTTTCCTGACATTGTGATACTTACAATGAAATAAGGCTAAAAATATTACTATTGAATTGTAAATCATCTTTTATTCATCTTAAATATTACTGTTTAAGGCATTACTGAGGAGAGCTGGGAGCAGGTGGTGACCTTGGTGATGCTGAAGAGCCTTTTTGGGCATATCCCAGGGCATCTGAGGTTGAAGGAGTTAATGGGCTGAACATCATACCTTTTTTTCTTGCTACCTGAAACTCATGCTTATTGATCAGGAGAAAACTAACATTTACAAGGCACTATTCCTTCCATTTCCAGAATAAAATATCTTATTCTGTCTTGGCTTCTTCTCCCAACCTTCCATCCTTTTTGGCTTGAGGGTCTATGGCCTTTCCATCTTTCCCTCTGATTTTCTCAATGTATTTCTCTTTATGGTCTCTGGTTGGGACTCATGTGGGGTCTGCAAACAGCTCTTTAAGCCTTGGCTCTCCAGGTCTTGTGATTCTTACAGCTAGCAGATGGAAGCCTGTGGCTGGTGGAGTCTTTGCTGAGATGACAAGTCAGCACCATGGGTTACATGGCGACAGCCAGCCCTATCCCACTGACTGTAGCTAGGATCAGTTTATTTTTAAGTATACAAGTATATACATATTTACATTTATATTTAAATTAAAGAAGTATATATATATGTTTCCACATTTTAATGAGAAAATATTATTTTGCATCAAAAATCAAGATTTTCAACCTCTGATGCTTATTGTTTTCACCTGGTAGCAATGATCTTCAAAGATCAGTTATCATTCAGTGATCATGTGTTACACTGGAAAGAATTCAGCTCATTAATTTTCATTATATTCAAAGTCTGGGTCATTAATTGCAGCAACTGGTTAATTCCTGCTTTTATCCACTGGAATTTTAGGGTTCAACATATTAAACTGTTGGTTTATCTAAATGGCATTTAGCTCCTCATTCTTTTTTTTTTTTTTTTTTTTTTTTGCGCGGTACGCGGGCCTCTCACTGTTGTGGCCTCTCCCGTTGCGGAACACCGGCTCCGGACGCGCAGGCTCAGCGGCCATGGCTCACGGGCCCAGCCGCTCCGCAGCATGTGGGATCTTCCCGGACCGGGGCACGAACCCGCGTCCCCTGCATCGGCAGGCGAACTCTCAACCACTGCGCCACCAGGGAAGCCCTAGCTTCTCATTCTTCACTTGATCTTAGCGAAAAGGCCGAGAAGCGATTAGCTCCTCATTCTTAATTATGTCATTAAGCTAGGTGATGCTATATTTTTCTTTGGCTAAAGCTATAGGCTTCATCAGTATTGCCAGAACAATGACATGACTTTAAAACAACCTGAGGTAACTGGGCTGACCAAATTTAATTTATTCAATTAATCCAAAAGAGAGTTTTTGATGAAAAGAAAAAGAAATTTCCTCATCTCATTTAACTGGACGGCACAAAATGTTGATCAGTACTTTAATATCTAATGATGACAATTCAGTATAGTTACATATACTAATATGTATCGTTATAGAGTAACTAATTGTCAAATCCATTGTGGTTGTGGCTTCTTCTTATATGTGAGAGACTGTTTATCTAGAGTGATGGCCTGAGAGGTGACAAAACGTCATGAGAGTCCAAAATATAGATCACACAGGCCTGAAATTCTTTCTTTCTTTTTTTTTTTTTAGCCTCACAAAACGATTAAACCAGGAAGGCTCTTTGGGGAGCATTTAGGAAAAGGGTAGAAAGATGGCAACTGTTTATCATATAAATAACAATGGCAAATACATATAGCTCCTCCTAAGTGCCAGAGCTTCAGTGCTGCCAGTTTAGCTCTCTGGCTCATTTTTCAGTTTACATGAAGGATCTTGAGAAGAGTTAGAACTTTTTTAGCATTTTGCAGTCTACTTTTCCAACTTCAGACTCCTACCCAATGCTAGAAGTTCTTCAAACATTATACCTAATGGGATTCTCTCGTGTTATTCTGTCTTTCTATTGGCATGCAATGATAATTTGTATTTTTTGCATAACTCTCAAAAGATGACACTTCATGACAATATGTTAATGTGCGTTTCTAAGACAGATGTAACAGCTATTTTCTACAAAAAGGCAAAAGCTTTATGCAAACAGAAGAGACCAGTATCTATACACATGGAAAATATCATATACTACCATGAGTTTTTTTCACTGGACTATAAATTCCTTGAGGCCAGAAAGTTTATCTTATTTATCTCCATAACCTCCAACACTTAACGATTGTCTGGTACATAGTACGTTCTCAATTAAACAGTTCACCAAGGCAGCCTTAAAAAGTAGCGCCTACATGATATGAAGAAGCTGAGGCTGGAATTACAGTGCTTGGTTCTGCCATCACCAGCTCCATTTCACAATTAGAGATTGGTTTCTTAAGAATTTCCTTTCTTGCAGCCTTCTTTTTTTTTCTTTAAGCTGTTTTATAAAAATAATACATATTAACAGACATTTTATGTAGATAAGTAAAAAAAAGGAAAGGATGACTTATACTAATACCAGAGGTATCCATTATTAATGTTTTGGTATGTTTCCTTCCAGATTAATATCCCTAAGAGCAGGAAGTTTTATCCATTACTTCTGTTCCCCAAGCACTTAGCAGAGTGCCTGGCTCACTGAAGGCTCTCAATCCATGATTGTTTAAATGAATCAAACTGAATGCTCAAGGCTGACCATGTATGAATCCAAGTGTTACATGTAGTGTTCTCAAAGGGGCAAGGCTAGTACCTTCAGAGTGGTCAAGTCAGTGAAGGAAGCAACAGTAATCTGACCACCTGAGGGGGAGAGCCCATTTTACAGCAGTAGCTCACGTTTTCTCAAAGAAAGAAAAAATATTAACATAAAGGCCACCTTCCAACCTCCATATAAAGCATAAGTGGTCCTGCAACAAACAGTTCTGGGTTTAGATCTTGATTTCATTACTTATAACTATGTGATCTCAGGCAACTTTCAGAACCTCTCAGTGCCTCAAAAACTGAATTAGGATAGTAATACCTGATTCATAGCATTATTGAAAAGATTTAAGTGAAATAATAGATGGGAATTATATGGTCATAACAAGTACAAATGAATGGGGGAAGTATTCCAGGGAGGCAATTCTGCATGTAATGCCTAGACATCTTTACAACTTTGTTACAGGCTTTTTTCCTATTTAATTATTAATTCAAATAATATTTATTGATTTCCTGCTATTAACAAAGGGAGAATCTGGAAAAGAGAAGGAAAGCGTCACTTTTTCTGGAGTCCTTTTTTAAGAGTTCATGGAAACTTCCATTATTATCCTATGGTGTTTTTATTTGGTGATAACATATTGTAAAGTCTCCCCTAAGACATTGGTTTTTCTGAACAGTGACAGGAAACTTGCAGTCTTTTGTTTCTTCCTTGATGTGGTATCATTTTACTGCCATCGGGTTTTCACCTTAATGGCTCCATCATGGAGATCTGCATATAATTTTTTTTTCTTTCTTAATGGTAAAGTATAATGTGCCATTAGGTGAAACAGAATGAAAGGACTCTGCACCTCTGCCAATAGTCAGCTCAAGAACAGAAATAGCTCTTCCAAGCAGACAGACATATGGGCAGGAGAGAGTGATTAACAAATCTTTAGGTCAGTCTCTCCAATAGAGGCATTACTTCTGATTTTTAAAATAGTATGAGTTATGTAAGATCATTAGCCTTTAGCTAGGAAAAAACAAAAAGGGTCGTGGGCTTCCTCACAGGACTTGAGGGTAGGAACCCGCTTTATTATTTCTTGGCATTTGATTCAGCATTAGCAAAGTGCAATAAAAAGAACATTTCATGGGAGTTTACTAGGTGCCAGATACCATGCCAAGCACTTACATCTCATTTAATTCTCCCAATGAATCTGTGAAGTAGTTACTGTCCTTATCCTTAGCTTACCGATTGAAGGAAATGAAGTTTAAGAGAGGTTAAGGAACTTGCTCAAGGTCAAACTAATTGTAAACACAGTGATAAGACTCAAACCTAAATTTATGCTTTTAAGTACTCTGTAATATTACCAGAACTGAGTGCTCAGGAACCGAACTGTATTTATATCTTTGTCACTCATCTCATGCATAGTTATTGAGAGCATACTTTATGCAAAATATTGTGCTAGGAATGAAATAACTTTTTTTCTACTTTTTATTTGTTGAGGCCCTTAATTATTGTAGCTTAAGTTGGCCCTACTCCTAGTTCTTCAATTTTTCCATTTATAATAAGTGCACAGTGATATTTTCTGCCTGGCTCAGGGAAATGCATAACACTAAGGGAGCATAAGTGTATAACACAGGATGCATGCCAGGCTAGTGCAAGCTGGTGTTTGTGGGGGGAGCGGGGAAGACTGCCAGTGAGGACAGTGTGTCCCCTAAGCCCCCAGGGGTCCCTCCATCTAAGCAGAGCAATGAGAGTGGGGAAAGGGTGTGTTAAATTGGGTGTGGAGTTCTCTTTCTGGCTTTTTGTGCTCTTTTCTGATGCACAAACATGAATGGATTGAGTGGGGAGTGGGTAGGTGCCCCTGATGCTGTTCATGGGTCGTAACTATTCTCTCTTTTGCCTACCGAGAGGGAGAAGTCTCCAGCATGTAATGCAGAGGGCTCTTTATTAAAAATGTGAGAGTTCTCTGCACAAGAGGAGGAATAAACACTATAGATTATTTGCAAAGCATTTTAGAAGTGAGCAGTGAGATAAATATATTAATGCAAATATATGACATTGTTGGTGGCTAATGGCTCAGCCGACTTAGACTGTAAGAGTTTTAAAATGTTGTACTTAGACAAGTAGTCTTCATACTTCGTATATCATGCATCCCTACCCATAAAAAAATTAAGTACGCACTCCTACTATACATGTATTTGTTGATAAACCATACATATATAATGATATTAACATATTGGGCATATTAAAATGTAAAAAAATAGGAATTAGAAAAAGAGACCATAAAATATAAAGTTATAATATTTTCTTTCAGATCATCTTGCACACCGTTTGAAGCCCACAGGCTAAGATCAGAGGTTCTCAAACTTTAATGTGCATTAGAATCACTTGAAAGGCTTGTTAAACCATAGAATGCTGGGCTCCATCCCTAGAGTCTGGGCTGTGGCCTGATCATTTGATTTCAAATAAGTTCCCAGCTGATCTAGGAAACACACTTTGAGATGCAACAGGTTAGCCTAATACAGCCTTACCCCTTAGGGAAGGTATGCAGCATCCAATGGAAAGAAGCAATAATGATGGCCAGTAGAAAGGCTGATATTTAAAGCAGACGACCCTGTGGAGAACCCCCAAATCATAGCACACAGCCACAGAGATGATTTCATTAAGCAAAAGAGTTGCTTAATGGAATCCAAGTATGTTCCAGGCACAAAGAGAGAAAAATGTTTTCAGATAACATTCCAGATACACATTAAGGAAATCTTAGTAAGTAGATCCAAACCCACACCTTAGCTCAAACTTAAGCAGATGGAAGACCATGGGAGGTTCCAGGACGGCAGTGATACAGCATCCCACATGGCAGACACCCCTGAGAAGCCAAGCATGGCTTGGCAGACTCTTCTGAGAGCCCTCCTGGAGGGTGAGCATTCAAGTTGAAAATCCTATTTGGTTTGCTCTCCAGGTTTTACTGGGCAAGGCTTTACTCTAATTTTAAAAACGTCTTGTTTTAAAAGTTTTGCTTCATTTTGGCCTTCTTTCATTTCTTGTCTTTGAACTCACATCGCAACACTCTTAATACAAACTGACATCTTATTGCAAACCAAAGGAAGTGCAGTAACACCGACTTTACAAATTAGTATATGAGTTAATGAAAAGCCCCCAAATGCTGAGATGACTGGAAAGTGACACTGTTCGGGCAAGGGCAAGGATGATAACCTCTACCTCCTGCTCTGAACAAATCCCTTACAGGGGTGCTCATTTGGAAGCCAGTGGGAAAGGCAGGGAATGCATAAACTTATGTTCCAGCTCACACTACTAATATTCCAGAGACTCATAACAGAAACCAAACGTGCCTACAGCTGATGAAAACTGCTTGAAGGTTGTTAGGCTGTGGCGTGGACAGGGGCCTGCAGTCTCAGTGCAAAGTAAAGACAGCTCCTCTCTGGCTTTGTGAAAGGTAAAAATCCTGCTTGTGTTCTCTGGACCTGCTGCAAGGGTGGGAAACATCCTTCAGCGGAGTGTGACAGGGAAACTGGAAAAGTTGATCCAGGCAGGAAATGGAAGAATAATAGAAGCCTGGCTGACACGAAGACAGAGGGAAAGGACCAATGGGGACAATTCTGTGTGGGGACTTAACTACGTTTCATGGTGGAAGGTTATGCATGCTGGCTGCTATACCTGCAGTGAAACATGGAATTTAGCCCATTCTTTCCCAGGGGTTTGGGTGGACAGGAAATATTTATTTATTTATTTTTTTAGGAATTAACTTCTATTTAATTTTTACACTACCATTTCTCTCTCTCTTGTTTTTATTTTTTGTAAACAGTGCAGCTACTCTTTGTGAAGAATGTCATTCCTTTTCCAAGTTGATTACTTTGACTAGTGTGTGCTTAAGTTACATTTCCCAACATGAATATGTGAAGTCTCTGAGTGATATACACACATTCATTTCCCTCGCCTGTGAATTATGAAAGGCAATTTCTGTTGCAATTTAAACATGTCGTGTAGTTAAAGATACAAATCTTGAAATGTTTATCTTTTTTTCACCATTCTATCCTTGCTTTTACATACACACACACACACACACAGGCATGCACGGATTTTTTTATGTCAAGCATGCAGTGTTCTACCAGAAAGGAACAATGTCAAAAATAATAGCAAGGATAAAGAAAAATAATCACCCAGTCTACATGGAGCCAAGAGAAAGACTTAGAAAACAGAGTCAGAAGTTGTAAGGCAATTTTCCCAAGCATCAAGCAGTATTATATTTGTTTGCTCTCTGAAAATGAGAAAATAGTATTATGACAAAGTTAAAATCATTTTTAGATGAAAAACAAATTATGCCTAAATCCCACATCTTAATGTATCTAAGTTAACTTTTGTGACAAATTTTCTAAACTTTGACTATCTGGGTATTTGCTTTTACTCAGTTAAAATAATTGTAGGCCAATTTTGTATTTCTTTTTTTTTAAACTTATCACCCTATCATAAACATTTTCCCATTTTGAATAATTTCAACATGGTAATGAGGGTTAAAAAAACCAAATGTCTGTCCTCCAGAGCAGCATTGTTCAGCAGACCTTCCTGAAATGATGGAAACAGTCTTCTGCGCCGAGCAGTGTGGTAGCCACTCACTTCATGTGGCTGCTGAGTCTGAAATAGGCTAATGTGACTGAGGAACTGAATTTTTAACTTTAAAAAAAATGTATTGATGTATAATTGATTTACAATGTTGTGTTAATTTCTGCTGTACAGCAAAATGATTCAGTTATACATATATATATACATTCTTTTTCATATTCTTTTCCATTATGCTTTATCACAGGATATTGAATACACTTCCCTGTGCTATACAGTAGGACCTTGTTTATCCATCCTATATATAATAGTTTACAGCTGCTATTCCCAAACTCCCAGTCCTTCCTGAATTTTTAATTTTATGTAAATCTAAATTTCAATGTCTCCAGCATTATATAAGTATACCAATTTCACTGCAGAACTACCAAACCTGGATGTAATTATTTTTTGACATGTTGCTAATTTACACTGTGTAAGATTCTATATATTATTTTACCATGTGCTTTATCACCTATTAGCAGAGTTGAATCTTTTCCTTCATGTTTGCTTATTCCAATTGTGTGTTTATGCTCTTTGTCTATTTTAGGCTGAAGTCTTTGCTATAAATCCCATGCACTGTATTTCTTTATTTCTGGCAATAGTTCCTACTAATTTCATATACTCCTTTTTTTTCTAATTTGTATCCCCTAGAATTTCAGTACAATTTTTTCCATTGTATTTTTTTAATAAGCATTAAAATATTTCTGCATTTTTACTTACAATTTCTTGTTTGAGGGTTTAAAACAATTTTAATAAGATTAACAGGTTCGCCTGTATAAAAACTAAACTAGTATTAAAACAAGAGAAAGATGCAACCAGTGATTGCACTGAGTAAAATGGACAAAGATGTTTGAATAATATATGAAACTCACTCAGTTCATAAGAAAACAATCCCCTGAGAGGAGTAGCAAGGTTTTTTGCTCATTTTTTGTGTGTTTGTGCCTATTATCTGCTACACATTTTATTCCATTGGCATCTGGCCTCAATTTTTGTTGTGGAGAAACCTGCTTTCAGTTTAATTGTAGTTCCTCTGTAGGTAATGTCTTTTCTCGCTGGTTGCTCTTAAGGTCTTCCTTTTTCCTTGGGTCCTGTTGTATCATTCCATTCTATTTTCTCTTTCTGATACTCTTATTAGAAATATGTTGGGCTGTCTCATTTTAGTCTTCATGTCTGCTTAACCCCTCTTTTATATTTTCTGTACTTTTCTCTGTTGCATTCTCAGCATTTTCCTTAGATCCATCTTCCAGTTAACTCTTTTTAGCTGTTTATCATCTATCCATTAGGTTTTCATTTTAAGGATCATATTTTTCATGTCTGGAGTGGGTTCTTCTCCAAATATAGTTGGTCTTTCTACATACCCTCTTTTGTCCCATGTTTTTAATTCTTCTTTTGTGCCTTTATTATGATTTAAGACATGCATACTCTAAGTCATTATCAGATAATGCTATTAACTAAAGTTCTTGGAGAGTTAAAATCCTACTGTTTATTTTGCATGTTATTCTTACCTTTGCTGCGTTCTTTGTGTTTTACAATTTAAGCTTGCTCTCATTTTCAGCAGGACTTTATCTGTATATTCCTGAGAAGTATTGCTTTTACACTACAATAGCAGAGTAAATCCTGGTTATAATTTCTTAGAAGGCCAAGTCAAGTAAACATCGTGGTTACTTGTGCTGGTGGTACATTATGCAGGGACTACCTTTTCCACAGAAGGAAGGAAGGAAGGAAGGGAGGAAGGGGAGGGAGGAAGGAAGAAAGGAAGGTCTACAAATTCAAGTAATACTAGGTCATCTGTAAGATTAACTGTGAAACTACAAAAAGACAAACTACAAAAAAACTATAAAAAGGCTAAAAAACAAAAACACCAGAGATTCATTAATGTAAGAACTAGCATTAAAGTGTTATGTTTGCAGGTTTCAATTTGACATTGATTCTTCCATGGAAGTCATCATTAGGAGAGGAAAAAAAGTGAATCCTGATCATTTATTTTTCTTTGAACAATACGAGACTTGAAACAAAAATACCCTGATTTAAGATTATCTGAGCATTTACCACTATACCATGACCATGTTACTTCAAAACAGAATCAAAAGCTTCCAAATAGATAAAACCATCAACAGACACTTTAGAAAGAAAAAAGCAACATTTAAAAGTCCATAAAAATCTTCAATTTAAATTCAGACCCAGGTATAAAAATTTGATGTAGACCACAAAGAAGAAATTCTGATTCCTGATTATGTTGAATCAGATCACATAATTGCTTCATGTGTAGAAGAAATTAAATATGAAGATGTGTTAGGCATATTAGGCCAGTTATATTTTAAAACGATTGTTTTACAAAAGCAAAGAAAAATTTTGTTTTGTTGAGAAATTAGTGCAAAGGCAAAAAAAAAAAAAAATAGGGTCGGGGAGTAGAAAAGAAAAGAAAAAGAAAAAGGAAAAACCCCTGGAATGCAGTAATATACATTCTACTTGAAAGGCCAAATAATCAAAAATATGTCAGAAGTAGCTAATATAGGCTGAAAACTGAATGAATTTTGGAAGGCTATTTAGAAAATATTGCTTAGGAAAAATAATCAGAATTGATAGAAGAAAAAGGAGTTAAAAATAAAAAAGATAATTTTCCTAATATGTATATTTTAAAATATCATTTGGGGAACTGTTATTCAGGGGATATACTTTTTACATTAGACCACATTATCAACATTTTGTGATCATCAAAACATAGTTTATTGAGTGTGGAGGTAATTTGCTTTAAGATATACCTTAAAAATAAGGAAAATGAATTCTGTAGATAAGAAATGAAGAGATGCATTGAATTTTCAAAAATATTTGACAAAGTTGCATATCCAGATTCTGATTAAGGAGAAAAGGTCAAGTTTGTAAGATATCAGACATGGAGATGGTACATTAACCTGATACTGTTTGGGTACACTGGTAAACTTAATATGAGGGTGTCAGGTTAACAAATACATTTTAAAAAGAAACTGTTTGTGAACAAGATGATACTTAATTGGAAGACGTGAAAAATTGTCCTAAAATTTAAAAAGTGAAGGATTTTAGATTAACCACAAAGAATAGTATGCTAATATGTAATGGACTAATTAATTCAATATTGATTGCTTAATATATAACGAAAGAAAAGAAAGATGCAATGTTTCACAAAAAATTGCAGCAAAGCACACTGTATGATGCTGATTTAAAAAAGATCAGAAGCTGCATGGAAAAAAATCCCTTTGGTCTTATTAGCCAAGTGCTGATCTGAAATACTTTTTCTGAATACTTGATGTCTGAAAATGAATTGAAGCACACTCTATTGTTCTGATATAGGCTGACTCTCATAAACATCCTTAAGACAAAGTATGTTTCTGTAGAGAGTAATCTTTGTCTATTTTAGTATTGTGTTGGCAAAAGGGGTCACATTCTAGAACGATGGTAACAAATAAATGGAAATCCCGATACAGAGACAAGGTGGTAATAACTGGGTTTCAACAAAATAAAATATCATTTCAGTGAGCATTTGGTTTGAGAAATTGCTGATATGATTTTATTCTGGTTTAATTGATTTAGAAAATACTATTTTGATAGGTTTAGGCTGCTTCATGTTTAATATATTTAAAAGTGTGTTTGTTTTACAAAATAAGGAATGTTCTATTTATGTTCTGAATGTTTATGTACTCTCAAAATTCATATGTTGAAGCCCTAATCCACAAGGTTTTGGTATTTGGAGATGAGGCCTTTGGAAGATAATTAGGGTTAGATGAGGTCATGAGGGTGGGACCTGGTCTGATGAGATTAGTGCCCTTATCAGTAGAGTCACTAGAGGGAGTTTGCTCTGTCTCTCTGCCATGTAAGGACACAGGGAGAAGGGAGCCATATGCAAGCCAGGAAGAGGGTTCTCACCAGAACCCAACCATGCCAGCACCCTGATCTTGGACTTCCAACCCAATTCCCAGAACTGTGGGAATTAAATTTCTATTGTTTCAGCAGTCTGCCTATGGTAGTTTTTGGGTGGCAGCCTGAGCAGGCTAAGACATTCTACTAAAAAGGGAGGGCTATATTCTTCAAAAATGGAAATGTCATAAAAGACCCAGAATAGTTTATGGAAATATCCCAGATTAATGGAAGCTAAAGAGACATGGCAACTAAATGCATTACCTGACCTAGAGTGGAACTTGCACTGGAAAAGGAGAAAATGCTGTAAAAGACAGTATTAAGTCAACTGACAAAAATGGACTATGGATGATAGATTAGATGATTCTTGTTTCACTGTACATTTATGAAGTTGGTAACTGTACTGTGGTTATGCGGAGTAGCCCTATTCTTAGGAAATATACACTGAAATATTTAGGCATAAAGGGCCATGATGTGTGCAACTTACCCTCAAATGGTTCAGAAAATAATCATATATATAATGACATGTACATATATAATGATAAAGCAAATAGGGTAAAATATTTACGAGTGAATAAAATATTTACAATGAGTATGCAGGTATTCTTTGCACTATATTTTTGCAACTCTTTTTATAAGTCTGAAATTATTTCTAAACAACAAAAATTATCTCATTTTGAAATTCATGCAGAAAGGAACATTTAGGTTCTTTTCAAGGTGATGTTCAGTAAACGGTATAGTCATACTGGTTTCATGAGTCAGTCCCTGAAAATAACAAACCAGTCACAATTGGCTTTGTTAGTAAGATGCATTTCTTAGATAACTGCTTAAAAAAATAACTCCTGAGGATCCGCGGAAAAGTCAGGAGCCCTAATGCCCCGCTCCCCACCCCTCTCCTCTGACACAAGGAAAGAAGGCAGTTCATCCCTATGACCCTCTCTTTGTTTAATTATAAAAGTATGAGATCAGACTTATTTCAAATGCCTTCATAGGGTTTTGTGGAGATAATGTGTGAGAAAGTACTTCACCCTTACCGATACAGATTTAGATCAGACAGAAATACAGCAGGAGCTACAATCAAGTAGGGTTTGGACACTTTTCTGTGTAGCAAAAGGAAGTAGAAAACACTTTTCTCAAAAGACTGGCAAAGCTACCCAATAGGTCACTCTTTTAAGGATAACACTTTTTCCTTAATAAGAAATTAACACATACTCATCCTAGAATCTTTGAAAATTAACCTTAAGGAAGACAAAAAGTCACCCATGATTCCACACAGTAATTTACTGTATTTTGCATATGTTTTCCTTAGTGAATATATAAATATAAAATTCATAAGTTTAGAATGAATGGGATCATATCATAACTAGTATTTTGTAAGCTGCTTTAAGAATAATGTTACATTGTGAACACTTTTCCGTGTTAATATACCCACAGACTTCCTTTTTAAGGAAAACATCCACAAATCTTTGAAAAAATGCATGACTGTTTTCTTGGGATAAGTCACTACAATTGGAATTTCTGAATGAAAGGTGGGAATTTTTTTTACAGCTTTATTGAGGGATAATTGACCAAAATTATATATATGTAAGGTGTACAATGTGATGTTTTGATATATGTATACATTTATGAAATGGTTACCACAATCAACCTAATTAATATATCCATCATCTCACATAGTTACCATTTGTGTGTCTGTGTGGTGGGAATATTTAAGATCTACTCTCTTAGCACATTTCAAGGTCACAAATACAGTATTGTTAACTGTAGTCATCATGCTGTACAATGGATTTTCAGAATTTATTCATCTTGCATATATTAAACTCTGTAGCCATTGGCCAACATCTTCCCATTTCCCTTACTCCATGGCCCCTGGCAACTACCATCCTACTCTCTCCTTTTATAAGTTCAATTTGTTTAGATTCCACATATAAGTGAGATCATGCAGTATTTGTCTTTCTGTGTCTGGCTGATTCTACTTAACGTAATGTCCTCTAGGTTCATCAGTGTTGTGGTAAATGGCAGAATTTCCTTCTTTTTTAATGCTGAATGATATTCCATTATATATATGGAATATATATATATAGCTGTCCAGTATATATGGCATATATGTGATAAATACAATTTTTTTAAAGATTATTTATTTTATTTATTTTTGGCTGCGTTGTCTTAGTTGCAGCATGGGGATCTTCATTGAGGCGTGCAGGATTTTTCATTGTGGCCTGCAGGTTCTTCGTTGTGGCACTTGGGCTTCTCTCTAGTTGTGGTGTGCAGGTTTTCTCTTCTCTAGCTGTGGCGTGCAGGTTCCAGAGTGTGTGGGCTCTGTAGTTTGCGGCACGCAGGCTCTTTAGTTGAGGTGCATGAGCTTAGTAGTTGTGGGGTGTGGGCTTAGTTGCCCCGCAGCATGTGGGATCTTAGTTCCCTGACCAGGGATCAAACCTGAGTCCCCTGCGTTGTAAGGTGGATTCTTTACCACTGGACCACCAGGGAAGTCTCTAAATAAATGTCATATGTCACATTTTCTTTATTTGTTCATTCATCCATGGACAATTAGGTTATTTCCATGTCATGGCTATTATAAATAATGCTGCAGTGAACATGGATGGCAGATATTTCTTTGATATACTGGATCTCATTTCTCTTAGATATATATATATACCCAGAAGTGGGATTGCTGGATGATATGGTAGTTCTTTGTTTAATTTTTCGAGGAACTTCCATACTGTTTTCCATAATTGCTGTACCAATTTACTTTCTCACTAATAGTGTTCAAGGGTTCCCTCTTTCCCCATCTTCATCAATAGTTGGTATATTTTGTCATTTAATAATAGTCATAGTAACAGATGTAAGGTGATATCTCATTGTGGTTTTGATTTGCATTTCCCTATGACAAGTAGTGCTGAGACATTTCTCAAAAGGAGGCATACAAATGGCCAAGAGGCACTATATAAAAGGTAGGAATATTTTCAAGGCTTTTATATTGCTAAATAGACATCCATCAAGATTAAACTAATTTATGTTCTCTACCAGCCATTTATGATAATATTTAGATTTCATAATTTTTTTCAACATTTGGTGATCTAATTTGCATTTCTTTGATTACCAAGAAACTTAGAAATGTTTCCACAAATATTCTGATCATTTTATTTCTTCTTTCATGATTTGGGATTTCATGTCCTTTGCCTATTTTATTCACAAAGTGTTTACCTTTTTTACTGATTTCTAAAAGCCATAAAGGTAAGTTATAAACTTATTTCAAAAACATTTGTTGAAACTATTTTTCTTAGTATGTTTATCCTTTAATTGCTAAATAAGTAAATAGCTACAGAAATTGATTCATAAAGAAATTAACTTTATAATTAATACAGAAAGCATTCTTAATACTAATATGCTTCCAAATTTTATCAATGGTCCCTAAATAATTTTAAAAAATTATAAACCAAGAATCAATAAAGGCTCATCACACAAGATTAAATCTCTATCATCTCTTTTTAATCTATAACAGTCCCTTGTCTTTTTTATTTTTTGAATTTTATTTAATTTATTTTTTTATACAGCAGATTCTTTTTAGTCATCAATTTTATACACATCAGTGTATACCTGTCAATCCCAATCATCCAATTCATCAAACCCCCCCCCCACTCCACCCCTGCTTTCCCCCCTTGGTGTCCATACGTTTGTTCTCTACATCTGTGTCTCTATTTCTGCCCTGGAAACCAGTTCACCTGTACAATTTTTCTAGGTTCCACATATATGCGTTAATATATGATATTTGTTTTTCTTTTTCTGACTTATTTCATTCTGTATGACAGTCTCTAGATCCATCTACATCTCAACAAATGACCCAATATCATTCCTTTTTATGGTTGAGTAATATTCCATTGTATATACGTACCACATCTTTTTTTTTTTTTTTTTTGCGGTACACGGGCCTCTCACCGCCGTGGCCACTCCCGTTGTGGAGCACAGGCTCCAGACGTGCAAGCTCAGCAGCCATGGCTCACAGGCCCAGCCACTCTGCAGCATGTGGGATCTTCCTGGACCGGGGCACAAACCCGTGTCCCCTGCATCGGCAGGTGGACTCTCAACCACTGTGCCACCAGGGAAGCCCACCACATCTTCTTTATCCATTCATCTGTCGATGGGCATTTAGGTTGCTTCCATGACCTGGTTATTGTAAACAGTGCTGCAAAGAACATTGAGGTGCATGTGTCTTTTTGAATTATGGTTTTCTCTGGGTATATGCCCAGTAGTGGAATTGCTGGATCATATGACAATTCTACTTTTAGTTTTTTAAGGAACCTCCATATTGTTCTCCATAGTGGCTGTATCAACTTACATTCCCAACAACAGTGCAAGAGGGTTCCCTTTTCTCCACACCCTCTCCAGCATTTGTTGTTTGTAGATTTTCTGATGATGTCCATTCTAACTGGTGTGAGGTGATACCTCATTGTAGTTTTGATTTGCATTTCTCTAATAATTAGTGATGTTGAGCAGTTTTTCATGTGCTTCTTGGCCATCGGCATGTCTTCTTTGGAGAAATGTCTGTTTAGGTCTTCTGCCGATTTTTGGATTGGGTTGTTTGTTTTTTAATATTGAGCTGCATGAGCTGTTTAATATTTTGGAGATAAATCCTTTGTCCATTGATTCGTTTGCAAATATTTTCTCCAATTCTGAGGGTTGTCTTTTCATCTTGTTTATGGTTTCCTTTGCTGTGCAAAAGCTTTGAAGTTTCATTAGGTTCCATTTGTTTATTTTTGTTTTTATTTCCATTACTCTAGGAGATGGATCAAAAAAGATCTTGCTGTGATTTATGTCAAAGAGTGCTCTTCCTATGTTTTCCTCTAAGAGTTTTATAGTGTCCGGTCTTACATTTAGGTCTCTAATCCATTTTGAGTTGATTTTTCTGTATGGTTTTAGGGAGTGTTCTAATTTCATTCTTTTACATGTAGCTGTCCAGTTTTCCCAGCACACTTATTGAAGAGACTGTCTTTTCTCCATTGTATATCCTTGCCTCCTTTGTTATAGATTAGTTGACCATAGGTGTGTGGGTTTATCTCTGGGCTTTCTATCTTGTTCCATTGATCTATGTTTCTGTTTTTGTACCAGTACCATATTGTCTTGATTACTGTAGCTTTGTAGTATAGTGTGAAGTCAGGGAGCCTCATTCCTCCAGCTCCACTTTTTTCCCTCAAGACTGCTTTGGCTATTCAGGGTCTTTAGTGTCTCCATACAAATTTAAAGATTTTTTGTCTAGTTCTGCAAAAAACACCATTGGTAATTTGATCGGGATTGCATTGAATCTGTAGATTGCTTTGGGTAGTATAGTCATTTTCACAATATTGATTCTTCCAATCCAGGAACATGGTATATCTCTCCATCTGTTGGTATCATCTTTAATTTCTTTCATCAGTGTCTTATAGTTTTCTGCATACAGGTCTTTTGTCTCCTTAGGTAGGTTTATTCCTAGATATTTTACTCTTTTTGTTGCAGTGGTAAATGGGAGTGTTTCTTTAATTTCTCTTTCAGATTTTTCATCATTCGTGTATAGGAATGCAAGAGATTTCTGTGCATTAATTTTCTATTCTACAACTTTACCAAATTCATTGATTAGCTCTAGTAGTTTTCTGGTGGCAATTTTAGGATTCTGTATGTAGAGTATCATGTCACCTGCAAACAGTGACAGTTTTACTTCTTTTCCAATTTGTATTCCTTTTATTTCTTTTTCTTCTCTGATTGCCGTGGCTAAGACTTCCAAAACTGTGTTGAATGAGTGGAGAGAGTGGGCAACCTTGTCTTGTTCCTGATTTTAGTGGAAATGCTTTCAGTTATTCACCATTCAGGACAATGTTGGCTATGGGTTTCTCATATATGGCCTTTATTATGTTGAGGAAAGTTCCCTCTATGCCTACTTTCTGCAGGGTTTTTATCATAAATGGGTGTTGAATTTTGTCAACAGCTTTTTCTGCATCTATTTAGATGATCATATCATTTTTGTTCTTCAATTTGTTAATATGGTTTATCACATTGACTGATTTGCGTATATTGAAGAATCCTTGCATCCCTGGGATAACTCCCACGTGATCATGGTGTATGATCCTTTTAATGTGTTGTTGGATTCTGTTTGCTAGTATTTTGTTGAGGATGTTTGCATCTGTATTCATCAGTGATATTGGTCTGTAATTTTCTATTTTTGTAGTATCTTTGTCTGGTTTTGGTATCAGGGTGATGGTGGCCTCATAGAATGAGTTTGGGAGTGTTCCTTTCTCTGCAATATTTTGGAAGAGTTTGAGAAGGATAGGTGTTAGCTCTTCTCGAAATATTTGATAGAATTCAATGTGAAGCCTTCTGGTCCTGGACTTTTGTTTGTCGGAAGATTTCTTTTTTTTTTTTTTTTTTTTTTTTGCTGTACATGGGCCTCTCACTGTTGTGGCCTCTCCCGTTGCAGAGCATAGGCTCCGGACGTGCAGTCTCAGTGGCCATGGCTCAGAGGCCTAGCCGATTTGTGGCATGTGAAATCTTCCCAGACTGGGGCATGAACCTGTGTCCCCTGCATCGGCAGGCGGACTCTTAACCACTGAGCCACCAGGGAAGCTGTGTTGAAAGATTTTAAATCACAGTTTCAATTTCATTACTTGTGATTGGTCTGTTCATATTTTCTATTTCTTTCTGGTTAAGTCTTGGAAGGTTATACCTTTCTAAGAACTTCACCATTTCTTCCAGCTTGTCCATTTTATTGGCATACAGTTGCTTGTAGTAGTCTCTTAGGATGCTTTGTATTTCTGCAGTGTCTGTTGTAACTTCTCCTTTTTCTTTTCTAATTTTATTGATTTGAGTCCTCTCCCTCTTTTTCTTGATGAGTCTGACTAATGGGTTATCAATTTTGTTTATCTTCTCAAAGTGCCAGCTTTTAGTTTTATTGATCTTTGCTATTTTCTTTGTTTCTATTTCATTTGTTTCTGCTCTGATATTTATGATTTCTTTCCCTCTGCTAACTTTGGGTTTTGTTTGTTCTTCTTTCTCTAGGTCCTTTAGGTGTAGGGTTAGATTGTTTATCTGAGATTTTTCTTGTTACTTGAGGAAGGCTTGTATTGGTATAAACTTCCCTCTTAGAACTGCTTTTGCCTCATCCCATACGTTTTGGATCGTTGTGTTTTCATTGTCATTTGTCTGTAGGTATTACTTGATTTCCCTTTGATTTCTTCAGTGATCTCTTGGTTATTTAGTAACCTATTGTTTAGCCTCCATGTGTTTGTGTTTTTTACGATTTTTTCCCTGTAATTGATTTCTAATCTCATAGTGTTGTGGTCAGAAAAGATGCTTGATATGATTTCAATTTTCTTAAATTTACCGAGGCTTGATTTGTGACCCAAGATGTGATCTATCCTGGAGAATGTTCTGTGTGCACTTGAGAAGAAAGTGTAATCTGCTGGTTTGGGATGGAATGTCCTATAAATATCAATTAAATCTATCTGGCCTATTGTGTTATTTAAAGCTTCTGTTTCCTTATTTATTTTCCCTTTGGATGATCTGTCCATTGGTGTAATTGAGGTGTTAAAGTCCCCTACTATTATTGTGTTACTGTTGATTTCCTCTTTTATAGTTTTTAGCAGTTGCATTATGTATTGAGGTGCTCCTATGTTGGGTGCATATATATTTATAATTGTTATATTTTCTTCTTGGATTGATCCCCTGATCATTATATAGTGTCCTTCCTTGTCTCTTGTAACATTCTTTATTTTAAAGTCTATTTTATCTGATATGAGTATTGCTACTCCAGCTTTCTTTTGATTTCCATTTGCATGGTATATCCTTTTCCATCCCCTCACTTTCAGTCTGGATGTGTCCCTAGGTCTGAAGTGGGTCTCTTGTAGACAGCATATATATGGGTCTTGTTTTTGTACCCATTCAGTGAGCCTGTGTCTTTTGGTTGGAGCATTTAATCCATTCACGTTTAAGGTAATTATCGATATGTATGTTCCTATGACCATTTTCTTAATTGTTTTGGGTTTGTTTTTGTAGGCCCTTTTCTTCTCTTGTGTTTCCCACTTAGAGAAGTTCCTTGAGCATTTGTTGTAGATCTGGCTTGGTGGTGCTGAATTCTCTTAGCTTTTGCTTGTCTGTAAATCTTTTGATTTCTCCATTGAATCTGAATGAGATCCTTGCCAGGTAGAGTAATCTTGGTTGTAGGCTCTTCCCTTTCATCACTTTAATTATATCATGCCACTCCCTTCTGGCTTGTAGAGTTTCTGCTGAGAAATAAGCTGTTAACCTTATAGGAGTTCGCTTGTATGTTATTTGTCATTTTTCCCTTGCTGCTTTCAATAATTTTTCTTTGTCTTTAATTATTAGCAGTTTGATTACTATGTGTCTCGGTGTGTTTCTCCTTGGGTTTTTCCTGTATGGGACTCTCTCTGCTTCCTGGACTTGGGTGGCTATTTCCTTTCCCATGTTAGAGAAACTTTCAATTATAATCTCTTCAAATATTTTCTCTGGTCCTTTCTTTCTCTCTTCTCCTGGGACTCCTATAATGCAAATGTTGTTGCATTTAATGTTGTCCCAGAGGTCTCTGAGGCTGTCTTCATTTCTTTTCATTCTTTTTTCTTTATTCTGTTCCACAGCAGTGAATTCCACCATTCTGTCTTCCAGATCATTTATCCGTTCTTCTGCCTCAGTTATTCTGCTATTGATTCCTTCTAGTGTAGTTTTCATTTCAGTTATTGTATTGTTCATCTCTCTTTGTTTATTCTTTAATTCTTCTAAGTCTTTGTTAAACATTTCTTGCATCCTCTTGATCTTTGCCTCCATTCTTTTTCTGAGGTCCTGGATTATCTTCACTATCATTATTCTGAATTCTTTTTTCTGGAAAGTTGCCTATCTCCACTTCATTTAGTTGTTTATGGGGGGTTTTATCTTGTTCCTTCATCTGGTACATAGCCCTCTGCCTTTTCATCTTGTCTGTCTTTCTGTGAATGTGGTTTTTGTTCCACAGGCTGCAGGATTGTAGTTCTCCTTGATTCTGCTGTCTGCCCTCTGGTGGATAAGGCTATCTAAGAAGCTTGTGCAAGTTTCTTGATGGGAGGGACTGGTGGTGGGTAGAGCTGACTGTTGCTCTGGTGGGCAGAGCTCAGTAAAACTTTAATCCATTTGACTGCTGAAGGGTGGGGCTGTGTACCCTCCCTGTTGGTTGTTTGGCCTGAGGCAACACAAACCTGGAGCCTACCTGGGCTCTTTGGTGAGGCTAATGGCAAACTCTGGGAAGGTTCACCCCAAAGAGTCCTTCCCAGAACTTCTGCTGCCAGTGTCCTTGTCCCCACGGTGAGCCACAGCCACCCCCGCCTCTGCAGGAGACCCTCCAACACTAGCAGGTAGTTCTGGTTCCGTTTCCCCTGGGGTCACTGCTCCTTCCCCTGGGTCCTGATGTGCACACTACTTTGTGTGTGCCCTCCAAGTGTGGAGTCTCTGTTTCCCCAAGTCCTGTTGAAGTCCTGCAATCAGTTCCCACTAGCCTTCAAAGTCTGATTCTCTAGGAATTCCTCCTCCCATTGCCAGACTCCCAGGTTGGGAAGCCTGATGTGGGGCTCAGAACCTTCACTCCTGTGGGTGGACTTCTGTGGTATAAGTGTTGTCCAGTCTGTGATTCACCCACCAAGCAGTTATGGGATTTGAATTTACTGTGATTGTGCCCCTCCTACCCTCATTGTGGCTTCTCCTTTGTCTTTGGATGTGGGGTATCCTTTTGGTGAGTTCCAGTGTCTTCCTGTCGATGATTGTCCAGCAGCTAGTTGTGATTCTGGTGTTCTCGCAAGAGGGAGTGAGAGCACATCCTTCTACTCTGCCATGTTGGTTCTGATTTTTCAGTCCCTTGTCTTTTTTCCCCTGTGACATTGACTTTTTTTAAGAGACCAGGTCAGTTGTCCAGTAAAATGTTTCACATTCTGAATCTGCTTTTATGTGGCATTATTTTACTCAAATACACAAATTTAAAACTTTTAAATATTTAAACGTGTCAAACATTTTATTACTTATGGTCCTGGCTTTGGTGTCATTTTTTAGAAAGGCCTTTCCCATTACAATTACATAAATGTGTTTCTCTATTATTTTCCAGTACTTCTATCACTTCAGGTTTTACACTTAAATCTGTAACCATCTCATTTTGGTAAAATTGTGAACAGATTTCTTAATAGATTTACCATGATACTTATGAGAATTTAGTAAATTATTAGGTGATGACATCGACAACCAATTTTGTGTGTAATAGTAACATGAATAAACATTTATTTAATGCAACAATAAATCATACAGGTAATGTTATTTGAGTGTCATATATTTATTTTCTTTGTCAGGTTTCAGATATTGCATCAAACAGAAACTGCATCAAACAGAGGGAAAGATTGTGAGTCAGATTACAAAATAATCAGTATTTAATTTTGTGTCCACAGTTTATTCTATTTCATTATTTTCCCCCAGAAGACTCACTAGTATTCTTCAAAATAGTGGAGTCCATAATTCCGTTCATAGTGAGTGATGATTTCAAATACAGTTCATTTAAATGAAAATGAGAAGAGGAAACAGAGCCATTATCTCCAAACTCACTACTTACACAGAATGTAAATTGGAATTATGTATCAATGAAGAATTTCTATCATCATATAAACCACTCCATTCCTACTTGTACATTGGATGGTAATATTTCCAACATCTTCATAATTAGGACTGAGATTCTTTCTGACAGGATTTTCCTGATCATTATGTTATAATTTAGCTAACTTTAAAGGAGAATTAAGTTAACTCTTTCTTATGAAGCATCCTGACTTATGTTTACATGTGTTTAATATTAGATTTGGTTTACTGAAGGGCAGTAGCCAATGATGGGAAATACTTAAGGTTAAATTCTTTGTAATTTTTATAAGTACCAGATGAGAAGCTGTGGTTTGTAATCTCAGAAAACCTGACTTTCAAAATATCTGCTCACCAGAAAGGTAAAATTAAAAAGAGAGACAGTACCAAGCTTTGGTGAGAGGAATTTCTATATCTTGGGAGTATAATTGGTACTTCAAAAGCACATGGCTAAAAAACCCCCCCAAAAAGCAAAAAAAACCCCATGGCTTTATTTATTCAAGCTAAATATACACCTATCCTATGATCCAGCATTTACCCCTAGGCATTTCCCCAAGAGAATGGAAAACCTATGTCTACCAAAACATAATATACGAGAGTATTCATAGCAGCTTTATTCATAACAGCCCCAAACTGGAAACAACTCAAAGTCATTCAACAGGAAAATGGATAAATTGTAATACATTCATACAATGAAATATTTTACAGCAATTAAAAAAATTACTGCTGCACGCAACACATGGATGCATATCACAGATATGCTGTATGATTTCATTTACATGAACTTGAAGAACTGGCAAAACTAATCTATGGTGATAGAAAGCAGAATAGTCGTTATTTACCTCTTGGGGATGAGTATGAGTGAGAAGAGTCATGAGGGAACCTTTTGGGGAGCTGGGAATGTTCTGCATCTTGATCTAGGTGGTGTTTATTCACATGTAGGAATTAAATAAACTGTACACTTAAGACTAGTGCATTAACTCACTATTCTGCCTCATATGAGAAAAAAATTCTGTTGTTGATGGTTTTAACTGTATGAAGGTTAGAATAAATATATTCAAGTTTCTTCCAGCTTAGAAGAAATCCTTAATCCTGTGTCCCCTCCTAGTACCTTCCTATCTCTGTCCTTTCCTTTATAGTCAAAGTTCTTTCAAAGATGTCTATATTCACTTTTTTATTTCTAATCTCCCAACCACTTGCTTCAACCACTGTCCTCTTATCTCTCCTGAAACCCTTTCCAAGTTCCTGTTATACTTGCTATCAAATCTAATGGACAACTTTTTGTTATTTTTTGACCTCTCTGGAGCATTCCACACTCTTGACTTCTTCCTCCTCCTTGAAATTCTTTCTTGTTTCTGTTCCGCTGCCTTCTTATTTTTATTCCTACCTCTGAGGGTGCTGCTTCTTAGTCTCCTGTGCTGACTCTCTTACCTGTCTGTCCTTAATTTTGGTGTTCCTCAAGGTTCTGCCCTGGCCCACCTTACCCATTCCCATGTATTTTTGACAGATTCGCGGGAGGGTGTGAGCTCTACATCCTTCTACACCTTGATCTGCTCCCCGCCCCCACAGAGTAAACTTCCTAAAATACAAACTTGATCATATTATTCCTTTGTTTAAAACTCTTCAATGGCTCCCCATTGCCCTTAGGATAAAACCAGCCGCTTAATATGGCTTACAACGTGGCTCTTGATTACCTCTCCTGCCTAATCGCTCTCTTCTGCTCACTGATTACTACACCACAGCCCTATATTAAAATTACTTGTTCTAAGATGTGCCATCATTTCTGGCATCTCAGGGCCTTTGCACATGCTCTTCCACTGGCTGTCACACTTTTCTCAACTCCTTTATCCTCTCCAATTCCTATACATGCTTAAAGTCTCAGATGTCAACATCATTTCCTTTGGGAAATTCTCCCTAAAATCCATAATCTGCATTAAGTGCCATCCCTGTGAGATAACTTATCCCTCGGATGACATGTGTCATGCTGTATTATCATTGCTTGTTTGCTCCTCTCTATCTCCCACTTCAGTGTAAGCTTGATGGGCGCAGGGGCTGTAACTTGTTCACTTTTGTGCCCCAGTGCCTGATACAGTAACTGACACATTGGCTTAATATTTGTTAAGTGAAGAATAAGCCAACCATTTTTAAAGTACTATATTTTAAACATCATTAGTGTATTTATATGCATAACTGTGCTACTAACAGGAAGTAGTGAATCAGAGGTGTCTAAAGCATCATCTTTTTGGCATTTCTGGAAAAGGAACTCGATTCAAATTTTTTTTTTTTAATACTCAAAGTCCACTGGTTGTAGAGAGATACCAAAGACTTTATTTTGGCCACAGAAACTAAAACGTAAAGTTTATGATTGAAGACCATGGTTTAAAGGCTTCTGCCCTTCCCCCTTCTCTGTTCTTTACAGGAAGGATAGAGTGGGTACCCTTTTCTCTGCCCTCCACACTCTCCACGTTTGCCTGAGCACCGATGCCCTGGGAACAACTCCTCTCCCTGCTCCACTCATGCAGCTCCTATATATCTGTCATTTTCTTTCATGAACCTGCTTCCCTAGACACAGTAATTGATAGAGGTGGCCAGCAGACTTACGCTGTTTCATCACAGTACCCATCCCTTGCCCCCAACTGATTAACCAAGAGGTGGGAGAGAATCTGTTCCGTCTCCAAGATTTCTTTTTTTCACTTTCTCTCCAGGTGGAGGGAGCTAGTCTTGAGTGAGGGGATGAACTGTCACAGAGATGACAAACAGAGACTCCTCATGGTGTTTAAGTTCTGGATTCAGTTATTATGCAAGTTATTCCTGAAAGGACAGGGACCTCCCTATTCTTCCTACACCTGATTTCAACACTTTCATAGAGTTCTTGTGCCAATTAATTCTCTCTCTCTTTTTTTAAACATCTTTATTGGAGTCTAATTGCTTTACAATGGTGTGCTAGTTGCTGCTGTATAACAAAGTGAATCAGCTATACGTACACATATATCCCCATATCCCCTCCCTCTTGCGTCTCCCTCCCACCCTCGCTATCCCACCCCTCTAGGTGGTCACAAAGCACCGAGCTGATCTCCCTGTGCTATGTGGCTGCTTCCCACTAGCTATCTATTTTACATTTGGTAGTGTATATATGTCAATGTTACCCTCTCACTTCGTCCCAGCTTACCCTTCCCCCTCCCTGTGTCCTCAAGTCCATTATCTACGTCTGCATCTTTATTCCTGTCCTGCCTCTAGGTTTTTCAGAACAAGTTTTTTTTTAATTTTTTTTTAGATTCCATATATATGTGTTAACATAAGGTATTTGTTTTTCTCTTTCTGAGTTACTTCAGTCTGTATGACAGACTCTAGGTCCATCCACCTCACTACAAATAACTCAATTTCATTACTTTTTATGGCTGAGTAATATTGCATTGTATATATGTGCCACATCTTCTTTATCCACTCATCTGTCGATGGACACTTAGGTTACTTCCATGTCCTGGCTATTGTAAATAGAGCTGCAATGAACATTGTGGTACATGACTCTTTTTGAATTATGGTTTTCTCAGGGTATATGCCCAGTAGTGGGATTGCTGGGTCATATGGTAGTTCTCTTTTTAGTTTTTTAAGGAACCTCCATACTGTTCTCCATAGTGGCTGTAGCAATTTACATTCCCACCAACAGTGCAGGAGGGTTCCCTTTTCTCCACACCCTCTCCAGCATTTATTGTTTGTAGAGTTTTTGATGATGGCCATTCTGACCGGTGTGAGATGATATCTCATTGTAGTTTTGATTTGCATTTCTCTAATGATTAATGATGTTGGGCATCCTTTCATGTGTTTGTTGGCAATCTGTATATCTTCTTTGGAGAAATGTCTATTTAGGTCTTCTGCCCATTTTTGGATTGGGTTGTTTGCTTTTTTGATATTGAGCTGCATGAGCTGCTTGTAAATTTTGGAGATTAATTCTTTGTCAGTTGCTTCACTTGCAAATATTTTCTCCCATTCTGAGGGTTGTCTTTTCCTCTTGTTTATGGTTTCTTTTGCTGTGCAAAACATTTTAAGTTTCATTAGGTCCCATTTGTTTATTTTTGTTTTTATTTCCATTTCTCTAGGAGGCGGGTCAAAAAGGATCTTGCTGTGATTTATGTCATAGAGTGTTCTGCCTGTTTTCCTCTAAGAGTTTTATAATGTCTGGCCTTACATTTAGGTCTTTAATCCATTTTGAGTTTATTTTTGTTTATGCTGTTAAGGACTGTTCTAATTTCATTCTTTTACATGTAGCTGTCCAGTTTTCCCAGCACCACTTATTGAAGAGGCTGTCTTTTCTCCATTGTATATTCTTGCCTCCTTTATCCTAGGTTAGTTCAGTGTTGGTTTCTGTCCCTCATAATTGAAAGAATTTTATCTAATTTACAGTGAAATGTTTCTCTCTTTGCTGATACTGCTACAAGAAAGCTCCCCAAACATCTCATAATCTGGTCAAGTAATCAATACACAAACTATGGATAATATGGTCCAATCCTACCAGCAGATGTCTTTCCTAGCATAAACCTTGTGTGTGTATCCACAGAGTGATTCCTCCTCCATTTTACTTGTTCAGAGGGTGACTCTTTGTGAAAAATTCTTGTCATTACCCTATTTCTGGCTCTAAAATGTTGATTATTTTCAATGTGTTTTTCTGATGTATGTTAACTCTCCTCAGTTTTCTAATACTTTTATACTGATGTTTCTTGTGCAAAGTAAAAAGGACTTTGCTTAGAGTTATAAAGGTTTTTGTGTATTTGGCCACACTTAAGTAGACTTTCTATGTTTAAGACATGTTCTATTGAAAGAGTTATATATTTTCCTGCATATGTCATATGTATTCAAAGCATTTTCCATTTAACTATTATGAAATTCCAATGTAGTACCACTTATAAAATGGGGATATGCCTCCTGTTATGGATCAGAATTAGGACATTACTTCCACATGGAAGGAAATGTTTGGAATGAGTTAAAAGGGTTTTCCCCCAGCACTGACTTCGGAGCCATATGGGACCAAAAAGGAATGATGCATGTACAAGAGACAAGTATCATATGCTTAGTAACTTTGTACTTATTTATTTTTTGTTCTTTTTTTTATATATTGGAGTATAGTTGATTAACAATGTTGTGCTAGTTTCAGGTGTACAGCAAAGTGATTGTTATGCATATATCTATTCTTTTTCAAACTTTTTCCCATTTAAGTTATCACAGGGTATTGAGCAAGAGTTCCCTGTGCTATACAGTAGGTCCCTGTTGCTTATCTATTTTAAATATAGCAGTGTGTACATGTCAATCCCAAACTCCCAATCTGTCCCTTCCCCCCCACCCTGCCCCCCGGTAACCATAAGTTCATTCTCTAAGTCTGTGAGTCTGTTTCTGTTTTGTAAATTAGTTCACTTGTATCATTTTATTTTTTAGATTCTGCATATAAGCGATATCATTTGATATTTGTCTTTCTCTGTCTGACTTGCTTCACTTAGTATGATAATCTCCAGGTCCATCCATGTTGCTGCATATGGCATTATTTCTTTCTTTTTAATGGCTAAGTAATATTCCATTGTATATATTATATGTACCACATCTTCTTTATACATTCATCTGTGGATGGACGTTTAGGTTACTTCCATGTCTTGGCTATTGTAAACAGCACTGCAATGAACACTGTGGTGCGTGTATCCTTTCAAAGCATGTTTTTTTCCAGATATATGCCCAGAAGTGGGATTGCTGGATCATATGGTAGCTCTATTTTTAGTTTCTTAAAGAACCTCCAACAGTGTAGGAGGGTTCCCTTTTCTCCACACCCTCTGCAGAATTTATTGTTTGTAGACTTTTCGATGATGGCTATTCTGACTGGTGTGAGGTGATATCTCATTGTATTATAGTTTTGATTTGCAGTATTCATTCATTTTTGTGATGAAAATGTGGTGCCATAAAATGCTGATGAATTCTAGGCACAGAATTCAGGTTATTCAATTCATGGTGCTGGAAGGGACATGGAAATTGGATACAAAAGAAATTGTGTATGTTACCTTTCATTGGTAAATCAAGTGATACTCACATGGGAAATAAAGAGTTAACAGCAGGCCAGGGACTCCCGCCCTCCTTACTAGGGGAAAAGGATTGACCACAGCCAGAGATACTTATAAACATGCTGATGGCACTTATTAGTGGAAAGATACCCAAGAGTCCTTATCTGAAATACTAATGCTTTTTGGCAGCATAGACCTGGTCTGTCTAGAATGTGTACTCTAAATAAGCCAGCAGTTTATTGCTTGATGTGGCAAGGCTGGCTGGAGATTGAGAGGGAGTCATGTAAGCATTTTCTGTCCAACTAAAGGAGTATAAAACTGGGAACACCAAAATCAAGATGATGGGTTTTGTTTTGTGTGTGTGAGAACAACATGTTCACATAAATTGTTCAGAACTCAGTTGTCAATCTGAAACCAAAACATATCCTAATGCAGGAAAAAGGGACAGTTTTGGGAAGCTGTGTCTGATGGACTCAGGCTTCTCCAGAAAGGAATAGGTATCATCTGTGATGAGTTCTTGTCAGTATGCTTTGTGTCACTTGTAAAGCTTGGTGTTGAGTAAGATGTATGATACTCAGGAGTCTGCTCTGATCTTTCAACTCTTTGGCTAACATATCATGTATACACAAGAGACAAGAAGTTGATGAATGTGGCGTAACAGAACAGAGAAAGAGTATAGATTATTTACAAAAATAGTGCTGTGAAAATTGGTTAATATTTAGAAATAAATGGTTCCTACTCTGGATTATATACTAGAACAAAAAATAAAAAAGGAAAAATCATTAAAAAATAGAATGAAATAGAAAATGTATGAAAATATTTCTGATTTTGACTTAGGGAAGCTCTTTCTAAGCCAAAAAAACACAAAAGATGAACTAGCAGAGAAAAGATTGATAGACAAATAATACACTGAGGAAATGTATTTGCACTGCATTTAACAAAAGTAGATTTAGTATATTAAGAGTTAAAAAGCACCAAAAAAAATTAATACCACTGTAGGAAAAGGGCAAAAGTGATGAACAAGTAATGGCCAAATGCAAAAATATAAATTATCAATGAACATAAATACAACTACATTACTTATCAAGAAAACTCAAAATAAATTTAAAAAATAGATATTATTTTCTACTACATTGGCCACGCTTAAGAGTAATGTTAACATTCTTATGGTTGGAACTGAATGTGGCAGCCACAGGAGAGAGAACATGCTGTGAGGAGTGCAGCGAGCTCAGGGCCACTGGCTGCTGTACCTCTGGGATCCACCCAGGTGTGCATGCCAATGCCACATTCTGCAGAGCTCCTAGCAAGTGACAGAGCACAGTGGGCCACTAGAACTGGGCCATGCCTGCCCAATGCAGGATTCCTCTAAAAGGTCATCTTTGCTCAAGGGCTGCTCATTGGCCTGGCTGAGAATTTTTCAGTGCTGCACTGCAGTTTGAGGCTCTGCTTACCCATTCCTCCTTTCCTCCCATTCTTCTTTCACAGGTGTCAGTCCTGCTGAAAGCTTTCCCTTTGTACTGCTGCTCCTGCTCCCCTTAATCTTTCACAAATGTTTCCCCCAATAAATATTTTGCATTGCTAATTTCATGCTAAAGAAAATCAATTAGTACAGTCTTTCTGGAAGTCATTATAGTAATACTCTTTGACCCACATTTCACTTCTAGAAATTGACACTAAGGAAATTAACAGATATATTTATAAATTTTATGCAGGATTATCTGACAGTATTATTTATAATTGAAAAAAGTGAAAAGAAACTAATAAAGGATTGGATAAATTATAATATCCTATAAAATAAAACAGTATATATGGTCTCAATTTTAGAGATATTGGATATTACTTATTATATTTATTAATGTAAAAAAAGTTTACAAGGGGTACAATTTTATTATAATATATATGTAGGGCTTCCCTGGTGGTGCACTGGTTGAGAGTCTGCCTGCCGATGCAGGGGACGTGGGTTCGTGCACCGGTCCGGGAGGATCCCACATGCCTCAAAGCGGCTAGGCCCATGAGCCATGGCCGCTGAGCCTGCGCATACAGAGCCTGTGTCCCGCAATGGGAGGGGCCACAACAGTGAGAGGCCCGTGTACCGCAAAAAAAAAAAAAAAAGTAAAAAAAAAAAATATATGTAGACAAAAGAAGAAAGTAATATTCAAGGATGTAATTTTAATTTTCTTCTTTGTGCTTTTCCCTATAATTTATAAATTCTGCAATGAACGCATTACCTTATGGTAAAAATACATGTTACTTAAATTATGCCTATATAGGCATTTAAAAAACAGGAAAAATACCAAGATATAATTAGCAGTTATTCTTTGAGTGATGATATTATGACTAATATTTCTTCTTTACTCTCCTGAATTTTTAAAATTTTCTAATATTAAAAATAATCTTCATTAAAATTAGATTTTACTAATTTTTTAAAACAATGCAAATCAATTTAAAATGGTGCTTGAACAATTGTACATCTGTATTCAAAAATATAAACACAGCCTATGCATCATACTTTATACAAAACTTAGCTGAACATGGATCACAGACACAAATATAAAACATAAAACTATAAAAATTTTAAAGGAAAACATAGGAGAAAGTCCTTGATGTTTTACATGAGACAAAGAGGTCTAAAACAAGACACCAAAAACATGATTCAAAAAAGAAAAATTGATAAATTTAAGTTCATCAAAATAATTTTTAAATTGTTCTGTGAAAGACACTGTTAAGAAATGGAAGAGAGGGCAGACAGCAGAAGCAAGAAGAACTACAATCCTGCAGCCTGGTTTTTGTGGAACAAAAACCACATTCACAGTAAGATAGACAAGATGAAAAGGCAGCAGGCTATATACCAGATGAAGGAACAAGATAAAACCCCAGAAAAACAACTAAATGAAGTGGAGATAGGAAACCTTCCAGAAAAAGAATTCAGAATAATGATAGTGAAGATGATCCAGGACCTCAGAAAAAGAATGGAGGCAAAGATCGAGAAGATGCAAGAAATGTTTAACAAAGACTTAGAAGAATTAAAGAACAAACAAAGAGAGATGAACAGTGCAATAACTGAAATGAAAATTACACTAGAAGGAATCAATAGCAGAATAACTGAGGCAGAAGAACGGATAAATGACCTGGAAGACAGAATGGTGGAATTCACTGCTGTGGAACAGAATAAAGAAAAAAGAATGAAAAGAAATGAAGACAGCCTAAGAGACCTCTGGGACAACATTAAATACAACAACATTCGCATTATAGGGGTCCCAGAAAGAGAAGAGAGAAAGAAAGGACCAGAGAAGATATTTGAAGATATTATAGTCGAAAATTTCCCTAACATGGGAAAGGAAATAGCCACCTAAGTCTGGGAAGTGCAGAGAGTCCCATAGAGGAAAAACCCAAGGAGAAACACACCAAGACACATAGTAATCAAATTGGCAAAAGTTAAACAAAAAGAAAAATTATTGAAAGCAGCAAGGGAAAAACGACAAATAACATACAAGGGAACTCCTATAAGGTTAACAGCCGATCTCTCAGGAGAAACTCTACAAGCCAGAAGGGAGGGGCATGATATAATTAAAGTGATGAAAGGGAAGAACCTACAACCAAGATTACTCTACCCGGCAAGGATCTCATTCAGATTCGATGGAGAAATCAAAAGCCTTACAGACAAGCAAAAGCTAAGAGAATTCAGCACCACCAAACTAGATCTACAACAAATGCTCAAGGAACTTCTCTAAGTGGGAAACACAAGAGAAGAAGAGGACCTACTAAAACAAACCCCAAAAAATTAAGAAAATGGTCATAGGAACATACATATCGATAATTACCTTAAACGTGAATGGATTAAATGCTCCAACCAAAAGACACAGGCTTGTTGAATGTGTACAAAAACAAGACCCATATATATGCTGTCTCCAAGAGACCCACTTCAGACCTAGGGACACATCCAGACTGAAAGTGAGGGGATGGAAAAAGATATTCCATGCAAACGGAAATCAAAAGAAAGCTGGAGTAGCAATACTCATATCAGATAAAATAGACTTTAAAATAAAGAATGTTGCAAGAGACAAAGAAGGACAGTACATAATGATAAGGGGATCAATCCAAGAAGAAAATATAACAATTATAAGTATATATGCACCCAACATAGGAGCACCTCAATACATAACGCAACTGCTAACAACTATAAAAGAGGAAATCGACAGTCACACAATGATAGTGGGGGACTTTAACACCTCACTTACACCAATGGACAGATCATCCAAAACACAAATATATAAGGAAACAAAAGCTTTAAGTGACACAATAGACCAGATAGATTTAATTGCTATTTATAGTACATTCCATCCAAAACAGCAGATTACCCTTTCTTCTCAAGTGTGCATGGAACATTCTCCAGGGTAGATCACATCTTGGGTCACAAGTCAAGCCTCAGTAAATTTCAGAAAATTGAAATCATATCAAGCATCTTTTCTGACCACAACGCTATGAGATTAGAAATCAATTACAGGGAAAAAATCGTAAAAAACACGAACACATGGAGGCTAAACAATAGGTTACTAAATAACCAAGAGATCACTGAAGAAATCAAGGAGGAAATAAAAACATACCTAGAAACAAATGACAATGAAAACATGATGATCCAAAACCTATGGGATGCAGCAAAAGCAGTTCTAAGAAGGAAGTTTATAGCTATACAAGCCTACCTCAAGTAAGAAGAAAAATCTCAAATAAACAATCTAACCCTACACCTAAAGGAACTAGAGAAAGAAGAACAAACAAAACCCAAAGTTAGCAGAAGGAAAGAAATAAAGATCAAAGCAGAAATAAATGAAATAGAAGCAAAGAAAACAATAGCAAAGATCAATAAAACTAAAAGCTGGCACTTTGAGAAGATAAACAAAATTGATAACCCATTAGCCAGACTCATCAAGAAAAAGAGGGAGAGGACTCAAATCAGTAAAATTAGAAAAGAGAAAGAAGTTACAACAGACACTGCAGAAATACAAAGCATCCTAAGAGACTACTACAAGTAACTCTATGCCAGTAAAATGGACAACCTAGAAGAAATGGACAAGTTCTTAGAAAGGTATAACCTTCCAAGACTGAACCAGGAGGAAATAGAAAATATGAACAGACCAATCACAAGTAATAAAATTGAAACTGTGATGAAAAATCTTCCAGCAAACAAAAGTCCAGGACCAGATGGCTTCACAGGTAAATTCTATCAAATATTTAGAGAAGACCTAACATCCATCCTTCTCAAATTCTTCCAAAAAATTGCAGAGGAAGGAACACTCCCAAACTCATTCTATGAGGCCACCATCACCCTGATACCCAAACCAGACAAAGATACTACAAAAAAAGAAAATTGCAGACCAATATCACTGATGAATATAGATGCAAAAATCTTCAACAAAATACTAGCAAACAGAATCCAACAATACATTAAAAGGATCACACACCATGATCAAGTGGGATTTATCTTAGGGATTCAAGGATTCTCCAATATATGCAAATCAATCAATGTGATACACCATATTAATAAATTGAAGAATAGAAACCATATGATCATCTCAATAGATGCAGAAAAATCTTTTGACAAAATTCAACACCATTTATGATAAAAACTCTCCAGAAAGTGGGCATAGAGGGAACCTACCTCAACATATTAAAGGCCATATATGACAAACCCACAGGAAACATCATTCTCAATGATGAAAAACTGAAAGCATTTCCTCTAAGATCAGGAACAAGACAAGGATGTGCACTCTCGCCACTATTATTCAACATAGTTTTGGAAGTTCTAGCCACAGCAATCAGAGAAGAAAAAGAAATAAAAGGAATACAAATTGGAAAAGAAGTAAAACTGTCACTGTTTGCAGATGACATGATACTCTACATACAGAATCCTAAAATTGCCACCAGAAAACTACTAGAGCTAATCAATGAATTTGGTAAAGTTGCAGGATACCAAATTAATGCACAGAAATCTCTTGCATTCCTATACACTATATGATGAAAAATCTGAAAGAGAAATTAAGGAAACACTCCCATTTACCACTGCAACAGAAAGAATAAAATACCTAGGAATAAACCTACCTAGGGAGACAAAGACCTGTATGCAGAAAACTATAAGACACTGATGAAAGAAATTAAAGATGATAAAAACATATGGAGAGATATACCATGTTCTTGGATTAGCAGAAACAACATCGTGAAAATGACTCTACTACCCAAAGCAATCTACAGATTCAATGCAATCCCTATCAAATTACCAATGTTATTTTTTATAGAACTAGAAGAAAAAATCTTAAAATTTGTATGGAGACACAGAAGTCTCGAATAGCCAAAGCAGTCTTGAGGGAAAAAAGCAGAGCTTTAGGAATCCGACTCCCTGACTTCTGACTATACTATAAAGCTACAGTAATCAAGACAATATGGAACTGGTACAAAAACAGAAACATAGATCAATGGAACAAGATAGAAAGCCCAGAGATAAACTCACGCACCTGTGGTCAACTAATCTATGACAAAGGCGGCAGGGATATACAGTGGAGAAAAGACAGTCTCTTCAATAAGTGATGCTGGGAAAACTGGACAGCTACAGGTAAAAGAATGAAATTAGAACACTCCCTAACACCATATCAAAAATAAACTCAAAATGGATTAGAGACCTAAACGTATGACTGGACACTATTAAACTCTTAAAGGAAAACATAGGAAGAACACTCTTTAACATAAATCACAGGAAGATCTTTTTTGATCCACCTCCTAGAGTAATGGAAATAAAAACAAAAATAAACAAATGGGAACGAATGAAACTTCAAAGCTTTTTCACAGCAAAGGAAACCATAAACAAGACGAAAAGACAACCCTCAGAATGAGAGAAAATATTTGCAAACGAATCAACGGATAAAGGATTAATCTCCAAAATTTACAAGCAGCTCAATATGAAAAAAATAAAGAACCCAATCCAAAAATGGGCAGAAGACCTAAATAGACATTTCTCCAAAGAAAGTATACAGATTGCCAACAAACACATGAAAGGATGCTCAACATCACTAATCATTAGAGAAATGCATATCAAAACTAAAATGACGTATCACCTCACACTATTCTGAATGACCATCATCAAAAAATCTACAAACAATAAATGCTGGAGATGGTGTCGAGAAAAGGGAACCCTCTTGTACTGTTGGTGGGAATGCAAATTCATCCAGCCACTTTGGAGAACAGTATGGAGGTTCATTAAAAAATAAAAATAGAATTACCATATGATCCAGCAATCGCACTACTGGGCATACATCCAGAGAAAACCATAATTCAGAAAGACACATGCACCCCAATATTCACTGCAGCACTATTTACAATAGCCAGGTCATGGAAGCAACCTAAATGCCCATCAACAGACGAATGGATAAAGAAGATGTGGTACATATATAGAATGGAATATTACTCAGCCATAAAAACTAACGAAATTGGGTCATTTGTAGAGACGTGGATGCATCCAGAGACTGTCATACAGAGTGAAGTAAGTTAGAAAGAGAAAAACAAATATTGTATATTAATGCATATATGTGGAACCTAGGAAATGGTACAGATGAACCAGTTTGCAGGGTAGAAATAGCTACACAGATGTAGAGAACAAACATATGGACATGAAGAGGGGAAAGTGGCAGGGGGTGGGGGTGATGGTGTGATGAATTGGGTGATTGGGATTGACATGTATACACGAATGTGTATAAAATTGATGACTAATAAGAACCTGCTGTATAAAAAAATAAATAAAATAAAATTGAAAAATTTAACTAAATAAATAAATGAATAAATAAAAGAAAGTGAAAATACAAGCCTCAGACTGGAAAAAATATATGCAAATTACATATTTGACAAAGGAGGCTTATACGGAAAATACAAAGTACTCTCAAAACTCAACAGTTAGAAAACAACCCAATAAAAAAATAAGCAAAACACTTAACCAGACACTTCACAGAAGAAGATATGTGCATGGCAAATAAGCACATAAAAAATGCTCACGGACTTCCCTGGTGGTGCAGTGGTTAATAATCCGCTTGCCAATGCAGAGGATACGTGTTCAAGCCCTGGTCCCAGAAGATCCCACATGCCACAGAGCAACTAAGCCCGTGCGCCACAACTACTGTGCCTGTGGTCTAGAGCCCGTGCGCCTAGAGCCTGTGCTCTGCAACAAAGAGAATCCACTGCAATGAGAAGCCCGAGCACAGCAACAAATTGTAGCCCCTGCTTGCTGCACTAGAGAAAGCCTGCATGCAGCAACAAAGACCCAACGCAGCCAAAGATAAATAAATAAATTAATTAATGGGAAAAAAAAGATGCTCAACACCATTGGTCATTAGGGAAATTCGAATTAAAAACACGAACTACCTGTATATGCTTTTAGAATGCCTAAAACGAGCAAAAGCTAACAATACTAAGTGCTGGCAAGGATGCAGGGACACTTCAATTCTTATACATGCTGGCTGGAGTGCAAAATGTTACAATCACTTGGGAAAACAGTTTGGCAGCTTCTTATGAAGTTAAATACATAGTACATAATTGCCTCGTGACCCAGACCTTCTACTCCTCGGTATTTACCCAGAATAAATGAAAATTATGTTCACCCAAGAACCTGTATGTCAATGCTTGCAGCAGGTTTATTCATAATCATCCAAAGTGGAAATAACCCAGATATCCTTCATTTGGTGGAAGGATAAACAAATGGTGGTGTATCTGTATGATGGAACGCTACTGAGCAATAAAAAGGAATGACCATTCAACAACATGGAGGAAGCTCAAGTAGAATCAAGTAGAACCTCAAGGGAGTGAAAGAAGTGAAAGAAGACACAGTTAAAAGGCCACATGCTATATGATTCCATTTACATGACATTTGACAAAGACAAAATTAGAGTAACAAAGAACAGATCAACGTTTGCCAGGGGCTGGGGATTTCCAGAGGGACTGACTATGAAAGGCTGCATAAGAGAATGTTTTGGGGTAATTGAACTCTTCTGTATCTTGATGATGGTGGTGCTTAAATAACTGTATGTATTTGTCAAAACTTATAGAAATGTGCAGCAAAAAAGTAAATTTTACTCTATACAAGCTAAATAAATTTTTAAAAGATAAAAATAAAGTAGGGGCACTAAAATAGAAAAGCTTGGAAAAAGTTAATTGTTGAAGCTGAAAAAATTGTTTTCTATCAAAACAGATCTAACATTAATTAAATTAGCTATATGTATGGTTTAGATTAAGTGGATAAAATAATGCATATTTATTAGGTTTATCAACTTTTAAAATTCACAAACCCACAAGAAAACATGTTAAAGCAGAGGGAAAGAGGAGCTTTATAATTAATCGGTTGAGACAATTATGTCAAAGGCTGTGATCTTTCTCCTCTTCCTTCCCTCTCTCTCCTACTCTTCCCATGTGGCTGCCTTCAGGCATTTAACGCTGCGTGAAGTTTTCCTGTGGGTCTTCATGGACTTTGAAGAGTATATCAGAAAGCTTAGAATAGCAGTTTGACAGACCAGGCAGAGATAGTCTTCATATGATCATCTCTTTTATGGATTCTTGATAAAAGTCAAGAGTCTAACACTAAAACATTTCTCTGAAGGAATATCCAGCATAATCTAGATCAAAATGGTCTGTGATGTAGCTTTCTGGGGATCTGACTTGATCCAGGGATAGAACTGAGAGAAACTCATGGCTAACCTATTCCAAGGATATCTCTCTTGAATATAAATGATTTAGCCAAGCTTCTAGTGAGAAGTAAAGCTCAGAGACTCCAAAATGAGCAACCCTATCAGGTACAGTAGAACTCTCTTATCCAGTGTCACTGAGACTGGTCATTGTGTGGTTAGTAAGTCAGCTCTAACTCTATATCTTAAACTGTTATTTTAAGCTGAGACGTAATTTTACAGTCATCCACCAGTTTTCTGATGAAAGGCTAAGGTCTTCCCTTTAAATGTGGATTCATTGATTGGGATTCTTCGTCTGACAACAAAACCCCACACCCATAACAATCATCTCCAATTTCCAGTTTCAATTTCTTTAAAGTGCAGCAAGAACTTAAAGACACTTGTGATGCACACCAAGTGCAGAATCCTCCTAAAATTTTATGATTGTTGTTCATAGTGTTTTACAGTTATCTTGTGCATACCTAATTTGATAGTAATTTTCTCTTACCAGCTCACATTTATGGTCACTTTCTAAGGTGTTCAACTACTTAGTTTGTATGTTAACAGCTCTCTTTTTGCCCCTCCTATCTCATCAGTTTACCTAATCAAAATTACAGTGTAAAAATAAACATATTTGGAAAACAACATAACTGACTCTTGATAAGCATACAACTCAACTGGGGTGGGGTGGGGATGTGCAGAAGTCCATGGCATGTATTAGATGCTTGCTAACGTGGGCATTTGGAAGTTCTATAGAGGAAATGGAGAGCTTCCCTTAATCCAGTGGCTCAAGTAAGTGAAGGTCAGTTAAAAGGATACCTATGGAGAACAGTATGGAGGTTCCTTAAAAAACTAAAAATAGAACTACCATATGGCCCAGCAATCCCACTACTGGGCATATACCCTGAGAAAACCATAATTCAAAAAGAGTCATGTACCACAGTGTTCATCGCAGCACTGTTTACAATAGCCAGGACATGGGAGCAACCTAAGTGTCCATCAACAGACGAATGGATAAAGATGTGGCACATATATACAATGGAATATTACTCAGCCATAAAAAGAAATGAAATTGAGTTGTTTGTAGTGAGGTGAATGGACTTAGAGTCTGTCATACAGACTGAAGTAACTCAGAAAGAGAAAAACAAATACCTTATGCTAACACATATATATGGAATGTGAAAAAGAAGAAAAAAAGTTTCTGAAGAACCTAGGGGCAGGGCAGGAATAAAGACACAGACATAGAGAATGGACTTGAGGATACGGGGAGGGGGAAGGGTAAGCTGGGACAAAGTGAGAGAGTGGCATGGACATATACACTACCAAATGTAAAACAGATAGCTAGTGGGAAGCAGCCACATAGCACAGGCAGATCAGCTCGGTGCTTTGTGACCACCTAGAGGGGTGGGATAGGGAGGGTAGGAGGGAGACGCAAGAGGGAGGGGATATGGGGATATATGTGTACATATAGTTGATTCACTTTGTTATACAGCAGCAACTAACACAACAATGTAAAGCAATTATACCTCAATAAAGATGTTAAAAATAAAAGGAAGGATACCTATAGTAGCTGAAATGTAGATATTCTGTGCTGTTGGTTGACAGATGACATGACATGTATGCTTTATACACATTTTTTTTGAAAGTTAAAGTGTGTGATATGTATTCCTTGCCTTGATGAGAAATCAACCCCTCGAACAAAGATAAATTGCAGGAATAAGTGCAAACAGGATTAAGATTTTCATACTACTACTACTACACATATTTGGATTTTTTAAAATTGTGAGTGTACATGGCAATGAACACCAGAAGGAACATAATCATCGTGGTTAACATAATTTCTTTTTCTTCATGCTGTCCTCTCCCAGGATATCTGATGCTTAAAAGGTCCCTCTCAGAATTTTCTTATTTCTCCTCTTCCTCACCATGATCATCACTTCCTGCTCCCACTTGAGGTTTGCCCACAGAAATCAGAAATATCTTGTTTTTACTGCTATGACTACAGGTTTCTGTCTTTAAACGTGGCCCTGTTCCAAGATTATGATCCACTTTTTGGCTGTTCCTTGATATTTAATGAGGATATTACCTACCTGAAGAGACTTCTGGACTCCAGTTCTGAAAGCCCTGCTATACAGGGCAAGGCTATTTTGACTTTGAGAGTTACAAATTATCCTTTTCTGCAAAATAGAGAAAAGGATAAATTGGTACCTCTATAGCATTTTTTTTTTTCAATCATGACTGCACCCCAAAGGCTTGTCTATATGGACACTCTAGACAACTAAGTCTCTGAATTTTTTTGGGTTTTACATTTTGATTCCCAAGACTCTCTTCCAAAAGACTAGATTTTTGGGCTTCCTGGTGGCACAGTGGTTAAGAATCCGCCTGCCGATGCAGGAGACATGGGTTCCAGCCCTGGTCTGGGAAGATCCCACAGACCGTGGAGCAACTAAGCCCGTGTGCCACAACTACTGAGCCTGCGTGCCACAACTACTGAAGCCCACGTGCCTACAGCCTGTGCTCCACAACAAGAGAAGCCACCTCAATGAGAAGCCCGTGCAACGCAATGAAGAGTAGCCCCTGCTGGCCGCAAGTAGAGAAAGTCCGCACGCAGCAATGAAGACCCAACACAGCCAAAAATAAAACAAATTCAAAAGACTAGATTTTTGCCTTTTTGAAAACTGAAATTAAGCTGTTCCACTGACAGTAACTAGTCAAGCACATTCAATTGCTTCTTCAGGCCACCACCTAAAAGGTGTTGGCAGGACAATTTAATCTCCGTAACGGAAGACGTGCATCTTCCTATCTGCTAGAGAAGGAGGGTGAAAAATCTAGTTCAGCTAAAAGTTTAAAATGGAAATGAATAGGAATTTGAGGAAGGTTTACTTTATGCTATTTAATATCTAAGCTATGCTAGATAGCCTTTTTGTCATTTAATAATCAACTTTTACTTATAGCTTTTAAGCTGACCATATATTTTGCTCTTTGATTATGATGGTTAGCTGGAGAGGTGAGCCTGGTAGGAAGCAACTTTCCAGAAGTTATTCACGCTTGGGGTGAGAGCAGAACCAATCCTATCCCAAGCATTCATTCAAGTTTCTTGCAGCCATTATGCCAACCAGGGGATGCCTTGAATATATGACATTCAAACTGGGATCAGGCATCTGATGTATTCACCTGCCTTGACAAGAGAAATGTATACACTGTAATGGGTTTCTTCAGTGATCTAGATCAGGACAGAGATAAATACATGCTTTTAAGGCACAGCAAAACTTCTTGGTATGTGTGTCAATAGCCACTGTCTCCACTTCCTCACTTCCCATTGTCTCTTCAACCCTCCAGTCTGGACTTCTGTCCCCATCGCTCTGCTGGCTCCTCACATCAAGGTCACCAAGAACCTCTCTCTCACAGACTGCCCTGGTCCCTCTGTCCTCTTACTTGACATTTCAGCAGCATTTGACACGGCAGTCACACCTTCCATCTTGAGACACTTTCTCTCTTGACTCCCAGGGCCCTCTAACCCGAAATTCCTGGCTCCTCCTACGTCTTCTTGACTAGATCTCACCTTTCTTCCTAAACTGGCTCTGCCCTGAGCTCTATCCTGTTGTCTATCTACACTATCTCCCTAAGTCAACTCATCCAGTCCCAAAGTTTTAAATACCACCCCCATGCCAATGACTTCCAAATTTAAATGTATAGTCCCGACCTTTCCTCTGAGCTCCAGACTTGTCCTAATGGACATTATCTTCTAATGGATATTAATGGATGCCTAAAGGAATCTCACAGTTATTATGTTCAAACAGAGCTTTTGATTTTTGCTCTCTCATCCCCCGAAATGCGCCTCACCTAGACCTCCCTGTTTCATGACAAGGCGCTACCATCCGGTCAGCTGCTCAGGCCAAAAATGAAGGACTCATTTTTGATTCTCCCCTTCCACTCATCCTCTTCCCCCACCTCACCCCCTTCAGCTTTCAGTCCATCTAGAAGTCCTTCTGGCCTCACCTCTAAAATAAGCCACTCCCACCCGTGGAACTGATTCCTCTCTTATCCTCTACAGTCTTCTCCCGTATATTTAAAAAACATAAATCTCATCCTCCTATGGCTTTTCACTGCACTTTGAATCCCATCCGCCCTGTGACCTCACAAGGCCCTGCTGGGCTAGCTTCTAAGTCCCTCCTTGACCTTGTCTTGCCCTGATCTCCCACCCTCTCACCACTCCCCAGTCTGTCAGGTTCTGGAGCTCGCCAGGCTTGTTCCTACCTCAGGGTCTTGGCACTTGCTTCTCCTTCTGCCTGGAATGCTCTGCCCCAGATCTTCGTAGAGCTAGTTCCTCTTACCATTCAGGTCCCATCTCAAATGTCACCCCTTCAGAGAGGACTTCCCTGTCCACCCAAACCAGCTGCCTTTCCCTTGCCCTGGATGTGACACACTTGTCACGTTGTCCTTTTATATTATACTCTTTGTACACATACCGCTTTTGTAATTATCTTGTTTGTTTTCTTATTTATCATGTCTCCTCTAGCAGATATAAATTCCATGAGGGTGTATCACATCTGCTTTATTTCCTGGCGTAACCCCAGTGCCTGGTACATAGTAGATGCTCAATAAATCTTTGTTGAAAGAGTAACTGTAGTTCAGAAATAAGCATGAGAAAAAGATTGGAGTAACCTCCGACTTTTACTTGGGACACAGTTTTACTGCATTGTGTTGAACTACAAAGAGGCATAAAGCTTTGAATGGGTGTGAAATTGTTCTTAAAATCCAGGTTTCTGGAAGGTATATAAATTCATTTATGAAAGAAAAAATATCAGGTGACGATCTCCATATTTAATTCCTTACCCTGCCACTTTCAAGGGCAGTGGTTCTCAACTTTGGTTGCCTCCTGGAATCACCTGGCTGGCTTGTGTCTCACTCGTAGAGATGCTGCTATAACTGATGTGGGTTGTAGCCTGAGCATCAGTAGTCATTAAAAGCTTTTCAGGTGATTCTAATATGCAGCCAAAGTTGAGAATCTTTGTTCTAGGGGATATTTTTTGACCTCATGAAATATGGTTTCCAAAACCCATGAAATCTTGAAAATAGAGCCATTTGTCTTAGAACCTAGTATTTGAGGTTTCCACAGCTTCTTATTCATTAGTACACCCAGGGTTGGAAAGGCCTACTATATCCTGGCTGAGTTTCAGTATCACCAACCACATCAGTCTCTCTAAAGCTGGGAAGGCAACAAAAAGGCTGATGACATTTCAGAAGCGATAAGAAGAGAATTGAATGCAGTTAAGAGATGATGTTCCACTCAAGAGGCAAGAAAGTAAGGGGCTACGTGTGCGATTCAGTGGAGAAATTGGAATGATTCTCTCCTGGACCATATCAATAGATGGAAGAGTTCTCAGGGGTAACACCCGGGGGATGCTTGGGCAGGAGGAGAGATTAACTGGTAACAGCAGCCTCATGCTAGCGGTGTCTTGGGAAATGAAGACACAGAGCAGTAGTCTCGATTTCAGTCAGTATGTGTATAGGATGAAGCTGTGAGGAAAGAGATTCAGAGACACAAGAGCCAAGAGCAATCCTGGAGTGGGGTAGTCTGGTAACATTAGTGATTCAGGCTGCAGCATGGGCTGACTCAGCAGCGCACATAGGACAAGGCCCCTGTTAGCCAAATGTACCAGAGCAGAATTCTTGGAAAGGGAGTCGGGGAAGCACCAGACTCCCCAGAGAAGGTCAGAGGTGGACTAAAGGTAGGAGTAGTTCCCCAGGGACTGAAAAACAGAGAAACATAGTTTCATTATTTATAGAGGTATTTGAGCAGCTGATGCTTTTACTTTCTCTGTGAAGTAGGAGACTAGATCATCATTCTTTTTACTCATTGTTTTTAAATGCAAATGGCCTTCCAAATACTTAGAAAAGCAAACATAGATGCTCTAACAATTCAACTTCCTGAAACAAAAGGTTATTATTTTGACACTTGAAAAGGTATTTACACAATTTCTCCTAAAAGTAAATGCTCTTCATAAAGCCCATTCTGCCTCTCTCTGCTTTACAGATAAAGCCCCTTTGTTCTAGGAAGCTCTTTCTGTTTTGGTTTATGAAAACAGACATGGAGCTGATACAACCCAGGTTCAGCTTCAGGATAAAAGGATATTACAACAAACTGTGGTGGTGCTTGCGCTGTTTAGAAAAAGATTTAAACAGTGATAACATTAAGTCATTGTACAGCTCTTCCCATTTACGGTTCCAGCTCCATTTTTATCATCTAAATTAGTCTGACTTTCAGTATAAACTTGTCTTTGGTGAGCTCCCTCCTTTGAATTTTTCTGAAAGGCAGTAAGCATGTCAAAAAGATTTATGGAACAAAATCTTTCAAGACCTAAGATTCTCTCTAAAAACAGCACTTACCAGTAAGGAATTTTTACACCTTAGTTGTGCGTGTATGCACGTAGCAGAAAAGGGGGAAAAACCTAGCAAGTAGGAAACTAGAAGATAGAACAGGAGGTGAATTTCCAAGATGATGAACATTTTTAACACTGTTTAAACATATTAGTCTCTCTACCACTCCAGTGTTATCACTACGGGGTTCTCTAAATTACCTATGTCCACTGTGTGGTTTTAAAAATGAGATTATCTCTAATTCTTACATCGCAGCATACTTAAGACCAGAGGACTCATACATGCAAATTCATACATGCAAGGACAAGCCCACCACACACATGAACAAACAAGATATTGTTTGTAAGGATCTATGAATTTTTAACTTTGAAATCCCAGAACGAGGTACTGGAAGCCTCAGTGCCTAGCACACAGAGAAGTGCATGATGACTATAGGAAGAATAAATGAACAAACAAGGGGGGCGTTTCCAGAGTCTGGCTTGGAGCAGCCATGACCCAGTTACGTGGGGTGACTCTTCATGCACTGGAGCTGGATTAGAACCCTGAGGAGAGTGTGACCCTCACACACCTCCGAACTTGGGAGATGGCAGATAACAAACTCCCCAAGTGCGGAGTTTTATTTTCTTCTTGTTATGCAAATTGATGTCTCCAATGACTCTGAGGCATGAACCACAGACTTTTCAAATTAAAAGAATGAATATAGATATTTTTCTTTTTGTAATAGCTTGTAATTTTCCTTAGAAACCTCTCTTGTGAGGTTTTTTTTCCTAACACTGCAGGAAGATAGAAAAATGCAGATATATCTTTTAAACCATTGTTTTGCAGAAGACATTTGTCCTTTCTTTGGCCGTCCAACATTCGACCCTTCTTCCTGTTGGGACATTCCCCGTTATCAGTGGTACTGAGGGGTCACAGTGTCCTGATTCCCATTATGGAAGCTGAAAGGAGGTCAGCCATTCTCTCCTTACTCCCTGCAGCCAGGATGTTGCACATGACCAGCTGGGCAATCTTACCAGGGCTCTGAAGCTGCATGTGTGACCCAAGAGGAAAGGGTGGTTAGGACTCAGTTGGGGCAGCAAAGTCTATCCGTGGCATTGGCCAGGGCAACATCCTGGCCAGCCTGTTTCTGCTATGTAGCCTGTACAGTCTCCTTGGTTCATGTCCATTTTCCAAGCCCTCCCTCACATTCCCCCACTGGATTGTATGATCCCCACATAACCTTCCAAAATATCCTCCTATTTGCTTAAGATATCTAGAGCAAGCTGCTGTTACTTGCAACAAAAACCCAAATTGATATTACAATTACTGATCAATAACCAAACAGTTCTTGGCAGTTACTTAAAAATGGAGGGGAAAGTAAAAAATTATAAATTATCAAATAAATTTGAATCACATTCAGACATTATTTATGTTCTTCCAGGGTGGCACAGGGGAAAATCTAGTGGCCTTTGAATCAAGAGGTCATGAGTTCAAGTACTGACCTTACCATTTATTGACTATGTGACCTTGGGCAAGACACTTAATCTCTATGGGCCTCCATTTCCTCACTTATAGCACAAGAGTAAAAATATCACACAGGTATGTTCTAAAGACAATAGGAGATTATTTTTATCATTAAAGCAGTTTTAAATCTTAAAGCTATTTTATCACTCCAGGCCAACCAGTCTCTTCTATAGAATCTCATCTTGTCCATAGTCCACATCTGTTATGTATTTCCTAGTTTCTTCTTTGGGTATAGCCTGAAAGGTGAAATACTTATGGCTTCAAATTCTTGTTCAAACAGGTACCTTATATTATTACTTCCAATGTAAGCAATAAAGCGAAAACTCTTGAAAATATGAGTAGATGACTTCCTTCCTTCTCAATTCAACAGCTGAGTTTATATTTGACCCAACTTATGTCACTCCCCTACAGACAGACAGACAGAGCAGAGCTCAAACCATAGCTTGTTTACCTATTGATCACCAGATCCTTCAAAGCTACCATTTGAACTTTGGCTTCTACCTAAAATTTGTGATTGAAACACGTGTTCCCAGTTTATTGATGTCATTTAGTATAGAACTAAAGGCCTGCCCATGGAGGCTCTTAAGTGGGACATAAATGGAAGTTTTCTGGTCATGTGATGCACGCACAGCTAAAGGAAGACTGTGAAAACTGAGGCAGAGAAAGGGAGGTGGCATGATGCTGGATTACAGTCTGAAGTCTGGTCACTGATCTTAGATGATGTAACATAAATGGTTTACGGGCAGTTGATATAACCCTTCCAGCAGAGGGCAGGAAAAAGAGGGGGAAGGAAAGAGGGTCCCATGTGGGGCTGCCCTCCATTGCCACAGCCCGGGAACATCCCCTTGAGGAAAAAGGAAGGGAGACGCTTGGGAGCCGTGTTTGCTTGGTGGATCCTTTGTCTGTGCCAGTGATTCTCAAACTTGTCTACGCATCTGAATCACCTGGGGATATTTAATAAATTCTGGAGCCCAGGCCATGCCCCCTACCCTTAAATCAGAACCTCTGAGGGTAGGACCCAAGCCCTCATATTTTTTGAAGCTTCCCAGGTGATTCTAGCGGGCAACACAAGTTTAGGAACGTCTGATCCATGTTGTTCTCAGATCCTGTTCATGTTAATAAAGCTTGTGAACTGCAGCCATCAATGTCAGAGTTTCTTTTTCCCCATTCCCCTCTTAGTCCTCTTGAACTTCGAGTCTGACAACAAAAAGCCAAGATACACTCATTATATTATACGCATATATTGTGTTGTTTTGAAAACATTTCTAAAGGCCTAACCACTTTTACAAAAGAAAAAGACTTGCCTTAAACCCAAAGTCATTTTTCTAGTGTAACTGCCTTTATCAGTGGCTCATTATTTCTCTAAGGCATTTTTTCTGAAATGAAGTATTCTATTCTTGGTGTCAAACCACAGAAGGATTATTCTTGAGCACTTGAAATAATACTCTTTTTTTTTTAGTACTGAAATGGTAGGAAAAATACATTTTTCCAATCAAAATATAATCTTCCAAACTATTTTTATCATTTCCCTCCCAAATTGTTAAAGCTATAAGCTTGTACCATTCTCTTTTTCTGGATTACAACGGAAGTCGTACCGAAAGGTGTTTTTGGTTAAGGAATACTGGAAAAAGGTGTAATAATAATAATAATAGCTGGCACTTATGAGATGTCTGATGTTTGATGTTTTGCTTAAGTGCTTTACCTACATCACATCATTTAATTTTCACAGGAACCCAGTGAGGTTGGTGCTATTATTACTGTTACTTTTTCAGGGGTGGAACCTGAGGCTTGCAGGGGATGAGGACGCTGTGAGGTCATGCTCTTGGTAAGTAGCTAAGTTATTTGCTTCACAGAGGCATGCGTGAATGAATGGAAGTTTAGTGAGCAATTGTGTACAGAAAGGTGTGCTAAGTCCTTGCTCTGATGTCTCTCATTTTATCTTCATAACCACCGACACACAGGCAAAAAATATGACAGGATGCTCTAGGGAAGAAGAACAGATCAAAAGCTTCCTGGCTCTCTGTCCTCCCGACTTTCTCGATCCTGCTTCCTCTCTAATTATTCTCTCCAGTGAAATGGGGGCAGCCCCGCCAGGACCCAGAACAAATACTGCAGGAGAAATTCTTTCTCCCATTTTTTTTTCTCTAGATCAGTAGTTCCAAATCAGGAAAATGAATGCGTCTAAAGCTAGTACAGTTTTGAAGGTAACGTAGAGGACAAGCAAAGCATCAGGTTTTTGCATATATCTGCCCAATAAATAGAAGAGCTAGAATTCCACATAGACAAATATAATTATTTTTGAGATTTTCCACAGCTGTGTTCAAAACGGATATTCAGCGCTTGACATGTGAGTCGATTTTCTCCCTTAATATTTAATATGGAATATTTAGAAAACACAGGTATATAAAAAAGAAAATGAAAATCATTTATCCAGAAAGGAAAAACTGTAAAGGTTTTGGTGCATATCTTTGCAATTATATCTAGCTGTATAATTTTCGTTTTTTTTTTTCAAAAATGGGGTCATACTGTAAAACTGTTTTATAATCTGCTTTTTCCACTTACTGTCATTTTCAGTGTTTGCACAGTATCCCAGCACCTGGGTGTACTGTTTTTCATTTAATGAATCCTCTATTGGATATTTAGATCATTACTCATTTTTGACCATGACAAGTGATTCTGTAATGTACAGACACACGTTTTTGCAGCTTGAAGGAAACTTAGAAATGATATGAAAACTACAGCTCAGAGTAGGGAAGGGATTGATCAAAATTACTCAGTTGAAAGCTTGGCTGAAATTCTAAACTGACTACCAGTCTGGGCCTCATTCCTCTACACCAGTGGTTTTCAACCTTGCAGAAATTTAAAAAAATATTCTGTCCAGACCTCACGCTGAGACATTCTGATGTAATTGGTCTGGGGTGTGGAATCCAGGTATCAGTATCTTCAAAAACTCCTCCAGGAAGTCTAATGTGCAGCAGAGTTAGAACCACTGCTTGACACTGTGGGGCTTCTGGAATCAAGAGCACACAGAGAGGTGTTCTGGGATCCTCTCGGCATTCACTTCCGCAAGTTAAAGGGGGAAAGCGAAACATCCTACAATTAATTTTTCTTTCTTGAGCTAATAGCACTCGAGTATGTTACCCTCGTGACTTCTTAGTCAATTTTTGTGGGGCATTTGGTCTTGAAAGCTGAATGACAGGTGCATATTCTTGTAATTGCTCAGGTTTTAGACAGCTTTGAATGTTTGCTTTAGAGCAGGTACAGGGGGAGGGCTGGAGGGCAAATGAGGAGCTGCAGCCTGAGGGAAATATGAGTGCCTTCATGTACTCACCGTTACAAAGCCCTTTCGAATTAGCCCTGAGATCTCAGAGGCTCTGATTCTCCCAGCTGTTTGGCTGCAGCCAGCCTCCCGAGGCAACTCCAGGAACCCCAGGGTTGTGTTTCTGGAAAATACCGGTAGGTGTCTAAACAGTCCCATTAGTTGCTCACTGGCATAGTAAGCTGGCCTGAGACTTTGTTGCCCCAGGTCCCAACTATCCCACAAAGGTGCCAATCGAACTAAAACTGGCCATCACTGCCATGGTCTCTTTCTGGCTGCAGTGGAGTTGGAAATTGATTGTATCCTGAGGCTGGGGAAAGTGAAGCTCACCCATCATTCCAGCAGGTCAGAGATTGAAAGTTAGAAAAAGACTGTTTGCTATGTCTTCTATTTATTTGGAGAAACATCTGGAAGCAAAGTTAGTTGGACTGCAAAACTCTAGCATTTAATGATTTAGCTTTCAGTTCAAAGCCACAGGTTCTATCCCAGGGCCTGGGTTGGAAAGAGTTTAGGGACCATGCTAAATCAAGAATACTACTCTCTTAGAAATTACAGAAAAGTGCCGGATTCTTCCTTCCTTATCATGGATTTGTTCCTGGGGACTCCCTGCTGTCCTGGCTATGATCTGGATTCCTCAGATCTGTATAATACAGCAGAACACCAGCTGAAGGGAAATAAGGAAATATTTACCAATGGAGGTGATTCATGTCCATTTACAAGAGAGAGAAAAACCTCCATGGTCTCAGCTCTGGTTCTCCAGAAATTCCTTAGAGACAAATAACAGGATGATTGGAGAGTGGTACCTGGAGGTCGGTGGACAGGATCATGGACTGGAAGGCAGGAGACCCGGCTTCTCATTCCAGCTCTGTCACTTGCATGCTATCTGGCCAAAGACAAGTCACTTCACCTCTCAGAGCTTCAGTTTCCTCATACATAAAATAGGGATAATAATTCCAGGATTAAATGACTTAATATTTGTGGAAGCATTTTGCATCCTGTAAAGCAGTGGATATCCATCACGACAGGGGTTCTGTTTATTTAGTAAAGGGTAAGTACACCTCTCAGGGGCCTCTCAGGCTCGAAGAAATCAATAAATATTAGAATATTAGGCAGCACCCACTTTAGCTCTAAAGGTGTAGGCCCAAAGAACCCCTGCAATGATAGGCAGGGGAACAGTCTTCATAAGACCACCTGGGATGGCTTATGAGCCCCAGTAATTGTTCTTCCAACTGCTTGAGGGAGGGAGGGGTGGGGCAGGGGGAAGGGCAAGAGAAGAATGGATGGTCCACTGGGCTACATTAAATCTTGAGTCTGGAAGGGACACATGGAGTTAAAGGAAATGTTTGATGTAGGTTCCACACTCGTAAGCAGAGAAAACTGATCAGAGAATGAATACTCTTTGCTGGGAATTCAGATATAGCTATCTAGAAATGGCCTTAACTCTTTTGTGCAAATCGACGTTTGTCACTATTTTGTATACCACATCCTCTTTCAGTTAAATCCTACTAGATACTAAATCATATAAGTAATATGAAATCAGGTTAAGAGAGTATTTTCCCCCCTTAGGATCTCATTTAGATAAAGTAAAATGTGTATGTCCTATATTTAACTTTCATGTAGCACTCAGACTCTGTTATATGCCTGACAGGTTATTTGTCTTGATGTTGATCCTAATAAGATCAACGGGTCCTGTGTGATATGAAAGAGTAATGTGTAATATGATAATTTAAATAATTGTCTTAGCAAAAGAAAGGATCTTTCAAGCAATTTGACTTCAGGACACATGTACAAATATTGTAATTTCTTTCCTTAGGTTCAATTCCAAAAATGTTTAACATGTTCCTAAGGCTAATTAAATATGTTGAACCTTCATTAACAATTCAAGGCCAAAATATATATCTCTGTTTTTTTCTATATTTGGTAGGGATTTTTTTTGCAGGGGGGTTTGTTTTTGTTTATTGAGGTGACAGGTATTGACAAGTTTTAATACTCCACAATGTGCTATTCGGAAAGTAACAAAGAAACTAAGAAGTGGATACAATTACTAACATAAACAGAAAATGCTAAGACATCCTGGCATCTCTCTAATTGTTCACATCCACTGATCTGCAAATATTCTGAGCAAGCAAGTGCATGCTAATTAACAGAGGTAGACACTAATGGCTGAGGGCCACTTTCAGTCGGCAGACATTTTCTGTTGGCCAACTTTTAAAAATCGTATTTCACACACAAACATGAATTCATGGACTCTCTTAAGAAAAAAAAGCCACAAGTATGGCACATTTGGCCCATCTTTCTGCATGGGAATCAGTAATCAGTGGAGCTTGTGTGGCAGCCTGCTTCAGACCCACAGGCATGGGTTCCCCAGACCACCAGCACCCCACCTGACCCGCTTCACTTTTTCACATCGCCTCTCTGGCCCCTGATGGATCTGGGTTTGGAGACCTTGAATTGCACATTGCCTCCAATCCTACAACTGCATTTTCCCTTTTCTTTTCCCTTTAGCTTCATTCCTTTTATCCCCTGGCAGTGCCAACTCCTTAATCAGCATAGTTCCCAAAGAACTAATTACTTCCTCCTTCCCTATTTTCTTTCTTTTCCAGCTGAATCATTCCCCTTTCCTGCCTCTTCCCCCCTCACATCCCACAACATTTCTTTCTCAGAAGTTGGAGATTGTCTTTATTAAGTTGAACCATGAAGCAAGACTTTCCCCAAATGAACTGTGATGACATATCTTTTGGAAAGATTACACCTAAATAGATATTTTAACTCGCTTCACATTTTCACATCAAATCTACCATGGTGCCTGTACGGTACCCTAATATGAAAATTTCGAGAATAATTTCAAGCTACTCTGAATCTGAACAGACTTGGTAGCTTAAAACATATTTCCTCCTTAGAAAACAAAAGATTGAAGGCATGAATATAAAAATAGTTGATAGGGCTTGTTTCCTGGAGGGAACATTTGCTGAGTGATTTTGCATTATGGTACATGCTGTGGCCTAAAATAATCTGAGCAGTTTCCTCATTATTCAATGATGGTACAGTATGCAAACAGAGGCAGCCATTTGAGCTCAAACTTCAGATAGTAAGAGAACATGGTGTACGGCAAAAAATGTTCATGGAAGTCACCCAGCTTGGAAGATACAGCTGTCTCCTTTAAACACTGTTGTACTCTCAGGTGGGGACCAACTGAGTCCTGATTCCTGACTATGTGCTGACCGGCAGGAACCACGTCAAGTCTCCCCTCTCACCATGCACAGAGAGAAGTCTTCTCAAATGTCCACAGGTGATCTCCTCACAGCCACTCTCAGAATTATGAATTCTGGGGCTTTCAGCCATCTGCTATGGTCAAGGCAACTGACCCAGTATAATTAATTTTATGTGTAAACTTGACTGGACCACAGGATGCCCAGATATGTGTTTAAACACTGTTTCTGGGTGTGTTTGTGAGGGCATTTCTGGAAGAGATTAGCATTTCAATTGGCACACCGAGTAAAGCAGGTGGTCCTCTCCAGTGTGGGTGGGCACCATTCAATCCCTTGAGGGCTCAAATAGAACACAACGGTGCAAGAAGGTTGAATTCTCTCTCTCCCTCTGCCTGATTGTTGAGCTAGGACATCAGTCCCCTCCTGCTCTCAGACTGGGACTCACACCGTTGGTTCCGCTGGTTCTCAGGTCCTTGGACTCTGAGTGAATTACATCACTGGCTTTCCTGGGTCTCCAGCTTGCAGATGGCAAATCGTGGGACTGCCCCGCCTCCATACGTAGCTGTGTGAGCCAATTCCTCATTTTATATTACAGCCCCCAGCCCCTGCTCACACACTCCTGATTGTGGCTGTTTCTCTGGAGAATTTGAATACGCCCAGTTTGGGAAAGATTTTCCACTCACTTCTCAGTAGTGTTTCTCTCTTCCACGGTGAGGACAGCTGTGCTCATCCAAACTATACGTCCCCAAATCACAACCACAGGCAGATTCTGATCATTTACGTTTGCCTCATATAGCTCATTTGGCAGTGAAAACTCTGCTGTGGTCCTCAGAGAGAAGGTCTTTCTATATCTGCCACTATTTTTGAGCAGGACCCAGATGCGGATTATCGCAAAACCAAAACAAATAGATTTTTATAAAAGTTAATCAAGTGCTAGTAAGAACAAGAACAAGACTCTTCAGGTGATGTATCCTTTGCTCACTTTCCCAATACTCATTTCTTACCACATCTGCTGCTTCTTACAGCAGAACAGGACAGACAGGAGTGGATTTTTTTTTTCCAAATAATTCCCCTTTAAATAGAAATAATGACACAAACCCCCAAAATGTTTGAAGTGTATAATTCAAGAAGCATGAATTATACATGATTATACACCAGAGGTAATTTTAGGAATTAATTTCTATTTTCTACCTAAATTTTTCCTACATCAGAAATATTTTGGTGAGGGTGAAGGGGAATGGTTTATTCTTTAATTCTAAGACAAATAGGAATTTTCATAGTAATGGACTCATAGGAATATGATACTGAAGATAAAAAATCAAAAATTATCTGTATAGTGATAATGAATATCTGAGAGAGAAAAAACCATCAGCTTTGCATAATTCCTCAGCTCAGGGAGTGGATGGCAAGAATGGAAATGAGAATTCCAAGCCAAATTTGAATGCTTCAAAATTAGACCCACTAAGGGAATAAAAGGGCCTAAAACTCAGAGCCTGAGCTCTAACAAGCCATCATTCTGGCTGAAAACTAGAAATCCCACAAAGAGGGCAATTTAGATAATTACTATGTATTATGATTTTAAACTCCATTTTCGGGAAAGCAGGACCTCTTGTGGGTTTATTGACAAGATTTGGGTATTTAAAGAAGTGATGTTTTGAGACTGGTCTGGTAATCTCTTCCCATTCTTGTCACCGATGAGTCCTTCCCATCCTTTCACCCAGCCTCAATGTTACTTTCTTGACTGTTCCCATCACCCAGTGGGAAGCTCTCTAGCCCTGGATACCACTCCTCACCCTCACCTCCATTTCTCTTTTCACCCCTCTACTCACTGATGCCTTGGAGAGGAGCTGGGTGGTCAGTGTCACTGTGGTAATGGAGTGTCCCCCTCTTCCTTAAATGTCTTCTGTGGGGAAGAAGCAGGTCGTTTCTTGAAACCCAGAATTCAGCCCACCTTGACCTGGGTCCAACATTTCTAGGACTTAGGTAGGCAAACAAACAAGAAAGAAGGTGCTCAAGGATGGAGCAATTTGAGATAGACACAGTATTGAGAGAGGAAGTCTGAAAAATTCAGGGCCCAGAGAGAAGTGCTGAGGCCCTGAGAATGCAGAGCCGAGATCCATTCACATTCCACTGGCAGCTTCAGCAAGGCCATAATTTTGTTATTTTTTTCCTGCCTGCCTGTTTTCCTCTCCTTACTAGCTGAGGAAACCTTAAAAACCCTCAAATCAGCTGTGTGCTGGATGAAGAGGTCCTTGTGCTGAAGTGAGTCCAGGGAAGGAGAGAGACTCTGAGTGGAAATAATGCTTTGTGACAGTGGAAGGGAAGGAAAGCAGGTCGGCCAATCCTGGGGCCTCTCCAAGAAAGGAAGGGGCCGTCTGGGGAAACAAAACAGCCCAGTGTAGTGTCAAGAATAACGACTCTGGCCACAGAGAGACCAGTGTTCAAACCCCAGCGCCACCCAATATCTTGACCAAATACCTCAACTTTCTGAACTAAATGTACTAAAAAATGGAAATTTAAAAACTATTTAGCAGTAGGGGTGCTTTGGAAAGCTTCCAGGTGAGGCATGCTTCATCTAGAATCAAGAGCCAGCCCTGGTGTTTTATTGGCTCTGGATGGGACCACTATCTTGGAACCACAAGGGACAAGTCACTAGGACCACAAGAATCACTAGGACCACTGTGCTGACATGCTCCAACTTGTGAAATAATCCCAGCTCCCACCTACCTACAGAGTGGCCTCTGATTAGGCCACTATGGGCTAGTTTCTGTTACTTGTAGGTAAATGCATTTCTTAGCCAACATATCTCACTTTAAAACATTATCTCACTGGGTTCTAAGTAAATATTATTTCAGATGAACTCATTTAATCATGAAGGAATGTATGCAAAGGGTATAGCGCACAGTTGGTTCTCAGCACATCTAAACTATTTCTTCTTCCCCTTGGCTCAAGACAGACAAATAGCATCCCTTAAAGTATGCTCATGGCAGGAAGCCCAAGGCTACACAAATAAAAGCGAAAGTACACTGCTCGTTGCTCTCAAAGCTCAGTCCAAGTGGCATCCTGTCCTTTATGAAGTTGTCTTTCCTGCCTACACCCACCCAGGCAGAGCTGATTGCCGCCTCCTTTATGCCTCTCCTATATCATCCACATATTTCTATTGTAGCAGTGATCGCGCTGTTTTGCAATGATTTGTTTACATGTCTGTCTCACACAGATGCTGGGTGATGAGCTCCTCAAAGGGCAGGAGCTGTGTTGTATTTATCTTTATACTTCCAGAGCCTAGTACAGTGGCTGGCCCATAGTAGGTGTTCAATGTTTGTTTTTTTTTCTGTGCTGTACGCGGGCCTCTCACTGTTGTGGCCTCTCCCGCTGCGGAGCACAGGCTCTGGACGCGCAGGCCCAGCGGCCATGGCTCACGGGCCCAGCCGCTCCGCGGTACGTGGGATCTTCCCGGACCAGGGCACGAACCTGTGTCCCCTGCATCGGCAGGCGGACTCTCAACCACTGTGCCACCAGGGAAGCCCTTCAATGTTTAATGAAGGAATGGATGGACCAAAAAACCAAGAAGGAAATGGGCAGGAAGGAGAGGTAGATGCTAGGGCATGTCCTCCCACTATTTTCTCCCCCTCTAGCACCCCTTTGCTCACTTCTCACATTCAAGCTCCCTACCCTTCCTCTCTCCCCAATCTTGCTAAAGTTCCCCTAACCTAGGCCTCAGGAAGCATCACTTTGGCTTACAGATTGGGAAATTTTTGTCCTCACTAGACAGCTGGTATGGAGAGAGATATATGTAAATCAGATCATGAAGCTTGTAGCCAAGAAAGCCACAAGACATGGTCCTGGTCAACAAGATGTTCATGGAAGTTGTCGTGTGAGGCTTCTGAGAAAGCTCTTTTAAAAGGGACACAATTGTCTTATGTTTTTGCCTTCCATCCTTCCTACTTGCTGGGAGCATGGACAGAATTTCTGGAGGTGAAGCAGCAATCTTGGGACCTAGAGGAAAAGGCCTGATTATAGAATTCTCAGGCCTGATATCTTTAAACCATGAAGCAATGTGTGCTATCCCCTATCCCTGGGTTTATAATTATGTGAGAAAATAAACCTTTATGTATGGATGCCACTAAAATCTGGTCTATGTTACTTACAGCTGAAGACAATTCCAAACTGAAAATCTAGTCTCCTTTCTTTTCTTCATACCTGCCAAGGTCACTTCATTTTAGGACTTTTATACTTGCTATACCTTCTGCCTGAAATGTTTTTCTCTTAGATGATCACATGACTGTCCCTTCTCAAAGTCAGATATCAAGTTAGAACGTCACCTTCTCAGATGTCACCACGTTGCATCCATCATTCTTTAATAATACTATCTAATTTTATTTTCTTCATTGCTTTTATCACTCTCTGAAATGCTCTATCCTTTGCATGTTTCTTTTTGTCTTTGTTCATTCAGGCTGCTATAACAAAATACCACAGACTGGGTGGCTTAAAAACAACAGAAATTTATTTCTTACAGTTTTGGAGGCTGGGAAGTCTGAGATCAAGGCACAAGCTTGGTCATGTTTTGTGGGGGCCTTCTCCCTGGTTCATAGCCAGTGTCCTCCTTCTGTGTCCACACATGGTGGAAGGGGTGAGGGATATTTCTGGAGCCTTTTTTTATTAGCGCACTAATCCCATTCATGAGGGCTCCACCCTCATGGCTTCAGTACCCCCCAAAGGCTGACCTACCAGTATCATCACATTGGGCATTAGGATTTCAACATCCACATTTTGTGGGAACACAAATCTTCAGACCATAGCACTTCTTGATTATCTTCACCATGAATGCAGGGCCCTTCTCTATTTCAGAACTGCTATGTCTCCAGCACCTAGAAAAGCATGTGGCATATGGTGGGTGCTCTATGAATAGGTTCCCAGAAAGGAAGATGACTTCCAGAGTTGGAAATGAATATATTTCCCTATCGAATATACTGTCATATGTGTTGAATAGGTTTATAATTTAGGAAATTATGGATTAAATACCATTTATGTACTGACTACTGGATATAACATTGTTTACATGAGATAACGAATTTCAAGTTCAATTTCTTTTAATAAACTCATAATCTTGATCACAGATCATTTTATCCCCATATCCAGAAAACCCTGCCTCCCTCCCTTTTATTCCTGTTATAGCTCATCAGATTTTAACTCCTTGATGGAATTTTTTTCCTTGATTTAAAAGAAAGTTTAAATTTATTTTTTAAAAGAAGAGTCCCACTCAATCTCTGGTAGGTTTTTAAAAATTGATTTCTTGAGTGCCACTACTTATCCTCCTTACAGGCCCTATCTTATTTCACATCCTGCTTTGTGAAAATTATACTCAAGCCCTTTCAAAGGCACCTTGCCTGACTTCCTGTCCTCCCAAGTTGTTCCTGAACCTCTAATCTTTTCCATGGGTCCATTTAAAAACAGCAAAATTTTCTTAATCCCTTTGGGACCCTTCCATCTGTTCTGAATTTCAGTGCGAGGAGCATGGCAGGCAATGAGACTGCAAGTAAGACCTTGACATTTAAGAGAGTAAATTATTTCTTTTAATAGCTAGAATGTGCTTTTTCATATAAAAACCATAGATGTAGACTCATAGACTAGGGCCATCCTATTACACACCCGTAAGGAATAAAAAGCAGACTAGTTCGAGTAAGTAAAGCGTTTACAAGTTAAATGGTAAAAGTTAAGTCCGGGAATACAGGTTGGGGACAGAGATCGTTAGTTGTTTCCCAATATCTGCTCTCTCTCTTTTCCTTAGTAATAAAGTCCTCCTTTTTTTTTAAGGTGGCAGTGATAAAAGAATACATTTCCTAGTCTCCCTTGTAGTTAGATGTGACCATATGATGCAGTTCTGGAAGAAGTTTTGTTTGGGTCTGCTTAAAAAGAGCAGACCCAGCTGGGAAGTGTGGCTTTCCCCCTTCATCCTTTCTTCCAGTCTGGAACTGGGACTCATGGCTGCAGCTCCTATAATAATCTCACATCATAAAGTCAGATTGAGGATGGAAGACATAAACAAAGAGTGGGTGACAGAAATGCTGACTTCCTGGAGCCAGCACACCGGTTCCGAATTGGCCATTCTAGGGCTTCTTTTCTGTGAGAGAATAAACACTGGTGTCTTTGAATTTTTTGTTCAGTGTAGGCAAATGTAATCCATTTTTATACAAATGCTCACTTGGGGAGTTTTAAAAAATATCCCAATGCCCAGGCTGCCTCCCAGATCATTTAAATCAGAAACTCTAGGGATAGAATTCAAACATCGACAATTTTTTCAAGTTTTCTGGGTGATTGCAGTGTGCAGCCCAGGTTGAGAATCACTGCTTCAGGCTGACAGCCCTCATATTTAGCAAGTTCAAGAATCTCCTGGGGGATGGTGTGGTACATGTTAAAAAAATTGGATTTTCAGGGCTCCTTCCCCAGAATTTTGGTTCTTTCAGTCCGAGGGCACCCCAGGTGATTCTGAGACAGGCAATGCAGGGAACACATGTGAAGAAACACTGCTTTAGGCAATGGGGCATCTTTGGAAGTTTTAAAGCAAAGAAGTGACAAGATCAGAGGAGAGTGTTAGGAGGATTAGTCTGGATCTAGTGAATAAATTGAAAAGAAGAGGTGAGAGACTGGTGGTAAGGAGAACAACTGGGAGGTACTACAATAGTTGATGGCCTGAGGGGACATGAGTCCGAACTAAGTGGGTAGCCACAGAAATGGGGGAAAAAGGGGAAGATACAATAGACACTGAAAAAGATAAAATACTACAGGACTTACTAACTGACAGAATAAGACCGAGGGGGACTTTAAGATACTTATTTTTAGTGACTGAATAATACCCTAGGGGTTTGATGACTTCTGGGTTAGTATGTACTTCCCCCTTTTGCTCGAACTCAGTTAAATTGCTGTAGATTATTAGTTTACTGTTTATCTACACCTGCAAATGTAATTTTTGTTAACCTGATTGTATCTAGAGTTTTCCATTAGATTGGAAACATTATTTGCTAAATCAACACTTCTATTTAAAGGTTTAGACACATTATCCTAGCAAGGGTCTATTTCACAAATTTTAGTATTTGTTTATAAATATATCTAAATATATGTATATGCACAAGCAATATACATATGTGTAAATATGTGTATAGACAAGCAATTGAATGTTTTTCATGAGATTTTTACTTTTTAAAAAACGTCATGTCTTCTAGAGCAGAGGAAATAAATGAACTGACTGGTGGTTTAGTTACTGCTCCGGAGCTTGCTGTATGTAGATATCTTTTTGGATGAGACACATCTAAACTTGCAAGGGCTAAAAGTTTAAAGAATGGTTTTTTAAAAATGACCTCAATAGAAAATGGTTATTTAACTATTCACTAAAAAGCCACCAAGCAGATGTTAGGGTGATATTTTATCAAATAACCTCAAACATGATTACCTTCTGAGTAATTCTAAAATACACACTGCCCACTGATTCCTTATGATAAAGAACACCTATGCCTCAGAAAACAATCTTAAGTGTGCTCTTCAAGTCCTCTCATTTAAAAACCAACATTGGTTTAATAGTTACAAACCAGAAAGAAATAACAGTCAAATGTAATAGAAATATAAAATGTAAGCTAATGTATTTGCTCCTTTTTTACTAAAGTGTGTGTCTGTGTCAAGACACAGTTTCTTTTTTTCCTCTTATTGAACTACAGTTGATTTTTTCAACGTTTTCTATTTTATTGTTTTTTAAAAGTATTTATGTATTTATGTATTTATTTATTGGCTGTGTTGGGTCTCCATTGGTGCGTGCAGGCTTTCTCTAGCTGTGGCGAATGGGGGCTACTCTTTGTTCCGGTGTGCAGGCTTCTCATTGCGGTGGCTTCTCTTGTTGCGGAACATAGGGTCTAGGCGCGCAGGCTCAGTAGATGTGGTGCACGGGCTTAGATGCTCCGTGGCCTGTGGGATCTTCCTGGACCAGGGCTCAAACCCATGTCCCCTGCATTGGCAGGCAGATTCTTAACCACTGCACCACCAGGGAAGTATAGTTGATTTTTAAATTGAAGTATATAACACAGTGTCTTTTAAGAATAGATTTGAAAATACCAAGTAAACTTAATGAACAAACAAGATGCACATTTCCTCACGAGCTTGGCACTTGGTGCAAACATGAATGAAACACAGCCTTGCTCTCTTGTACTTCACGGTATAAATAATAAAATGATGATGAGTTTCCTAGAGTTTGTTTTAGGTTTAATTTTCCCTCTAATTGGAACATCTATTAGAAAGCTCTAACAAGGTGAAAGTCATTAGATCTGTTCAAAACATAAAAAGGCTAAACTTCAACTGGCAGTGGGAGACCATGTATCTAGATTCCCTATGACGTTTAGTTTGGTTGATAAGAATAGCACATTTCTTTAATTTTGTGTGAGGCAGTCTTTTGTCACTTGCTCCTGAGTATGCTACGGCCCTGAAGCAACAGAATCAGCACCACTGAGGGACCACCACCTAATCACGTCTAGCCATGCAGATCAGAGAAAGTGAACGTCCTACGTGTGGACTGTAGGTGCATCTATGCCTCCTCCTAACATTCTCTTTGGCAGTTGGATTTTGCTCCACCTTCAGACAGCAGTAACTAAACTGGTTATAGCAAAGTGCTCACCATATTGGGGATTCTTTGTGAACACATCTATTTCATACAGAAAGCATTCTATTCCATGGTCACAAACCCCACCCCTAATATGAGCTACAGTCTTGCAAATGATAAAACACTGGGTGCTGGGAAGTCTGTGTGCAAAAGTGTTGAGAAAGTATGTAGATAGTGTTGGGCAAAACACCATCCCCACTGGGCGAAACAAACAACCCAAAGTGTGTATTCTACTGCAGATGGGTGAAGGGAATTTGCTATGGGTGGAACTTTCTTCTCCCCACCCCTCAAATTCATATGTTGAAGCTCTGACACCCAGCATCTCAGAATGTGACCTTATTTGGAAATAGGTTGGTGCAGATGTGATTAGTTAAGTTAGCATGAGGTCATACTGGTACAGTAGAGTGGGCCCCTAATTCAGTAAGACTGGTGTCCTTATAAAAAGGGAAAATATGGACACACACTCACACAGAAGAACATGTGAAGATGGAGGCTGAGATACTTCAACAAGCCAAGAAACACCAAGATTGCTAGCAAACCACTAGAAGCTAGAGACAGGAGCAGACTCTTCCTCCCAGCCCTCAGGAGGAACCAACCCTGCCTTACCTTGGTCTTGGACTTCTAGCCTCGAGAACTGTGAGACGAGAACTTTCTGCTGTTTAAGCTACTCGGTTTGTGGTGCTCTGTTACTACAGCCCTAGAAAACTGACACAGAATTGTGCTCCCATCATTACCTCAGATGGATAGCATATTCTTTTGGTGCAGATATAACTCACCTTTCACTATTTGACCAGTGAGAGTTAAAATTTAAAAACCCAAACACCTGTAATAGGAAGGAAACATAAAGGACAGTGTAGGTGGCTTGGCATGCTTGCCAACCAGGCTTATTTTACTATACCTCAGGCCTCCTCCATCATGCGGATTAAAGAAAGCTGAGTGAGCTGCCTCCATGGTCAACAAATACTCCTTCCGTTCTCTACCACCCCACGTAATTGCTGCAGTCTCAGCCGAAGTGCTGAGAGGAAGCATCACTGACTAAGCTGCAGTTCTGTATTCTCTCTCTCCCATTTCAACATCCTAGCAAACACGACAGGGAATGGACAGAAAGGGGGGCTGGAAAATACAGAGCAGAAGAGTCAAATAAGAATCAAACAAAACTAAAATAGACCAAAAAACGAGAAGAAAAAACACAAGGAGAGATGCAAGGAGAAAGGAGAAAAACACAGGCGTGGCTGGCCAGGAAAGTAATTGCTGAAAGGAAAAACCTAAAATCTGTGGGTATGGATCCCTAGGATAATCATTCTGTTGTTCCCGGAAGCCATTAGGAGATTAAGATTCTCCTTGTGATCATAGTATGTTCACATCCTGACAAATTATTTCTGGACTTCAATCATCAAACTTCCTGCACGTGCTGATTTTTTCGTAGCTCAGTTCTGTAAACAAAATCTATGTGATTCTACACGAATTAACATAGAACACTAGAATGATGAAGCCGGACAACTCAGAAATCATTCAATTCAATTATTGAGGTGTACAGAGAATTTAATAGTCTTGTCCAATGGCATAAGCTTTGTCCACATAGCTTATACCAGAGCTAGGCCAAAAGATTTTGTAAATATTATGATTTATGAAGAATCTAGGTTGATTTATACCAAGGAAGTATTTCTAAACTTAACTACTTTTGAACTTTCACATCTCCATATTGCTTTTAAGATATTATAGAAGAGGCCTTTTGGTAGCCATCTGGGAAGTTTCAACCTAGAAAATTCCTCAGAACATAATGTAAGAAACCAAAGTAAACAAAAATTTATTTCAGCTAAAATATTTATTTGAAAAATATTTGAGGGGCAGATTTTTTTTAATATAAATGTATCTTGACCACCTGAATTTTAAATTTCTTATTAGTAATTACAGTTACACTCATCTGAACTTAATAATAGCATTTGCTGTGTACTAGGCAGTCTTCTAAGCGCTTCCTGTATGTTACTTTACTCAATCCTCAGGATGCTGTATGGTTTGGTCCCATTATTTATTAGCCCTATTTTGCTGATTAAGAAATTGAGGCAGAGAGAGACAGCATCTTTGCCCAAGGTCACACTATTTATGAGTGGTAAGGCTGAGGTTTGAACACTGGCAGTCTAGCGCCAAAGTCTAAATACTTAACCTCTGTGCCGCACTGCCGTTTACCACCCTATGAAGCAATTTGCAATATCAGTACACATGTATCCCTAGTAAGTGGTAAAAACAGGATTTTATCTGGGTCTAATCTGATTTAGAGTCAATGCTCTTTCCCACGACAGCTATATTGCCTCTCACATTAGCATACTCAAACCTCACTTTCACTCTAATCAGCAGTCACTAACAGAAGGTCATAGTGTGAATATCCAGTGCAACAAAGGTACCACATTAGCAAAGGAAAAGGACTCCTAATAACCAGCCCACCACCACAGCATAAACTCCTGGGGTTTGCTGGAGGTTATTGGTTCTTCTGGGCCCTCCTAGCTTATATGCTGTATTCTTTCTCTCTTCACTCTCAGGAGATGGTGTGGTTGATAGAACAGGCACTAGACCAGAGAGCATGAAACCTGGGTTCCAGTCTTAGAGCAGCCTGGGACTGGCAGAATACCCCTGTCAGGGTAGGCATCACCCACCTGGCTCCCTAAATCCTCTCAACTACCCCAGGAGTGAGCATGACAACGAGTTTACAGATAAGGGAGTTGAGACTTAGAGAGTAAGTAATTCCATCAAGGTCAGCACAGATGGTATTCAGCTCCGGTTTGCCTGACTGTAAAATCCTCATGTACACTCGACCAAGCTGTCACTTTAAATCCTCCAAACCTCAGATTCCTCAAACATAAAACAAGGATATTTTGCTAAATCAGTACTCTCTGTATCATGGAGCCCTAGGGATTCTTCAAAGATGTCTCAGAAGTCATTTTTGGAGGGAAGTTCAAGGAGACAGGGTCCAGACAACTGCCTACCCCTGCACACACACATACACAGAAACATTGAGCAGTGCCCCTCTTAGCTTTAATGCCTAGGAGAGGATCAGCATGGTGAAGGTATAATAACTGTGGTAAATCAAGCCATTCAGAGGAGACTTTGGATTCAGCTGCCTGGCTCTGCCCAGAAAACATCCAATGCCTTTGAAAGAAAAGGCTGTACCTGAACTTCTGCTGATCTAAACACAATTTGAGAAAGTGTTTCAGTTGTATCTGTGAAGATGGCCTTCTTACCCAGGGTCAGCTAGTGAGAAACACAGTCCAAGTTTTCTTCTCTTGTGTTCACCATTCCTTGAGGGTTTCAACTGGTCAGGGATGAAAGGGATGTAGCATTTGTGGCTTAATTCTTTTTTTTTTTTTTTAACTTTTAACCCAAACTGTATTTTATTATATTTAGACATCATCCATTGTAAGAAACACCACTGTTTTATGTACCATTAGGAATGAAAAGATGCTGCCACTCAATATGATGCCTCATCCATTGTAAAATGAACTGTAAATTCAGAGACATTAAAATGTTAAAGACCTTAGGGATGATGAAATTGTGGGTCTCAATAGAGAGGTCTCACAATGCCATGGGCTACCTGTGTGGTTTAATCCAACTCTGTTTTTGCTCTTCCTCTCTGTTTATCTTGCCTCATTTTCCTTTTACCCTGTCCACTTTCAACACTGCCTTCTTCCTCTGGCCCCAGAGCCAGGTGGTAGAGAAGAAAGGAGTGGTCTGTGTTGGTAAGAAATGAGACAATTCATTTACTCCTTCAAGTCCTGCCTTTCCCCCCACCTGTATTCCTACAAAGAACAACGCATTGGTGCTTAGATGACCACTATCAGGCAGGCATCTTGATGAATGCACAGAGAGTCAAGATTTACTTTATCCCATCCTTGTAGCTCGTATCCCTTTTGCTAAAAGCTACATATGTAGAAAAGAATAAAGCCAATGAAAGTCAAGTGATGAGTTCATCATACCTTTTTGATGGTGATCATACCTTTCTAAAAACATTTATTGAGGTATTCTTTACATACCATAAAATTCACTCATTTTAAGTGTGCAATTCATTGATTTTCAGAAAACATACAGTTGTACAAGCATCACCACAATTCAAATTTGAATCATTTCCATTACCCCAAAAAGACACTTCAAGCTCATTTGCACTCACACCCTGTTCCCACTCCAAGCCCTAGGCAACCACTAATCTTTCTGTTTCTTATAGATTTGCTTTCTCTGAGCATTTCATATATATGGAATCATATAATACTTGGTATTTTGTGACTGGCTTCTTTCATTTTGTGTACTCTTTTGGAGGTTCATCTATACATTAGCACATCTCAGTACTTTGTTTTTTTTACATGACACCTTTTTGAATGGCAGCATTATATGGAGGAAATTTCACAGATTTCAGAAGCATGCAAATCTGGGGCCAAATCAAAGTTGTACCACTTCTTAGTTGTGTGTCTTTGGGCAATTTCCTTAACCTCTCTAAGACCCATTTGTAGAATAAGGATACTAATCCCTCCCTCAGAGGATTATTCTATCAACTAATTCGATTTTGCCAGCAAACAATGGGCAGTCAAGAAATCTAGTCTTTCTGTCTACATTCCCCAGGAATCACTGTTTTCTTACCCCTGCATTAAATTGTAAATTGAATCCTACCGCCTCCCTACCAGCCTTCACATGAAGCTTGAAATGAGAGCCCACATAACTAGCAATATCAGGAATGGAATTCCGCCAAGGGGAATCACATCCTTCATTAATGGAGCCCAGATGGTGAGGATCTAAAGGCATTTCCTTCAATATTGCTGTCATTTTTTGGAAAGAAGGTTAAACTGTATTTCATTGTTATTTTAAGGAGGAAAATGTTTCGAATTGTATTCTAGAACATTCTACAGAGTTGGCCTTACTTTTGCAAGCCTCTAAGAACAACGTATTTTCCCACTAATTCTTATAAAACTGCCCCCAATAACATCAACTCTCAGATAACATGTAAGTAAGTAGTAAAGGGCTATAACCCCCTGAATTCATAAAATTCACCTCAAATCCTCAAAACTCAACTTTTAGCCAATAGTTTCAGACTCTTTCTTTCCTAAACCTTTAGAAGAACCTGAATTTCATGTGTGTAGCAGAATAGACTAAATTGAACTCCTTGTTCATTTCTCCAGTCCATCTTCTCTCATTAGAACATATCAATTTGAGTTCCAAGTTAAAGGAACTCTGGATATAAGCACACCATGCACTCTTGGACACAGAGTTTACATAGATGCAGTTCCTTAGCCCTGAGCCCTCTTTTTCCTTCTGAATCATTGTTTCTCCACAGTTTTCAGTCCACCATGATTCCCTTTTGTGTTTCTGATTGTTTTTCTCTCTTCTTCTCTGAGATTTATCACAGCTGCATTTTTTCCCCAAATTCCTTAAACACTTAATTCCTTTCCACCTCCTAGATTCACTCCCAGATTTACTTCCTATTAAGTATAGTATAACAGTTAAAACAGAAAAGGATAATACTTTTCAATATTTCTACTAAATTAAATAGGTTTGCAACATATTTTATGTATCTCTCACTTCAAGGAGGTTAGCACAGTGAATCATTTTTCATCATGTAAAATGTCTGTTGTCAAATGTAGACTAGTTATTAAGAGAGGCGACATATGGCTTTCTATCCTTTATATACTAATAATTGTCACTATATATATTAATGGCATTAAAAATAACAAAGAGTGACTCTTTCAAAAAAGTAAATTAGATATAATTCCTACAAGTGATCAATCTGCAACATTATCAGGAGAGTCTGACTAACTAGAACTTCTACTGTAATAAAACCATACTCACGAAGACAAATAGATAAAAGCTATATCCAGACCGAATCAAACACTTAAATCAATGTATCTGCATAAGGAGTCCTGTGTTTCCTTGCTCTCTGTACTTATCTGAAAATAGGAACTGTTAACAAAATCCAGGACTAACTTTTCTCCCACTATTGAGAGATCGGGAAGGAGTGAGTGCGGTCTCAGGAGAGAAGCTTTCACTCACTGTCTTATCACCTAAAATAGGCATGAGAATCCATAAATGTGATAAAAAGAAATAAAAATAATTGGGGGGGCACAAAAAACTTAAATTTAGTTAGATTTGTGAATTTCCCCAATCTTTAAAAAGATTTCCTCATGTTAAAACTTCCCTTTCATACACTACAGTGAAGAGAGTAATTTATATCCAAGACTTTATTTTAGGGAATTTATTTTAAATGATATCATAGGAATTTATCTCATGGTGTAAATAGTTTAGTAAATCTGGGATTCAGCAAAGATTTTTCCCCTACCGCACAGGGCTTTTGTGCAGTAGATGTTTAGCAGCAGATGACAAATTAATCTTGAGGCATGATGATTTAACTTCAGTTTGGTGCCCAAACATTCTGCAAAAACATCTTAAGCCCCAAATTCCAACATGTGGCCAGCATATTGAAAGTTAATTTTAAAAAAAAATCACTTAATAACCCAAATATTCAATACATATATAAGAATCACACAACTTTTGGATAATAATTTGGTCTACAGTCTGTTCATAGCTCTCTAGAAAATCCTGATCTCGGAGTGATTGGTTAAAACCTCACATTTGCAGAGGACATCTCTCAGGCCTCGGTCACCATAAATATCTGCCCGCATGCACACATCATGTATATGAATTACCAAATAATGCCAAGAGTCTCCTACCCCGAGATGGCAGCAAGTTTTTGGTGTGCCTGGCGGGCCATTTCACAGCCTTTGGTTCTTGTCTTGTGCATTTCCCCCCTGAGTGAGGGGCAGCTGACAGAGACGTCCCCGATAGAAATGACCAATTCTCGGTACAGGGCCACTTGCGTGTTGAACTCTTGGACAAGCTGGAAAAGAGAGCGAGTTTCTTTCGTAAGACACTGATCAGGAAGTTTCCTATTTTGTGTTACCTAAACAGAGGCTTTCGCTGACCCCTGAGCCACCTCCCCAAATCTCCTGCTAAAGAGCCTACAGATTGTTTAAAGATTGGGGCACAAAGATGTAAGTTCTCTTCATCCAAAGCAAGTGTTTATTTTTCATCGGTAAGTCTCGTCATGGAAGCTCTGTTTCCAGACCTACTTGCCGCCACCCGTTCAGACTCAGTTTCGGAAGAGCCAGAGCATATTTGGAGAGCTACCATGCCACTTCCAGGTAACTAGAGAGTGATGCTGGGAACTCTCGCATAGAAAAGTCTCCCCTCTACCACAGCTGGGATGTGGATTTGAATTGGCCTGGGGATAAAGGCCAAAGGTGGGTTATATTAGGCAAACCATTCACCTCCTGCCGGACCACTGAACCGCTCCGGCCGGGCTCCGAGCTTGACGGGAAGACTGGCTACAGCCTCTGAGCTGGAACCTTCGTCCCCTCCGCAGAGCCCCGTGCACTCTATTTGGGTTTGTTTGCTACTGTCTCCCCACAAAGCAGCACTCTTACCTACTCAGCCCCTCCCTCCCTGGTGAGCCAGCCAGTTCACCGTGTCTTTCCTATCTGCCGTTCTCCGAGGGGGTAGAGGCACGACCTACAGCCGCTGACCCCAAGACCCTTTCCGCGGCACTTCTTGGCGGGGCCAATACGACCCGGGTGTCACCCCGAATCTGGGAGACTGCAGATTTAAAAATAGTGCATGTGCACGTGACCGGCATGGAGGAGCTGAGGGTGGCGGAGTTCCTGGCACTCAGGCAAAAGATTAACGTACACGATTCCCCCCACCTCTCCAAAAAAAACAAAAACAAAAAACAAAAGGAGGCGCATTTTCCACCTACCATCTTGCAATCGTCCAGGGCTCGTTGGGTTTTGTGGGCGCTCTCGGAGCCGCTGCCCCTGCGCTCCCAATCCCGGCTCTGCAGCGGGGGCTTGCTGATCTGGAAGATTGAGGAGCGGGTGGACCGGCTGGGGCGCTTTTTGCGCCCATTCGGTGCAGAACTCATGCATACACATCCACCAAGCCGAAGCCGCTGGTGCAGTGCGCCCCGGCGCGGGCGGCCAGGTAGTTGCCCTGCGCGCCGCCTCCAAGCAGCCGGAGCCGGGACCCGAGGCGCGGCGCTCACAGGCTTGGGACTGGCTGCGCGGGTGGGTAACCTTCAGCTTGAAGGAGAGCCGGGGAAGCGCTGGCTGTGCCGTGCAGCATCGCTTCCACTAGCAGTGAGGAAGGAGCTCGGTCAAGTTCTGCTCAGCAGCACTGCCGGCCCTGTCCCGGGAGCTGGACGCTGGCGCGGGCTCGCACTGTCTTCCGCTCGGCATGGATCGCAAGGCTGGGCGAGAAGGAACACGCCGCCCGGCGGTTCCTAGTTTCCATTCAGATGGGTGAGCAGCTTTCAAAGCCTGCGCTGCCAGGTGGAGGGGAGGGCGGGCAGGGGGAGATTGTCGCTCTAGCCTCGGGTGTCTTCCCGCAGCGGCGCTCCGTTCGTCTATCTCCTCCCTCCCCCGTCACCAGGCCTGGAAGGGCTGGCAGTCCCCGAAGCAGGCAGTTGGTCGTTGTCTTGATTCTTCGTCTCCACGGGGCTCATCTGTTTGAGGATCCCTAATGAATCCGTGGCGGGACTGGCAGACGCAGGGAATCGGTCCGGCTGACGTTGTTCGCGGCCCCGCACATTGATAGGACAGGAATACTAATGTGATCCGTCCATACAACCCCCTTCCCCCTCCAGGGTTTATGCACTTATCCAATCAAATCCCCGGGAACATCAATTGCAATATTACTTCATCTGCTCTATTATTAGAAACGAAAAGTGTCATCAGAGTGGAGCACATTGCCACATGCTGGGACATAAACACGGATTTCAGATCAACCAGTGTGAGCTTGAGGCCCTCACCTTCCAACGCATTCCGGGGCCACAGATTAGTAAAGCCCAACGAGGAGGGAGTGAGGTTTTTGCCTCAAAAGGAAGATCTCTTGATAACAGTTTTTAAAAATAGCTTTGTTTCCGGGAGTTTTGTCGTTGTGGTGGTGTTTTTGTTTTTGTCTATGTTCACCATGTGCCGGGAGAGAAACCTGCAGCAGTGGGGGCAGAATGCAAGAGGGTTTCAGTCAAACTGGTCCTCAACCCATCCCATCCCATCTTAACGAGTCAAGCTCCTGGTCTTCCATTCCAGAATCTCAGGACCCAGCTCTGAGAGTTTCCCAATAGAGATTTGAACAAATGAGAGCCAACAGGCCTCCCTGGACACTCAAAATGACTCAACTCTCCTTTATGGGACATCAGTGACCCAGAGGCCAATGGAGGTGGCCCAGGATAGTAGGGAAGATGACTGTGTGAAAGGGGGCCCTGGGGGGTGAGTTCCTTGGCCATTTAAGTTCACCCTGACCATTGGCATCCTAAGATTCTTGTGGAAGGAAGAGAGGCAGCATGGGCATTCAACTCCAATGCTCTGAGAATGCTTGTTCCCATGCATGAATGGTTTGTTTGGAGGGGACAGATAAAGAAGTCTGCCACAGGGGAACGACTTATGTGTTGCAGAGCCTAATGAAGAACAAAAAGGAGGTTTCTGGTCAATCTCTTAAGGGGTTATAGAGAGGGAGAGCCAGAAATAGCCAGAAAGGCTAACACCCTAAGGAGACATTTCTAGAAATTTTTTACAAGGCAGGTGAATATAATGGGGTAGTATAATAAGAAAGATATTTGGTCTTTGTCCTTAGTTCCTGGCACAGAGCTCCTAAATCCCTTGTAATTTCCCTAGTGATAAGGGTGATAGGAGCCCCTTGTCACCAGAAAGACCAAGACTTGATTAGGCATTTGGAACTTTCAGGCCCCCCCCCCCACCAACTTCCTCAGAAGGGAGAGAGGCTGGAGACTGATTTAATCATGAATAGCCAATAGTGTGACCAATCATGCCTACATAATGAAACCTCCATAATGAAACCTCCTTAAAAACCCCTAAACAATGGGGTTCAGGGAGCTTCTGGGTTGGTGAAGACATAGGTTTGCTGGGAGGTTGGCATACTCAGAGAGGGGGCATGGCATCTCCCCCTCCCCCCTCCCATACCCTACGCATCTCTTTCTGAGTCGTATTCTTTATAATAAGCTGGTAAGTAAAGTGGTTTCCCAAGTGCTGTGAATCATGCTACCAAATCTGAGAGGCATTTGTGGGAACCCCCGAATTTGTAGCCAAGTTGAACAGAAGTATAGGTAATCTGGGGATTTTATACTTGTGACTGGTCTCTGCAGTGAGGGCAGATTTGTGGGTCTGAGCCCTTAAACATGTGGGGCCTGACGCTAACTCCAGGTATTGAGTTGTAGGACACCCAGTTGGTGTTGGAGAGTTGGAGAAATAGTGTTGAAAAAGATACCATGTATTTGGTTGGGGAGGAAAAAACCCTAACCAGGGGATATCTGAATGGATATTCACCTGCATTTGCATAGTGCTTCACAAAAGATTGAGTAAGTTTTCCCTAAGGACGAGTGGGGGAGAGAAGCATCAGCTCCCACCCCAGACCTTGGTGTGCTATTATCCTCCAGGAGTTTAGATGGTAGGGAGACCAGGGTGAAGGGCTCTTCTGTTGGCTGAGTCTCCCCAAATGTAGGAAGATAAGGAGGTTAACTCTTAGCCAACTCTGACTGTTCCTTTTTCCCTCAGTCTCAAATTTCTCTCTACCTCATGTGTGTAGGGAGGAGAGGTCGAAGAACACATCAGGTGGTTTGGTGAAATTTTCTGGGATTTGGTGAGTGGTTGGGATGCTGAGGGAAGGTATAGGGAGGTGAAGGAAGGATGGATAATACTCATTTGTAAGTTAAGTCTTGTGATATAGACCCTTGTGTTACCACTAACTACCTCTCTCCCCACTACCAAACTTAAAAGTCTGCTCCAACCCAAGGTTGGTGGTGCTTTGGAAAATTAAAGGAAAAGGGACTGCATTTTACATGTGTGTGGACCTAGGATAGAGAAAACAGCACACTGGAGGTGAGTCTTCTGGAAATCTTTTGTCACCACTCTGCTGTTTCATCCCCTGTCCCTGCAGGGAAATACTGCCACCAGATTTGAGCATCTCCAAGCTCCTTAGTAGTGGGTTTCTACTTCAGCTACAGCCATCTGGTTTCTACTCCCCGCTTCTTCTGCCTAGAGACCATTTCAACAAATTAAAAGAAAAAAAGGCAACACAATTGCACTGCTCTGTTTCTATGCCATATTTCTTGCAGTAGGTGGGGGAGAAGGGGATAAATGGGTCAAACTCAAGGGCACAGCTGAAGGACCACAGATTTGGAAACCTGCTGGGGAATTAAGCAGAAATTGTCATTTGTAGGTGCCCCTTGGTCTTCCCTGATACACAGCCCAAGCCATTTTCTGAGAGGGAAGAAAAATAGCATCAATCCCAGAGCTGTCTCTCTGAGGGACAAATGCTGTAATCAGAATAGCAGCAGGCAGACTTAGTTCCCTCACCTTCCCCCTCATTCAAAACAGCATGAATTTACATTCCTGGGGCTGACTGCCAAATAGAAGGGTGAAGTGCAGTTGGAAATCCCAATAACAAGGGTACATTTTCTGGTTATCTAGACCCAACTTTGGCACAATTCTGTTAATGGGTCCTCTATAGGTAAACAACTTTGACTCAACTCACATCCTAGATTCACTGCAATATAAGATCCACCTTACATTTCATGTTCTCTCTATGGTAATTTTAGAGAAGTTGTTTTGATTTAGAATTGAAAATTTAAAAATTGAGTATTAGTTAAGAGTGAATATGAACAACTGGTAAGTTTCTTCAAATTGGTGCTATCAGGAACCACAGTGCGACCCAGAGATGCACATCTCAAACTGGGCTGTGCAAAAATGGTAAAGGACCTTATCTGTGTGGGTCTGTGACAGAGGTGAAGAAAAATACATTAAGATGCTGAATCCTGAGAAGTTGGAAAGATCTGAAAGGAATAATCAAATTATTTTCTATTAGTGTAAAAAGAGATTAAGTGGGCTTCCCTGGTGGCGCAGTGGTTGAGAGTCCGCCTGCCGATGCCGGGGACACGGGTTTGTGCCCCGGTCCGGGAGGATCCCACATGCCGCGGAGTGGCTGGGCCCGTGAGCCATGGCCGCTGAGCCTGCGCGTCCGGAGCCTGTGCTCTGCAATGGGAGAGGCCACAACAGTGAGAGGCTCGCGTACCGAAAAAAAAGATTAAGTTATTGCAAAGAATTTAGTGAATAAACTATTTAGTAAATGGTTTATTTCCACTAAAACCAGAAAGAAGTACAATATATTGGAATATTTATTAATTTCAAAAATATTTTTGAGCATTTTTATTAGATGCAGTTCCAGGTTTTATTGGTCCTAAAACATATAACTGGGGGCCCTTCTTTAAGAAAAAGAATCAAAATTAGATATATGGTCTTGGGAGGAGCCTATGCAATGAGGTTCCCTGCAGTTAGGTTTTGTTACCTTCATGGTAAATTGCCACATTTGTTGTTTATTATATGCACAGTGGGCATCTGGTGTTTTGCCTCCTCTGATTTTATTCTCCTTTTTCTTATAATAGCATCTTAAATTTCCTTTGAGAAAACCAGTCTTCTTTCCCTTTTTGTCATATGACTCATGGGTGGGCATATGAATCAGACCTGGCCAATAAGAGTACTATCTTCTAGTAGCCACAATGATTGGTTTATTAGTGGGTACGAAATCTAAACTGAAGTAATGAACTTTAGGCCTTGGGACTTTTTCTAGCTCTATTACGTTGAAACATTTGAAATTGCTATTACTCAACCATTTTAGACCTACGTAAATGACAATTTTATATATTTCAACCTAATATTGAGAGTTTCTTTTCCTTGGGTTGCTAGGGGATAAGATGAAAGTCTGCCATTTCTGGTGCCACTCACGATCAACAAACTGCCTGAGAGCCAACCCAGAGAAAATCAGAATGGAGAGATGGAGAAAGATTGATTTTTGCGGGATGGGGGAGGATAATTGACATACAACGTTATAGTAGTTTCAGGTGTACAACATACCAATTTGATATTTGTAGGTATTGCAAAATGATCACCAAAATAATCTACAGATCTTCCTCAACTTACAACAATGGAGTTACTTCCCAATAAACCCCTTATAAGTTGAAAATATGTGAAAATGCATTTAATACACTCAAGCTACTGAACATCATAGCTTAGCCTAGCCTACATTAAACATGCTCAAAACACTTACATTAGCCTACAGTTGGGCAAAATCATCTAACACAAAGCCTATTTTATAATAAACTGTTGAATATCTCATATAATTTATCACATACTGCACTGAAAGTAAAAAACAGGATGGTTGTATGGGTACAGGATGGTTGTAAGTATATTGTTCTTTTACACTTGTGGTAGCGTGGCTGACTGGGAGCTACTGGTGCCCAGCATCACAAGAGAGTATCATACTGCATATCTGCTAGCCTGGAAAAAGTCAAAAAAATTGTATGTCAAACCATTGTAAGTTGGGGACCATCTGTAGTTAACATCTGTCAACATATATAGTTACATATTATTTTTTCTTGTGATGAGAAATTTTAAGATTTATTCTCCTAATGACTTTCAAATGTGCAATATAGTATTATTAACTTTAGTCACCATGCTGTACATTATACCCCCTTGACTTATTTATTTTATAACTGGAAGTTTGTACCTTTTGACTCCCTTTACCCATTTTTCCCACCCCTCTCAATCCCCCCCACTTCTGGCAACCACTTCTCTTTCTGTATGCTTGTTTTTTTCTTTTCTTTTCTTTTTTAGATTCCACATATAAGTGAGATTATATGGCATTTGTCTTTTTCTGACTTATTTCACTTAGCATAATGCCCTTGAGGTCCATCCATGTTGTTGCAAATGGCAAGATTTCATCCTTTTTTATGGCTGAATAGTATTGCTTTGTATATATATACCACAATTTCTTTGACCATTCATCTGTTGATGAACACACATTGTTTCCATGTCTCAACTATTGTAAATAATTCTGCAATGTACATAGGGATGCATATAACTTTTCTAGTTAGTGTTTTTGTTTTCTTCAGGTAAATACCCAAAAGTGGAATTGCTGGATCATATGGTAGTTCTATTTTTAATTTTTTGAGGAAACTCTGTACTGTTTTCCATAGTGGCTGCACCAATTTACATTCCCACCAAGAGTCCACAAATGTTCCATTTTCTCCACATCCTTACCAGCACTTGTAATTTCTTGTCTTTTCCATAGCAGCCATTCTGACAGGGGTGAGGTTATATCCCATTGTGGTTAAATTTGCATTTCCCTGATAATTAATGATGCTGAGCACCTTTTCATGTACTATTAGCCATCTGTATGTCTTCACTGGAAAAATGTCTATTCAGGTCTCCTGCCCACTTTTAATTGGATTTAAGAAAATAATTAATTTACTTTTTACTATTAAGTTGTATGAGTTCTTTATATATTTTGGATATTAACCTCTTATCAGATATATAATTTACAAATATTTTCTCCCATTCAGTAGGTTGCCTTTTCATTTCGTTGATGGTTTCCATTGCCATGCAGATGATTTTTTAGTCTAATATCATCCCACCTATTTATTTATTTATTTTTGCCTTTGGTTTGGTGTCAAATCTAAAAAATCTTTGCCAAGACAGATAACAAGGAACTTGCTGCCTATGTTTTCTTCTAGGAATTTTATGCTTTCAGGTCTTATGTTCAAATCTTTGATCAATATTGAGTTAATTTTTGGGTATGGTTTAAGATAGTGATCCAGTTTCATTCCTTTGCATGTTTCTGTCCAGTTTTCTCAACAACATTTAATGAAGAGAAACTGTCCGGGTCCCACTGTGTATTCTTGGCTGCTTTGTTGTAAATTAATTTACTATATATGTGTGGGTTTATTTCTGGGCTCTCCATTCTGTTCCATTGATCTATGCATCTGTTTTTATGCCAATAACATACTGTTTTGATTATTATAGCTTTGTAATGTAGTTTGAAATCAGGGAGCATAATGCCTCCAGCTTTGTTTCTTTCTCAAGGTTGCTTTGGCTATTCAAGGTCTTTCATGGTTTCATACAAATTTTAGGATTATTTGTTCTATTTCTGTGAAAAATGCCATTGGAATATTGACAGGGATTGCATTGAATCTATAGATTGCTTTGGGTAGTATGGACACTTCAATGATATAAATTCTTCCAATCCATGAACACAAATTATCTTTCCATTTATTTGTGTCTTCAATTTCTTTTATCAGTGTTTTATAGTTTTCTGTGTATACGTCTTTCATGTCCTTGGTTAAATTTATTGCTAGGTTTTTTATTTTTATTTTTGTTTTGATGCAATTGTAGAAAGATTGATTCTTAATGATATTATTTGAGCACAGGGATCCAGTTTTGCCTTAAACCAAAGTATTCCTACAATTTAAGTTAGGTGAACCAAATCCCTTTTAAATTAACTCAGTTTGATTTGAGTTACTACCATTTGCAACCAAAAGAGTCCTCATTAATATTATACATAGAGAATAATTGCACACAAGTATAAAATACATCAGATCAATTCATCATTTAGTACTTAGTCAGTGTTCACTATGAATAAGCCACTGTGGCAAAGACCAGAGAGAATGCAATAAAATTAAAGATATGATTCCTTCTATGGTACTTACACTGGGAGGTGAACATACACACACACACACACACACACACACACACACGCACACACACGTGAAATCAAGAAGAACAATAAATATATATTAATGTTATATTCCAATGTGTATAAATACTTTAAGAATTTAGAGATGGGATCAACCTCTCTGTAGGCTGAAGTTATTAGAAAAGACTACATGATAGAGATGCAACCTGAGGTAGGAATATGTAGAATCTGGATAGATGAAGGAGTAGGGAGAGCTCTTCAGGGGGGGTTGGCTAATAGCAAAGGCACAAGAGTGGAGTGGAGTGCACAAAGAGCCTGACCTGAATTGGAGAGAAGGAAGAGAGGCTAGTGTAAGAGTGCTGTGGGTAAGGTCACAGAAGTAGAATAAATGACTCAGTTCCTTTGGTTTAGGAAAAGAAGGAAGATAGTAGGTGAGAAGCAGAGAAAACTTAACAGTTTTCTTTGGTTGACAATAATGTACATGATTTGAGGCCACATTGGGAAGCAGATATACCAAAGGACTAACCTGATGTCTACCACTGACTTCTTATACTTTTAAAGGACTGGATTTGGGGGTTGAACTCCAGTGTTCTGAGGAATTGATGATGCAAATTATGGGCAGAGTGGGAGTTAGTGTTATCTAAACATAAAATGGTTCACATTACTTAGACCTTTTAGAGCAAAACAGAGGAGTTTGATCCTGATACTGGGTTGGGTAAGACCTTGGGCAAAAGAGGACCACTGCCATTTCGTGATTATATGAATTAAAATGAGGCAAGTGATGCTTTAAGAAAATTAATCTGGCAGTGATAGGTAGGATGCATTGGAATGAAGAGGTAGTGAAGCCATTTATTAGGCTATTATCATAATCCAAGTGGACAAGGAGCCTGAGTGTGCCAATAAGAATCAGGGAGAAAGTTTAGACTATTTTAAGGTAACAGCATTATCTCAAGAAAGGACTGACTAGAAGATAATAGAAACTATCCAATGTAAAAAGCAACAGCTATTTCAATATCCCATGGAAATAGCAAAACCCATTGGCAATTATCTTTGAAATTTGCATCTAACTTTGACTCTATAGAGCTGTTTCTGTCTTGTATGTACACAGAACATGTACCCATTGGCCAAACTCCAGCCTGCTTTGTCCATGGATTCTACTGTGACCTCTTTCCTATTGACTAGACCTCTTTCCAGCCAACCATGGCTCTGGCCTATGTCTTATCTGCACCTTTCCAAAGCTAAACACTAATCAGCTACTGCTTTGTTGGCCCTATTTCCTTTTGCTGGCCCCACCAACCTTACCTGCAGTGGCCACTCCTTCCAACACAACTTGGTTCTTTTGAGGACACTTCTGGACCAGCCAAGTATGCTGAAACACGCACTGGGGAAACACTGCAGTGGACAGGCTATGTCTGCAGAACCAGTTCCTTAACTGTCCTCTGACACAGCTCATTTCTGGCCATTCTATTTGATACTTTGCTTCATTCTCTGGTTTCTCTTTGCTCTCTCATTCTCTCTCTTTCATTCTCTCTCTCCCTCTCTCCCTGTCTCTCTAATAATCACACAACTGACATAAGTGTGACTTTTCCTTGTTCTAAAAAAATACATATTCAGATAAGGATAAAGTCCTCTTTGTTCACCATCCCAGCCTCAGTCCTCTCCTGCCTCCCCAGAAATAATCGTTCTAACCATTTTGCTGTGCAGATCTTCTGTTACACAACTGTTTACTTACATGTCCTTGAAAAAACATGTATTTCATTGTTGTTTATATATGTGTATGTTTTTATAGAAATTATATATTATATGTATCATTCTATAACATGCCTTTCTTTTTTCTATTTTACTGTGTCTTTGCAGAGGCTTCTGTATTAGTGCACATCTGCTTCAATCTTGTACTTCTGTGTGGTATTCTGAATAACAGATACATCACAGTTTACTAAACCATTCTCTAGTTGGGACATTTAGATTATTTGTAATATTTTAATATTATCAATAATGCTGCAGTAAAATTCTTAAGCATGCCCTCTTCTTCATATGCCTTCATATGTGGGTATATATTTCATTAGTGTATATGAAGAAGTGAAATTGCTGGGTCATAGAGTATACGCATTTACATTTGTAAGAGATACTCTGAAATTTCTTTCCAAGGTGGCTATAACAAATTACATGCATGCTGGCTAATTTTGAGAGTACCTGTTTCCCCACATACTGGTCAGTTTGATATCATTAAACTTTTTCAATTTGTGCCAATTTGACTCTTCATATTGATGCTATATTCTTACCTCTCAGCCTTCCAGTTTCTCTTAGGATTTCACTGATTTAGTCCTTCTTAACATCTCTGAATCTCTGTAGACTGATACTCTATAGCCTGGTAATTATCCCCTCCACACACTTGCGGTACTACCCTCCCACCCATCAGGGTCGCAGAATGCCTGCTCACATAAGTAGTCTTGAGTGGGTGCAGCCCATCTCTGAAAGACTGGGCTTCCAAATTGCTTACTCTTAGGACAACGAGGCAGGGCAGGAGTGAGAGAAAGGAGAAAAAGATGAATTCACACTTCCTAGTCTAAGAAATTGGAAAATGGAGCTTTCCTTGATAGAATTGGGCAGTTGAAGATATTAGGGCTGGAGATGAAAATTTAGAAGTTAGAAGCAAAAGGGGGTCATGGAAGCCTTGAGAATGGATGTGTCTCTAGGAAGAAGTAAGTGTAGAAAGGGAAAAACGCAAAGGGGTGATTAAGTCCCAAGACATGACAGCAGATAAGAGGTGTGATACAGGAAAGAGTCAATAGAGGGATGGAGAAGGGATGGCCAGGAAAACAGAAGAAGAAACCACTGAATGAGGTGTCACAGAGCAAAGGGCAGAGTCACTTTCAGGGAGTGAGCTGCCTGTTGTCCCAGAGATATCAAATAGGAAAGGGATTTAGTAAAATATCTTTTGGCAAGAAGAGGTCAGTGTGTAAATCTAATGAATGGAAGGAGCAAAACCCAAATTGTAAGTGGGCAATGAGGGTAAGAAGTGGAAGAAGCAGGTGGGGACCATAAGCGTGAGGGGAAGGACAGAAATAGGACATTGTTACAGAATGGCACGTTCTGATAAGTGCACGTTTACCTTTTTTTTTTCTTTTTTAACATCTTTATTGGAGTATAATTGCTTTACAATGGTGTGTTAGTTTCTGCTTTATAGCAAAGTGAATCGGCTATACATATACATATATCCCCATATCTCCTCCCTCTTGCATCTCCCTTGCTTCTAGGTGGTCACAAAGCACCAAGCTGATCTCTCTGTGCTATGTGGCTGCTTCCCACTAGCCATTTTACATTTGGTAGTATATATAAGTCCATGCCACTCTCTTACTTCATCCCAGCTTACCCTTCCCCCTCCCCGTGTCCTCAAGTCCATTCTCTATGTCTGTGTCTTTATTCTTGTCCTGCTCCTAGGTTCTTCAGAATCATTTTTAAGATTCCATATATATATATATATATATATATATATATATATATATATATATATATATATACACATATGTTAGTATACGGTATTTTTTTTTCCTCTTTCTGACTTACTTCACTCCACTCTGTATGACAGACTCTAGGTCCATCCACCTCACTACAAATAACTCAATTTCGTTTCTTTTTATGGCTGAGTGATATTCCATTCTATATATATGCCATGTCTTCTTCATCCATTCATCTGTCAATGGACACTTAGGTTGCTTCCATGTCTTGACTATTGTAAATAGAGCTGCAGTGAATATTGTGGTACATGACTCTTTTTGAATTATGGTTTTCTCAGGGTATATGCCCAGTAGTGGGATGGCTGGGCCGTATGGTAGTTCTATTATTAGTTTTTTAAGGAACCTCTGTACTGTTCTCCATAGTGGTATATCAATTTACTTTCCCACCAACAGTGTAGGGAGGTTCCTTTTTCTCCACACCCTCTCCAGCATTTATTGTTTCTAGATTTTTTGATGATGGCCATTTTGACTGGTGTGAAGTGATACCTCATTGTAGTTTTGATTTGCATTTCTCTAATGATTAGTGATGTTGAGCATCCTTTCAAGTGTTTGTTGGCAATCTGTATATCTTCTTTGGAGAAATGTCTATTTAGGTCTTCTGCCCATTTTTGGATTGGGTTTTTGTTTTTTTGTTATTAAGCTGCTTGTAAATTTTGGAGATTAATCCTTTGTCCATTGCTTCATTTGCAAATATTTTCTCCCATTCTGAGGGTTGTCTTTTTGTTTTGTTTATGGTTTCCTTTGCTGTGCAAAAGCTTTGAAGTTTTATTAGGTCCCATTTGTTTTTTTTTATTTCCATTTCTCTGGGAGGTGGGTCAAAAAGGATCTTGCTGTAATTTATGTCATAGAGTGTTCTGCCTATGTTTTCCTCTAAGAGTTTTACAGTGTCTGGCTTTACATTTAGGTTTTTAATCCATTTTGAGTTTATTTTTGTGTATGGTGTTAGGGAGTGTTCTAATTTCATACTTTTACATGTAGCTGTCCAGTTTTCCCAGCACCACTTATTGAAGAGGCTGTCTTTTCTCCATTGTATATTCTTGCCTCCTTTATTAAAAATAAGGTGACCATATGTGTGTGGGTTTAACTCTGGGCTTTCTATTGTGTTCCATTGATCTATATTTTTGTTTTTGTGCCAGTACCATATTGTCTTGATTACTGTAGTTTTGTAGTATAGTCTGAAGTCTTGGAGCCTGATTCCTCCAGATCCGTTTTTCTTTCTCATGATTGCTTTGGCTATTAGGGGTCTTTTGTGTTTCCATACAAATTGTGAAAATTTTTGTTCTAGTTCTGTGAAAAATGCCATTGGTAATTTGATAGGGATTGCATTGAATCTGCAGATTCCTTTGGATAGTATAGTCATTTCCACAATGTTGATTCTTCCAATCCAAGAACATGGTATATCTCTCCATCTGTTTGTATCCTCTTTAATATCTTTCATCAGTGTCTTGTAGTTTTCTGCATACTGGTCTTTTTTCTCCTTAGGTAGGTTTATTCCTGGGTATTTTATTCTTTTTGTTGCAGTGGTAAATGGGAGTGTTTCCTTAATTTCACTTTCAGATTTTTCATCATTAGTGTATAGGAATGCATGAGATTTCTGTGCATTAATTTTGTATCCTGATACTTTACCAAATTCATTGATTAGCTCTAGTAGTTTCTGGTAGCATCTTTAGGATTCTCTATGTATAGTATCATGCCATCTGCAAACAGTGACAACTTTACTTCTTCTTTTCTGATTTGGATTCCTTTTATTTTTTTTTCTTCACTGATTGCTGTGGCTAAAACTTCCAAAACTATGGTGAATAATAGTGGTGAGAGTGGACAACCTTGTCTTGTTCCTGGTCTTAGAGGAAATGGCTTGAGCTTTTCACCATTGAGAACGATGTTGGCTGTGGGTTTTTCATATATGGGCTTTATTATGTTGGGATAAGTTCCCTCTATGCCTACTTTCTGGAGGGTTTTTATCATAAATGGGTGTTGAATTTTGTCAAAAATTCAGTTTTTTCTGCATCTATTGAGATGATCATATGCTTTTTCTCCTTCAATTTGTTAGTATGGTTTATCACATTGATTGATTTGTGTATACTGAAGAATCCTTGCATTCCTGGGATAAACCCCAGTTGATCATGGTGTATGATCCTTTTTTTTTTTCTATTTGTCAACAATCAACCTTTCACTCCATTTTATTATTATTTAATTCTATAGAAAAAACAAGTTTTATTACATTCCTTTTTTTAAATGGGGTGGAAACTGTACAAATAAGCACGATCAAACCTCTGTTAGAGCTGGTTAATACTGATTTATTGCCTCAAAGTCTCTCTAGTAGTGTCGAAGAAATTATTTTTAAGGTCCATCTGAAGGAAAAAAGCACTGGAGAGGCAAGAAAGGACTCAGGTAAAAAGTTTCAGAGGATTGTAGGGAGATGGAACTTGCTGCTTAAAAAAATTACATTGAGCTCTGGAGCATCTCCATTTCTTAACACACCTTCCAAAGCATTTATTGGGATAGTTTTACCCATGTTTAAAGGCTCATATTATATGCAATTTGGGGCTTTTATAAATTCAGAAATAAAGTAATATAAAGAGTAGAATATTGAAGTCTTCAGAGTAGGGCTATAAGAGTCTCAATACTGCTAAATAAGTCCCCAAACAAAAATGTTCAGTCCACCCCACCCCAAAACCTATGTGTAATAGGAGAAAATGCACAGCAAGAAGCAGAGGAAAAGCATGTATCCTGGAATAAATCATACACTGAACAGTCTAGAAGCAAAGAAAAAAAGCAGACAACATACACATACACAAAAGTCTAAGAAGCAGCTATTCTCCTCATGTCTTTAGGTGGGTACCTCTACCCAGTAGATTACAGTTATGAAAACGACTCAGTTGTTTTTTTGTTAAAGTAACAAACTGTTTCCCATCATGCTCCATTTTCTAGAATCTTTCCTTTTTGATTGGTTGATTGGTTTCCTTTTTGATTGGTTGATCAAAAAGCACAAAAAGCAAAGCACATAAACATGCAAGAATGCACACGTGTGCACACACACACACGTGCACACACACACCCTCCTAAAATGTGAAAAATGCAGATATATAATGCTGGTGTCAGAAATCACTTCAACTTTATACTTAGGAACTTATAGACCCTTGATTTGCCCCCCCAAAATATTTTCCTTGTCCTTATTCTTTAAATGCTCAACCACCAAAAGAAAAAAGGAAAAAAATAAAAGGCTTTAAAGGCACATGTTTCAAGTCAGTGTCTTGTTAACAAAAAAGGTAGCATTTTCTTCACTTTGGCCATTGTTAAAGATGTAGGCATAGATCAGGGAATGTTAAGACTAGCATGTATTAAAAACAAATGCAACATTAACAGAGCATATATCTTTCAAAAAAGGATAAAACACTAACAGATACAAGTCAATGCACATATTTTAACTAGTGCAATTTTATCTACAATGGAGTAAATGTTATTTTGTGTGCCAGACATTGCAATACTGTTCATTTCCCTTTTATCATGCAAACATGCCAACTTTATCATTAAAAAAACCTTTATGGGGTCACATTCACGTTGCCCTCCCACCCAAATTAAGGGGAAAAAAGTCAATAAAAGAACTCCTCAAGATTTCATAACTATGAACATAAAGCTCCTATATAATAGTGTATAGGCTGAATTTTCTTATTTGTATAAAAAATTATAATTTAGGTAGATGTCTTCCTCATGGATTACAATACAATGTGAAGTTACACGACTCTGAAATTTGTACCAACTGTACAAAAACAAAAGGAAGAGACCATGAAAAAATTATGTCCTTCATGGCCTGAGAGCCTATACATTTTTGAGTAATTTAAAAGGGTAACTATGAGAGCCTGACATTTTTCTGTATCTCACATCTTCTGCTTCTCTATCTGTAGTATTTGTAAATCAAAGTCAGTAACAGGTTAGTAGCAAAGGTCTCATCTATCTCCCCCTTCCTCCTTCCTAACTAATCCTACTCATTTTTCTCTCATCTTCCTGAGCATTTTCCATGAACAGCATTGCAAGTTGGTTTAAAAAAAATAATAGAAAAAGAAAACAGAATGAAAAAAAGGAAAGAAGAAAAAGAAAGCTTTACAAGGGTTTTGTTGGTTAATTATTTACTGGTGGAATCACTCCACCAGGAGTTTGATTTCATTGGCTAGCAGTTGGTTCATGTTGAATAGGCCCCCTGGGAGCTTGGTGAGCGGCTCTCACTCCATGGTTTCAGGGTCGCTGCCAACAGAGCTGGAACTTATGCTCATGTTGTCGACAGCAGTGTTGTCTGCGGGACCCAGCTCCGGCTCACTAGTCTCACTGGTCATGGACACCACAGAGAGCAGGGACATACGCCAGGCGAGTCGGCTAGAGGGCAAAAGGGAGGCGGCATATTCAGCTATGATACCAGCTACATCTAGGTTATAAGCCTTATCAAAGGCTATGAAACCTACATTTGCATTGTCTCCTTCGCAGACACAGAAGGAGCCGTCGTCTTTCATCAACAGGTCAGTGCCACACACATCCATTCCCAGGATATTAGACACCTGGATAGCTAGCTGTTTCCCTTGTTTACTCAATGAGCACATCATCCCGACACCACCTAGTGAGCAGTTGCTTTGCATCCTCCCATCTGTTGAACAGCGTTATGGTGTCAACCACACGGCCTCCAATGACAATGACATATACATCTCTTCCATGAGACTCTTTAACATATCTCTGAAACGGGGATGGAGCTTCATGGCAAATAAGATGGCTTAGATCAGCCAAATGGCGCTTATCACGAGCCAAGAAAATTGCTTTTCCTCTATGACACCATGTATTCTTCACTACCATTGGGAACTCCAGTACTTCTGCTTCATCAATCATTTTAGCAAAATTTTCATGACCACCATAAGAGAAAGTATCTGGCAGAGGAACACCATGACCTGCCAACTCTTGAAACATCCAGAACTTATTAACACAGTTCAGGATGTCTTGAGGTCAGTTCATCAACCTGCATCCCATCTTCTCTAGATGGCGCAAAACAGTGGTGTCACTATCACTTTGCACCCAACCGGTTGGTATTCTCACTACTACTGCTGGAGCGTAGGCAGTAATTAGTTCTCCATTGATACAAAGACCCAGGTTTCCTTGATGGATTGTTAGCACCACCTCATCCATCACCACAGCCCTAAAGTCCAGTTCCTCCTCACAACATTTGGTCTTTAAAGCTCGTAAGATCTCTATTTGGGGATAGTCTTCCCTGATTTGATGATCTGTCAAAAACCACAACTTGGTGGCCACAGAGCTACATATCTTGATCTGCCTGTTCTTCCTTTTCTGGGGTTACTTCCTCCTGAATATACACTCTTTCGAGGATTGTAGGAGCTCTCACAGAGTCTGAAATCAGTAGTGCAGGCTGACAAGAAAGACAGGTGAGAAGACTACGGCAGAACCTTCAGTTCTCTGCTGAAAAATCTCCTTGTATGATCCTTTTATTGTGCTGTTGGATTCTGTTTGCTAGTATTTTGTTGAGGATTTTTGCATCTATGTTCATCAGTGATATTGGTCTGCAATTTTCTTTCTTTGTGACATCTTTGTCTGGTTTTAGTATCAGGGTGATGGTGGCCTCATAGAATGAGTTTGGGAGTGTTTCTCCCTCTGCTATATTTTGGAAAATTTGAGAAGGATAGGTGTTAGCTCTTCTCTAAATGATAGAATTTTCCTGTGAAGCCATCTGGTCCCAGGTTTTTGGAAGATTTCTAATCACAGTCTCAATTTCATTGCTTGTGATTGGTATGTTTATATTTTCTATTTCTTTCTGGTTCAGTCTCGGAAGGTTGTGCTTTTCTAAGAATTTGTGCATTTCTTCCAGGTTGTCCATTTTATTGGCATAGAGTTGCTTGTAGCAATCTCTCATGATCCTTGGTATTTCTGCAGTGTCAGTTGTTACTTCTCCTTTTTCATTTCTAATTCTATTGATTTGTCTTCTCCCTTTTTTTCTTTATGAGTCTGGCTAATGGTTTATGAATTTTGTTTATCTTCTCAAACAACGAACTTTTAGTTTTATTGATCTTTGCTATTGTTTTCTTCATTTCTTTTCCACTTATTTCTGATCTGATCTTTATTATTTCCTTCTGCTAACTTTAGGGGTTTTTTGTTCTTCTTTCTCTAATTGCTTTAAGTGTAATGTTAGGTTATTTATTTGAGATGTTTCTTGTTTCTTGAGGTAGGATCATATTGCTATAAACTTCCCTCTTAGAACTGCTTTTGCTGCATCCCGTAGGTTTTGGGTCATCGTGTTTTCATTGTCATTTGTTTCTAGGTATTTTTTTATTTCTTCAGTGATCTCTTGGTTATTTAGTAGTGTATTGTTTAACCTCCCTGTGTTTTTATTCTTTACAGATTTTTTCCTGTAATTGTTATCTAGTCTCATAGCGTTGTGGTCGGAAGAGATACTTGATAGGATTTCAATTTTCTTAAGTTTACCCAGGCTTGATTTGTGACCCAAGATATGATCTATCCTGGAGAATGTTCCATGAGCACTTGAGAAGAAAGTGTATTCTGTTGTTATTAGAAGGAATGTTCTATATATATCAATTAAGTCCATCTTGTTTAATGTATCATTTAAAGCTTGTGTTTCCTTAATTATTTTCATTTTGTATGATCTGTCCATTGGTGAAAGTGGGGTGTTAATGTCCTCTATTATGATAGTGTTCTGTCAATTTCTGCTTCAATATCTGTTAGCATTTGCCTTATGTATTGAAGTGCTCCGATGTTGGGTGCATAAATATTTACAATTGTTATATCTTCTTCTTGGATTGATCCCTTGATCATTATGTAGTGTCCTTCTTTATCTCTTGTAACAGTCTTTATTTTAAAGTCTATTTTGTCTGATATGAGAATTGCTACTCCAGCTTTCTTTTGATTTCCATTTGCATGGAATACCTTTTTCCATCCCCTCACTTTCAGTCTGTATGTGTCCCTAGGTCTGAAGTGGGTCTCTTGTAGACAGCATATATATGGGTCTTGTTTTTGTATCCATTCAGCTAGTCTATGTCTTTTGGTTGGAGCATTTAATCCATTTACATTTAAGGTAGTTATTGATATGTATGTTCCTTTTACCATTTTCTTAATTGTTTTGGGTGTGTTATTGTAGGTCTTTTCCTTCTCTTGTGTTTCCTGCCTAGAGAAGTTCCTTTAGCATTTGTTGTAATGCTGGTTTGGTGGTGCTGAATTCTCTTACCTTTTGCTTGTCTGTAAAGGTTTTAATTTCTCCATCGAAACTGAATGAGATCCTTGCTGTGTAGAATAATCTTGGTTGTAGGTTTTTCCCTTTCATCACTTTCAATATGTCCTGCCACTCCCTTCCGGCTTGCAGAGTTTCTGCTGAAAGATCAGCTGTTTACCTTATGGGGATTCCCTTGTATTTTATTTGTTGTTTTTCCCTTGCTGCTTTAAAAATTTTTTCTTTGTATTTAATTTTTGATCGTTTGACTAATATGTGTCTTGGCCTGTTTCTCCTTGGATTTATCCTCTATGGGACTCTCTGCACTTCCTGGACTTGACTATTTCCTTTCCCACCTTAGAGAAGTTTTCAACTATAATTTCTTCAAATATTTTCTCAGTCCCTTTTTTTTCTCTTCTTCTTCTGGGACCCCTATAATTTGAATGTTGGTGCCTTTAATGTTGTCCCCGAGGTCTCTAAAACTGTCCTCAATTCTTTTAATTCTTTTTTCTTTATTCTGCACCGCAGTAGTTATTTCCACTATTTTATCTTCCAGGTCACTTATCCCTTCTTCTGCCTCAGTTATTCTGCTCTTGATTCCTTCTAGAGACTTTCTAATTTTCATTTATTATGTTGTTCATCATTGTTTGTTTGCTGTTTAATTCTTCTAGGTCCTTGTTAAACGTTTCTTGTATTTTCTCCATTCTATTTCCAAGATTTTGGGTCATCTTTACTATCATTACTCTGAATTATTTTTCAGGTAGACTGCCTATTTCCTCTTCATTTTTTTAGTCTGGTGGGATTTTACCTTGCTCTTTCATCTGCTGTGTGTTTCTCTGTCTTCTCATTTTGCTTCACTTACTGTGTTTGGGGTCTCCTTTTCACTGGCTGCACGTTCGTAGTTCCCATTGTTTTTGGTGTCTGCCCCCTGGTGGCTAAGGTTGGTTCAGTGGGTTGTGTAGGCTTCCTGGCAGAGGGGACTAGTGCCTGTGTTCTGGTGGATGAGGCTGGATCTTGTGTCTCTGGTGGGCAGGACTGTGTCCGGTGGTGTGTTTTGGGGTGTCTGTGGACTTATTATGATTTTAGGCAGCCTCCCTGCTAATGGGTGGTGTTGTGTTCCTGTCTTGCTAGTTGTTTGGCATAGGGTGTCCAGCACTGTAGCTTGCTGGTTGTTGAGTGGAGCTGGGTCTCAGCGTTGAGATGGAGATCTCTGGGAGAGCTTTTGCTGTTTGATATTATGTGGAGCCAGCAAGTCTCGGGTGGGCCAATGTCCTGAACTCAGCTCTCCCACCTCAGAGGCACAGGCCTGACACACGGCCAGAGCACCAAGACTCTGTCAGCCACACGGCTCAGAAGAAAAGGGAGAAAAGAAAGAAAGAAAGAAAAATAAAATAAAATCATTAAAATAAAAAGTTTGAAAAATTAATAAAAAGTAAAAAGTAATAAAAAGAAAAGGAAGAAAGAAAGAAACAAGAGAGCAACCAAACCAAAAAACAAATCCACCAATGATAACAAGTGCTAAAAACTACACTAAAAAAAAAAACAAACCCCAACAGACAGACTGAACCCTAGGACAAATGGTAAAAGCAAAGCTATACAAACAAAATCACACAAAGAAGCATACACATACACACTCACAAAAAGCGAAAAAGGAAAAAATATGTATTTATCTATATATAAAAAAAAGGAAGAAGAGAACAACCCAATCAATAAACAAATCTACCAATGATAATAAACTCTAAATACTAAACTAAGATAAATGTAAAACCAGACACAAATTAGATGCAGAAAGCAAACCCCAAGTCTACAGTTGCTCCCAAAGTCCACTGCCTCAATTTTGGGATGATTCGCTGTCTATTCAGGTATTCCACAGATGCAGGGTACATGAAGTTGATTGTGGAGCTTTAATCTGCTGCTCCTGAGGCTGCTGGGAGAAATTTCCCTTTCTCTTCTTTGTTCTCACAGCTCCCAGGGGCTCAGCTTTGGATTTGGCGCCGCCTCTGCGTGTAGGTTGCCTGAGGGCGTCTGTTCTTCGCTCAGACAGGACGGGGTTAAAGGAGCAGCTGATTCGGGGGCTCTGGCTCACTCAGGCCGGGGGGAGGGAGGGGTACGGAATGGAGGGTGAGACTGCAGTGGCAGAGGCTGGCGTGATGTTGCATCAGCCTGAGGCACGCTGTGTGTGCTGCCAGGGAGGTTGTCCCTGGATCACAGGACCCTGGCAGTGGCAGGCTACACAGGCTTCCGGGAGGGGAGGTGTGGATAGTGACCTGTGCTCGCACACAGGCTTCTTGGTGGTGGCAGCAGCAGCCTTAGCATCTCATGCCCGTCTCTGGGGTCCGCGCTGATAGCTGCGGCTCACACCCGTCTCTGAAGCGCCTATAAGCGGTGCTCTTAATCCCCTCTCCTCGCTCACCAGGAAACAAAGAGGCAAGAAAAAGTCTCTTGTTTCTTCAGCAGCTCCAGACTTTTTCCCAGACTCCCTCCCGGCTAGCTGTGGTGCACTAGCCCCTTCAGGCTGTGTTCACGCAGCCAACCCCAGTCCTCTCCCTGGGATCCAACTGAAGCCGAGCCTCAGCTCCCAGCCACGCCCACCCCGGCGGGTGAGCAGACAAGCCTCTCTGGCTGGTGAGTGCTGGTCGGCACCGATCCTCTGTGCGGGAATCTCTCCGTTTTGACCTCTGCACCCTTGTGGCTGTGCTCTTCTCCGCGGCCCTGAAGCTTCCCACCTCCGCCACCCGCAGTCTCTGCCCGCGAAGGGGCTTCCTAGTGTGTGGAAACCTTTCCTCCTTCACAGCTCCCTCCCACTGGTGCAGGTCCCGTCTGTATTATTTTGTCTCTGTTTTTTCTTTTTTCTTTTGCCCTACCCAGGTACGTGCAGAGTTTCTTGCATTTTGGGAAGTCTGAGGTCTTCTGCCAGCATTCAGTAGGTGTTCTGTAGGAGTTGTTCCACATGTAGATGTATATCTGATGTATTTGTGGGGAGGAAGGTGATCTCTGTGTCTTACTCCGCCATCTTGAAGGTTTCTCCCGTTTACCTTTTAAAGGATGTGTTTGAAAAAAAAGGGAAGAACCAGTTGATAAGCAAAGATAGAAGATTTTTTAATAAAAAGATATAATTATAGAAAAAAGCATCAGAGGAGAGAAAAATGTAGTCCACCATGCAAATGAATGGAAACCTACTGATTTTTTTTTGCAAATGGGAAGAGTCTGGACAATCTTTCCAAGAGTCCTTAATAGGAATTCCAGTGTTGCTGATCTCAGTTTAAAACTGAAAATAGGGCTTCCCTGGTGGCGCAGTGGTTGAAAGTCTGCCTGCCGATGCAGGGGACGCTGGTTCATGCCCCGGTCCCGGAGGATCCCACATGCCGTGGAGCAGCTAGGCCCGTGAGCCATGGCCGCTGAGCCTGCACGTCCGGAGCACTCCGCAATGGGAGAGGCCACAGCAGTGAGAGGCCCGCGTACCACCAAAAAAAAAAAACAAAAAAAACTGAAAATAAAATCCATGTTTAATGTATCTAGGTCCTTAGAATAGGTTAATAAAATAATCTTTTGAATAAATAAAGCGTTACAAAATAACATGAGCTGGGTTTGTGGATTGAGGCATTTGAAATCTGGAGTTTTCAGTCTAATTCCTGAAATTCTGATGCATCACAGGGTAGTAAGGGACATTGAGTCTCCCACTATGGAGGCCAGCTCAGAACCTGGCTTGTATTTTTTCTCAAAGGTTGGTTCTGGAAAAATATTCTACAATTTCTTTCAATTACCTGTTCTAGCAACCAACAAACTTTGCAGTCAGGACACTGTTCTTTCTGCATATTCTAAATTTCTTCCTGGAGTAATTTAATTCCATTTCCTTAGTGCATATAGGAAATACATAGCATTTGGTGCCAGACTTGAAGTCAGATGGATGAGTTAAAATAAAAACCGGCTTTTGAAAATGGTGGTGTAGCTAAGTCTTTTAAACTCGGACAGAAATGGGGAGAGAATTAGGTCAGGAGAGTATGTCTTAACACCAAGGCATAGAAGATCTAGGGTTTTTCCTCCTTGAGGGAATTGAGGAATAAGAAGGTACCTCCAGGTGAGTGTGACACAGAGGTTTCAACCTCAGACTAGATAGATTCCAGCCTCTTCTGTCTGGCTTGTTCTGCCCTCTCTCTATTTCTGTGGTAGTTGGAAGGACATATCTGATGTCTCTGTTCTGATCGTCTGGCAGGAGGAGAGAGTGTCTGACTTCCAATTTGGCAGAAAATCCATCTGCAGTACCTCTGGCTTGTTCAAACTGCCAGTGCAGAGTCTATCACCAGCTCTACTGATTTGTTGCATGACCATGGGTACAATGAGGCCACTATTCTCTTTACTGTAACCCTTACATCCTTAAAGAGTCATATCAAGTCACCTGTCAGGTTTTTTCTTTCCAGGCAAAAATACTTTAGTTCCTGCATCCTTCCCTCAAAGATGTACACAGTTTTTAGCTTGCAAAATAATTGAAACTAACTTCTATAACAAGGCTCTAACAATAACTTGATTAAAGTAAAAGCCACTTTCTTATTCCTTCATATTATATCTAACTAATACATTGAGGATCTAACTACTACTTTTAAAATTAAATGGCTGCTTTAATAATCTATGTTGACTTTGTGATCCAAATGACAGATAGGAAATCATTCTCACCTTATATGACAATATTAGTAAGAGAAAGTATGTAACAGTAGACTTTTAGACCAGGCCTAAAAAAAGACATAAAATAGATAAGACAGAAATAAAGGTTGTTAACCAGAAATTTCAAAAAGAAAGGCCTTTGTTTTATTGCTTGGCTATTTTTTGTGCATTAAAAGGAGCTAATGACTCCCTCCTTTTTATAAATCACATCTTTCTTGTTACTCTATAGTTATAATTGCAATAAAAATTACTAAAATGTTCTTAGGTAAATAGACTGGGAAGGACTCCACATCTGGAGGAAATGTCTGAATCTGGCACAGTCAAGGATATAGTGAGGAAGAAGAAACTAATATTGAATGATTGATAGATGATCCTTCGTTACAAGACTAAAAGACAACAGAGCATTTCAGTTTTATACAATAACTCAGAGCATCATCAACAAAACCTTATTGAAGGTCTGGTGTTTTTAGACTCTCAGAGCCATCCAAACATATATCTAAGAGAGCAAGTGCTAAGAGAGCAAGTTTGCTAAAGCAAAGATATATCTATGAGAGCAAAACTCATGCCTGTCTGTGAGGGATTCTGGGAAGTTGGTAGTATTGGCTGATAGAGAAGAGGAAGAAGAAAGTCCGGATGGGATTGGAAACAGGCGAACTGATCTGTCGTGGAGAACTATCTATTACATTGTGTCCAAAGAGATGGGAGAAAGTTAGTGTGATTAATATTAGCACAAGTATTCATGGAGGTCCAACTTAGTGGAGGTGTTTGGGTGGTTCAAAAACATGACTGATGTACTTACTACATACTAGCTGCTGGGGATGCAAAGACAAATAAGGCAAATCCCTGCCAAAGAGAAATTTACAATAACAGAAGTAGAAATGATAAGTAATATACAGGGTGGCAGAACCATCTGTGAATTAAGTCTGTTGTTAGTGAATCTCCCAGCAAAGAGGGAACATGGGAGCAGGCTGATAAGAATTCAGAAAATTGAGGGGAGTCACAGAAAAGTGGGCTGAAATACAGAGCTGGACTCCAGAAGGAACCAGAGAGCTGAAGAAAAATTTGAAGCAGAAGGTCAGTGATATGGATGATGCCAACACTCTTGGGAACAGAGAATGGCTGTCATTCATTGACCACATTGGTATATACACTCATCCACACCAGTCTGAATGAAATATATTGCCTGCCATATCAGTAAACAAAGGATGTTGCAGCCATCAAGCCATCACATTATAGCTGCCCCTATGGTGCACCCTGAGGAAACTCAGGATGAGAAATCACAGGATACTGGCCCCAGATAGCTGAGGTGTATATCAAAGGAATGATTTCAGTGAGCCCAGAATCTTGCATCTTCTATACATAGAAAAATGATAAATTCCTTAACTTGAGATATCTTATTTTCTTTAAGTAACAGTAATGTTTAGATGTTCCAACTACCTGGTCTTTGTTGCAAAAACTCCTATATATCCTGGCTGCCCCCCACCCCCACCCCCACCCCCCTGCCTCTTTGGAGCAGTCTCTCAGAGTTATCTGAGATGCTGTGTCCTGGGCTTAACTCCTCAGTTTTGTCTGCCAAATAAAACATAACTCTCAACTTTTAGGTTGTGCTTTTTTTTCCAGTTGACACCAGGTATCTGGCCTTTGCCAAAAAGACATATTTTAGAACTGGAGATTTCTGGTGCACTACCTGCCTTAGAGAGGAATGTGTCAGGAGCTGGGAGTAGAGCTGACCTGGTTTGAGGTATACACAGTGACTAATTTGACTACAGCTGGGGAAGGGGGCTCACATTTTATTACTAAAAGAATAGTGGGACAGATTGCCCATAGAGGAGAGAGCCAGCACATTGCTGAATTTGTAAAGAAAGGTTTCAGGAAGAAATGAAATGAAATTAAGGTGAAGAAAAGGGAAGGCACCTTAGGGAGAATAAATGGGGAAAGGATTCAAGGCAGGGGAATCCGTATGAACAAAACACAAGAGGGGGGTTCGAATGCACATAATATGTATGGGGAATGATAAGTACATCAGTTTGGCTGGATCAGAGGGTTTGTATGAGCAAATAATAATCAAGTAGAATGGAAAAGTGAGTTGGCGCCAGATTGTAATAGCCTTGAAATACCAGTCTAAGTATTTTGGACTGTATCCTAGCAGAGAAAATTGATTTTTTCATTTTAGAGTGGAAGTCTAGCAATATTTTGAGAAGGTTATAATCTGGTATCAGTGTATGGAGTGGATAAGGTAGAGGTTAGAATGAGAAAGATATTGCCATTAAGATACTAGAGCCTGGAATTCAGTAGTAGTGGTGGGAAAGGAAAGAAGGAGTTGTGAAAGGCATTACAAAGGAAGACTTGATAGGAGGTATTAAGAATGCCTCCAGAGTTTTATATTTAGGAGGCTGAATAACGATGAGACCATTGCCTGAAATATCAAAATCCAGAGGAGAAGCTGGTTTGGTGGGAAAATAATTAGCTTAGATTTAGATGTGTTCAATTGAGGTGATAATAATACAAGTAATTATAAATGCCAGGTCTGAAATTCAGTAAAGAAATTAGGTTCAAGATGTATGTCTGAGAATCCTCCTGGTAGAAGTGAAAATTTAAGCCCTGAGAATAAATGATTCTCTATGAGAATATGTAGAACAGTGATTCTCCACCCAGGCCATGTATTATAATCACTGTTGCAGTGGAGCTGTTGTTTCTGCCTGCCCCCTCTTCTGCTGAAAGAAGACCTCTGTTCATTGTAGGAGCTGCCTCTCTTCCTCTCCCTGTGATTCTGGTGGTGGGCGGGGGGAGGCTACAATTAGGGGGTCCCACTTCTCCATCATAAAGGAGGGCCTGCAACCCAGTATGGACAATCAGAGCATCCATCTCTTAGATGTAGTGACTGGTCCAAACGTAGGGACGTGACTTAGTATCTTTTTAGTATTTAGCCTGTAGACCAAGGTAATGAGGGCCTGAGTCTTTTCTCTGTAATCACTAACTACGAATGATGGGAACCAAAAGTTTCCTATATTCCTCTTTTCCACCACATAAAGAAAGCCTGCCTGACAATGAAGCCACTTCATAAGGAAAGAGAGACAGAGTCCTAATGATACATTTGAATCCCTAGAACCAGATGTTCCTGAATGTAGTCCTACCACATGTCTGCTAATATGGCCACTTCATTTATATGCTATCATACCACAGTGGGGGGAGGGGGGCACCGACAAAGGCTGCCTAATATTAATTGGCTAAGTCACCTTGTTTATTTGGGTGTTTCGATCTTTGTAATGAGAGAATAGTTCTGTATCTTGATTATAGTGGTAGTTACACAAAACTACTCATGTGATAAAATGACAGATCTATGCACACTCATTGTACCAATGTCAGTTTCCTGGTTTTGATATTGTACTATGGTTATTTAAGATGTAAATGAACTGGGGGAGACTGAGTGAAGGTAATCTTTTCAACTTCCTGTAAATCCATAATTATTTCAAAATAAAAATCTTTAAACATTGCTGTTTATGAGACATTTAAAGATACAGAAAGGTGAAAAGTTTGAAAAGTTAAAGGATGAGAAAATATATTCCATGCAAATAATAACAAAAATTAAGTTAATAGATATGTTACTATCAGAAAAAATAAACTTTAAAATGAGAGGCATTAATGTGAGATAATGAGGGTCACTCCATGGTGGCAAAACTGTAATTTATTAGAAAACTATCTGATAACATAACCTCAAAATATATAAAGCAAAAATTGACTTAAAAGGAGAAATAGACAAACCCACAATCATAATGGGAGATTTTAACATACTTTTCTCAGTAATTAATGGATCAAACTGATAAAAAATTCAGTAGTAATATAGATCCTTAGGACAATAAATTAATATATGCCCAGAATTGTACAACTACAAAATGTATACATTTAGGAAACACAACTCCCTACTGGGTCATAAAGCAAGTTTCAACAATTTTCAAAGACTGAAAGCATTCAGACTTTATTCTTTGACTACAATACAGTTAGGTTTGAAATCACAAACAAGAGATAACTAGAAAATTCCATATGTTTGAAAATCGATAAAAACATATTTCTAATAGCTAATGTGTCAAATAACTCATAATGGAAATTTAAAATAATATTCACATTGGATGATGAAAGTGCTATATATCAAAACTTGTTTGATTCACCTAAAGTAGTATCCAGAGGGTGATTTAGGTCTTAATTGTTTATATAAGAACAGAAGGACTAAACTAATGAGCTAAGTATTCAAGTCAAGATGTTAGAAAAAGAATAGCAGAGAAGAAAACCTCAAAGAAAATATCAAGAAGGAAATAGTAAAGATAAGAATAGTAATTAATGAAGTGGTAAACAAACTGACAATAGTAAGTGTCAACAGGAAAAAATTTTGGTTTTTTGAAAGATTAATACATTTCACAAACCTCTGGCAAACTTGAATAAAAGAGAAGGCATATATACATAATATCAGTGATTTCAAAAAGAGGTTATTACTGCAGATGTTTCAGACATAAAGAAGACAGTAAGAGGCTATTAGGAACAACTTTATACCAACACACTCCAAAATTAGATGATATAGAAAAAATCTTAGAAAAACTTATGTTAAGAAATTAAGATAAAATTCTCTTCACAAAGGAAAAAATACAGGCCCCAGATGGCTTTACAGGCAAGTTTTATCAAACATTTAAGCAAAAAATAATCCCAGTCTTAAGGAAATCATTCTGGAATATAGCTAAGGAGGGAACATTACTGACAACTTATGATACTACCATAATTTTGACAAGGATAGTATGAGAAAGGAAAATTATAGGCCAATCTCACTCATTAACATATATGGAAAACCCTAAACAAAACAGTAGCTATCAAAATCTATGTATGAAAATGTTAGTATTTTATTGCCAAGTTGGGTTTATTCCTTCCACGAAAGGCTGATTTAATATAAAAAAACCAATATATGTAATTTTTCATATAATTAGCTTAAAGTAGAAAAATTATATCATGATTTTAGCTGATAAAACTATTTCATAAAATTTGACAGTCATTCAACATAGCAGTTCACAAGCATTCTAAGAAATAGAAGGAAAATTACTGAAACCCTAAAAACATTCCCTTTAAGATTAGAAAAGCTACAAGGTACCTGTCATCACTATTTGCATTCAACACTGAATCAGAGACCCCGGCCAGCATGGTAATGTAAGAAAAAATCAAAGATATAAGGGTTGGAAAGGAATTGTTCTGTCTGTGAAGAAAACCTAAAATAATCTACAAATAAATGATTGTAATTAAAAGAAGTAAAATATACTCATAGTAAAAAAACTAGATGACATAAAAGAAAAAAAACTTATCTATAATCTTAACACTCAGAAAAGATCAAATGTAACATGTTGATATACTTTCCTGTAATTTTTTCTCCGTGTATTTTTTAAATTTTTTATTTTTCTACATACCTAACATTGTATCATACATATGCAGTTTTGTAGCCTTGCTTTACATTTTAGCCTTGCTTTTTTAAAAAAATTATTTAAAAAATGAGTTTGTTGACAATATTCTCTTGTTATGGATGATAATAATGTTTAGGGAGTTTCCAAATGTTTCTATTATAAATAGCCTTGTCGTAAAGAGCTTTGTCTTCATGTCACAGGATGTCCTTGTGATACATTCTTAAATGAGGCCTACCTTAAATACCATACATAATGTCCTAAAGACATTGGTCCATTATGGTCTTCTAAGACCATAACTATGCTAAAGACCCTTAATAAATATTACCAACTTGCTCTCCAAACTGTGTCACATTAATTAAGCTGCAACCACCAGATAATATGTTTTCAACTTATGAAACCCAACAATAATTTAATATTATCATTTGAATTGAATTTGAATATCATTTATCTTTGCTATTTTGACAATAGGAATTTTTTAAAGTAAACTATTTTTTAGAGCAGTTTTAGATTCAGAGCAAAATTGAGAGAAATGTCATAGCCTCCCCCACTATCAATAACCTCCACCAGAGTGGTGCATTTGTTTCGCTTATGAGCATAGACGGTAGGAATTTACATCCTATTTTATTTGGTATTTCCTTGGTTACTAGTAAGGTTGAATATATTTCATGTTTCTGACCCACTTATACTTTTCCATGTATCTTCTCTCTCCTTTTGCCATTTATCTATGGTAGTTCAAGTATCTTTATGATTTAAAAAATTGCTTAAATTCTGATTATAGTGAGAATATTATCATTTCTCTACTTTTGTTATAAGTTGTTTTCCAGTTTGATTTTTTGCTTTCTACTCACAAATAATAGTTTTTATTTTTTCATAAGATGTATAGCAAAAAAATGATTACTATTATATTTTAACCTGCATTCCCATGTTTTTAGTGAGAATTATTATTTTGTTTCAGAGGAATTGAGAAACATTAGAATATCATATATACACATTACCCAAAAAACAGGACATAGAAGAAAGGAAAGAAGATAGTTTTAGAGCTGAGAAAGCCACAGTGGTTCAGGAGTCCCAAGTAAAAATCTAGTTGATGACAGATTTACTTATTCATTCATTCATTTTTAAAGATATCAGAAAGCGCCCACCATATGTCTAGCCTTGTGCATATGGTAGACACTCTGAAGAAGAGTGATTATATGGACAGGAAAACTATTCCAGATGCTCCTATCTAATCTTTTCAAGATCGTGACAATGAAAGAGAGAGAGGGGGCAAAGGGATTAAGTTCTACAGTCTCAGGATGAAGAGAGTCTGAAAAAGGTAGAGAGAAAGAAAAAGTGAAGGCTGGCTGAGCCAGCACAGCTCTTTCTAATATTTCAGTCACATAACTATCAAAATCTATGTATGAAAAAGTGTCCACATCTCTGTTAAACCTTTTAGCCATGCACAGTGATCACTACCAACTGAAAGTGGCCAATTAAGAGTCCCAATGCCTAGTCAGTGGTAACAGTCATTTTTCTGAGGGTGGCATGAGTGTTTGTGTGTGTGTGTGTGTGTGTGTGTGTGTGTATTTTAGGGGGAGGAATGGAAAAGAACATTCAATTTCTTCTCTCTAAAAGCTAACATTCCTCTGTTTTTTTTTAAAAAAACTATTTTTTTTTCCTGTTAACTAATGGGCTTAAAATTTGCCCACTGGTTTATCAAAGGTATGATTTTATTTCCTTTGGGGAAAAAGAGATGAAAGGAATATCAGAGAATTCCTGTCCATAACTTTATATGGTTGCTTCTTCAGTTTTTGCCACTTCCTCAGTTTTTGTTCCTTCTTATTAGGGTTGTCCTCTGAAACTTCTAAAATGATCAAATCTAATACCGTAACTAATCATTTTGAGCCTTCCTTAAATGCTAGGCTAAGAATTTACTTCCAATTCTATTTCCTATCTCAATTTATGGTCAGTAACATTGTCCAAATGATCTCATAGAATATTATCAGTTAGCAATATGGTACAAATAATATGAAATTAGCAATATAAATTACCTGAAATTTAAATTTTAAGAATATTAGCTCTCTTATTATCAGATTCCCTTGGGGAAACTTAACCCCTCCCACACACCCCCACATAATAAATTGCCCCTTCTGGTTTTTATTCTGCCACTGAAATTTTAGTAGCTTCTTTAGCATTCCCTAATCCAACCTCAAATCTCACACTTGGGTATAGAGATTGAAAAGCTCATTGCATTCTAGGCAAAAATAAATGAAAAGGGACATGCACTAACACACATGCTTGCAGTATTTTCAAATATTAGGATGAAAATAATATTACAAGCACAGAGGTAGGAAAATGGGTTAATTACAAAATGACAAAAATCAGGCTGATTTGGATTTCTTTTGCAATATTAAGTATAAGAGGACAATGAGTAAAGTCTATAGCAATAATGAGAAAAGATTGTATTTTTGGAATTTTATACCCAACTATTTTTATATGTGAGGGTAAAGGAAAGGCATTTTCTTATATGTAATGACATATTTTTCTTGATAAAATCACTGATAGATGAAGCAAAATTTAGAGCTCAAGAATGGGGAAATACAAAAAACAAAGCTAAATATGATTAATTGTGGTTGATCTGGATATATAACTAATCTTGAAAGAGGCAATATGTGATGTAAATACAACACAATAGCAATAATCTAGACTTTTCACCTCAGACTTTGTTAACCAGAGCTGAGAACATGAATGTAAAAAGAATGGGGCTGAGCATGAAACCAGCCCAAACAAAGCTAGAGGTAAGCAATTGTGATACATCTTGTTATTAACTTATGTTGAGAAAGAAGTTTTATGGTGTAAATATAATAACAATAATAACCTAGACCTCAAATCTCAGATATTGTTATGAAAAACTGAAAACTAGGTGGGGGAGGAGGACGTGGGGTTAAAATGTGTCATAACAACAATGGCATATGGAGAGAGAAGAGAAGTATTTAATTAATGGCATTGTTTAGAACTGCTAGTGCATGGTAATAATAAAAAGCAGACCAACTTTAAGTTGATTTTATTCTTGTTTTTAAATTCTGTTGACGACAAAGAAAATTTTCCTCTATTCTTCCAGGTTCTTCTGGCTGGTCTAAGAATTAATGAGATAGATTAACAGGAGAAAAATCAAATTTAATTTTGTGTGTACAGGAACCCCATATACATGAGAGATTCAGAGATAGAAAGGTAAAGTGAGGTATGTATGCCATCCTTAGCTAAGGAATGGGGTAGGGTCCTGGTGCTCTCAAGGGCAGGAGGGTCATTCACAGGAAGATAAAAAGAAGAGCAGATACTGGGTAATTAGATGTTTGTCCTGCCATATAGATGGGGCCACTAAGATAAAATTGATCTCTGGTAATAACTTTTTTCTGGGAAAAATCCCCAATTTGAGTTCTTCTAGGTAGTTAAGAAAGGGGCAGTAGTTTCTCTGTAGCTCACAGTAATCCTCATACCAAAGTAGCACATTTTAGGGATGTCTATTCTGAACTTTTACAGTTCTCTAAACCATTTAAATTTCCTAAACCCATTCACACTGCTCCCACTGACCACCCTCTCCTTCTATGCCAATGGTCCTAAACAGGGAGAATTTAAATATATTGCTTAATATCAACTTTAACAGAAAGCAATATAAGTTTTAAAATGCCTTTAAAGGTGACCACTAATAGAATTTAAAAGAAGTTCCAACACATTGGAAAATTTAAAGTACAGAGGAAGCGGGGAAATGTCTAGTAAATGGCTGTGGAGTGACATGATTATGTGACCCACACAACAGATAATAATCATAATAACTGGATAAAATATTTTTAAGTGCAATGAATTAAAGGTACTGGAAAGCAAAGGAAATAGAAGCCAGAAGAAAGTTTTCTATTGAAAAACTGCAGCTAGAAGGGGTGATTGCAAGGTTATACTTGACTTGAGAAGAGCTTGGCCTGAAGGTCATTCCTAATCCCCAAGGCTACAGAGCTGGGAAAACATAGACGTAAATCACAGTCTAACTAGCTAAGGTGCCAGATTAGACTTCATAGTTGAAAAAGCAGCTGGAAATATAAGGAGAAATTCTGAGTGGGACAATAATAAAGAGTAAGACTCCGAAGCTAAATTCCTGGGTGACAGATAAACCCATGTATGAAGTAGCCTCCAGGGGACATAGCAAAAAATACGGAGACTTGTAAAATAGAGCTTGACAGAGTAAGAGCTGTGAATTGCTTTTTTTTTTTTTTTTAACCAAATGCATTTCCCAATTGTGTGCAGTTTGAGCAAGATAAAGTTGAAAATTTAGGGCTTGAAGTGTTAGAGAACAGAGCCTGAGAATTGTATATTATCTTGAGATGGGGGAAGTGGGCTCCCTAGAAGCAAGAATACTTTAGAGTGAGTCCTCAAATATGAGTATAATGTCTGTCCAAATCCTTGGATGACTGAAATTATACAGGCACAAGGTGTGCCCCAAGCTAATATAGGAGTAACCATAAACTGTAAGATTAGAACAGATATATCAGCAGCTACATAACTCAGAGCATACTAAATTTTCAATTTGAATTTAGGCAAGTGAATTACCTAAAGAGAATTAGGCAAGAGAATAAAAAGACAACAATCTGCAGATGAACACAACAGAATTCTAAGTCACTACACCATATTATTCTATAGTGTCTAGTTTCCAACCAAATATTACTAGACATTCAAAGAAACAGGAAAGTGTGACCCATACTCAGGAAAAGTGGAAGTCAATAGAAAATGACTCCAAGTGGGTCCAGATGTTGACCTAGCAGACCAAGACTTCAAAGCAACTACTATAAATATATTCATAGAATTAAAGGAAAATATGTTCAGTGAACTAAAAATAAATGTTCTTCTTGGTCAAAATTTTTTGGCAGTTTTGGTCCTTTCCTGTTCCCTGTAAATTTTAGAATTCGTTTGTCAATTTCTGCAAAAGATGCTACAGGGGTTTTGATAGGGATTATACAGAAACTATAGATCAATTTGATATCCTAACAATACTGAGTCTTCAAATCTATGAACATGGGATGTCTCTTTCCATTCACACTTGGTTCTCTGTATCCTTGAGTTCTACACCCATGAATTCAACCAAATGGGGTTTGAAAATACATGAAAAAAATGTCAGAAATTTCCAAATATCAAAACTTGAATTTGCTTGCACTGGCAACTCTTTACATAGCCCTCACATGTGGTTACAGCTATTTACATAGCCCTTACATTGTATTAGGTAATATAAATAATCTGGAGATGATTTAAAGAATATGGGACAACGTGTGTAGGTTATATGCAAATACTACACCATTTTATGTAAGATATTTGAGCATCCTCAATTTTGGTATCTGAAACTGGGCTCTGGAAACAATCTCCTGAAAATACTGGAAGACAGCTATATTTAGATCTTCTCTAATTTTTCTCAAAAATGTTTTGTAATTTTTAGTGTACACTGCTTTTGTTAAATTTATTCCTAAGTATTTTGTTCTTTTTGTTGCTATTACGAATGGAATTGTATTCATTTCATTTTCAGATTAATTATTGGTAGTATATAAGATTGATTTTTGTAAATTGATCTTATAACCTATAATTTTGCAGAATTCCTTTCTTAGTTCAAATAATTTTTTTGTATGTGGATTCCTTAGACTTTTCTACAAACAGGATCATATCACATATGCAGGTAAAGAGTTTTACTTCTTTCCTTACAATCTGGATGTCTTTTATTTTCTTGTTTGATTGTACTGGCTTGGAACATCCAGTTGGATGCTGGATAGAAATTGTGAGAGTAGATATCCTTGCCTTGTTCCTAATCTTACAGGGAAAGCATTCAGACTCTTACCATGAAGTACAATATTAACTGTAAGCTTTACAGAGATTCCCTTTATCAAGTTGAGGAAGTTTGTTTCTATTTCACATTTGTTGAGAATGGGCACTGGATTTTGTCAAATGCTTTTTCTGTGTCTATTGGGATGATCATGTAGATTTTGTCTTTTATTCTCAAAACCTGCTGTATTACATTCATTATTTTCTTCTTTGCACTCTTTCTTCTCGTGTTCAGTGTCTCCTTTTATTTTTCTTAGTGTTTTCCAGGACCTCCAATAATCTGTTAATCAGTGGTGGTGATAAGGGTCAGCTTTATCTTATTTATGATATTACAGGAAACACATTTAAAGTTGGTTTACTATGTAAATTTTTGCTGTTGGTTCACCGAGCAGAGATAGGTCCCTTTATTCCTTAGACTTTTATGAACTTTTAATAATAAATACTGTAAGGTCGGATCTTAACAAACGGCACCGCGAAACAGAGGAAAGCTTCAAGTGAGCTTTATTAGGGAGCGCTCCCGGGCGAGGTTCACTGGTCCGAGAGAAAGGGGCCAGAGAAGTCGCACCCGGGTGAGGGTTGGGCAAGATTTTATAGGGGAAGAAGGGAAAGGGGTGTGGTGAATCTGGGAGGACGCAGGGTATTCCTTATTTGGTGGTCTTTTCGGGTATCCTGGGGGACCGTTAGTCCCACCCCTCGAAAGGCGGGAAGGCTGGGCCGGGTTCAAAGTCCCCAAGTCAGTTCCTGGAACTGGGTGGTCCGGAAAGTTTCGGTCTGATGCAACCTGTGAATCTGATTGTGTTCCCCTGCCTCGGGCCAGTTGGCCTTACAAATACTACTTAACTTTATCAAATACTTTTGCATCATTTGCCATAATCATTTTGTAACAGGGAAGAGCCAAATCTGACTACATGTTGGATCTTTCTTTTACTTTAACCTTTGCTTTCCGCTGCTTTTGTTCACTAAAAGGATACTGTCTATACATAATGGCCTGCCTCAGGGAACCCTGCCCCTCTGTCTGAATGTTAAACCAAAGTGCCTTTGTTCAGGGAAGCATCCTGACCCTGTCCACCGGTGGATGGCTGCAAGAAAGAAGAAATTCACACACACACACACACACACACACACACACACCGCCCAATGCTGGCCATTCCAGGGGATATTAGCAAAAGTTATGGCCTTTTTACTTCACTTCCCCATCTCCTCCCCCTCTCTGTTCTATAAAAGAAACTGACATCCAAACCCCTATAAGATGGTTTTTCAGAGACACTGGTCTGCCATCTTCTCGGTCTGCCGGCTTTCCAAATCAAGTCGTATTCCCTGCCTCAACACCTTATCTCTGATTTATTGGCCTGTTGTGCAGCAAGCAGAGTGAGCTTGGACTAGGTAACAATTTCAGTTTTATATTTCAATATATGAATATGGTGAATTACACTGATAGATTTTGCTGATGCTAAACCATTACATTCTTGGGATAAAAATCCAAATGATGTAATTTTGAAATGTATTATTGGAGTTGGTTATTTTTTAAAACAATTTTATACCCACATTCATAAGTAATATGAGCAGTATATACTTTTTTTCTACTGTTATCTGGTTTTGGAATCATGATTACACTAGCCTCAGGCAATAAACTGAGCAGCTTTGTAATCTGTTAAATATTCTTGGCCCTTACCTTTTTGGAAGGAGGTATCTTTGGCCACCATTTCAATTTCTCTAATGTTCACTTACTTGTTCAAGTTTTATTTTTTTATCAAATTTGTCGCTTTGTATTCTTCTAGATATATCCATTTAATCCAGGTTCAATCGTGCTAATGACCAACTGGCAATATTCCAAGAATTTGCAGTCCTGGGGGAGGGGTACTATATTGATTAACTGGGATTCTGTCAATCATAATAGCTACTGTAAAATATAATTCAGTAGAAGCATTAATTTCTCCCTTACTCCATCCTCACAGGGAATGTCAGATTTCATACCACAGTAGAATACAACATTTCAGTGTTGTAATTAGATGTGATAGAAAACTACAACTGAAGAATCATGTGATAAATCAGAAATTGTAGTGCCTAGATTCTAAGTAAATGTGAAGGAAGGAAAGGCACATTAAGATTATGGTAGAGGCAGAAAAATGCCTCTGGGATTGTGGCAAAGACTGGAAAGAATGGGACAAGGGTGAAGTGAAGGCATCGGGGTAGTTTCCCTGAGGGCAAGGGCTGTGTAGCCCCAGCTCCACTCACAGGTGCCTGGAATAAGGGTGTTTAATGACTCTGTTAATGGGTAAATTGAAGGCTGGGGGAGAAAGAGAGAGAGAGAGCGCTTGCCCACTAGCAGCCAGTTGTGTGATCTTACACTTTGTGTGACTATTTCATCATTTGTAAAAAGAGAATTGCTTTTTTCCTCATCAGGATTGAAAGGGCTAATTTATGCAAAGCATCTATCCCTGTGCCTACTTTGTTTAAACATTTCATAATTGCCAGTTAAAAGAAATTTCCCTTTTCTGTATTATAAAATTGCCAGGAAGTTTTGCTAGTAGCCAGGAAACTTTTTTTTTCCAGCATATCTTCCTCCTTTGCCAAGACTGTTACAAACCAGTAACCCTGGCGTGATCAAAAAGGGCCTGTTCTTGAGAAGAAAATCCTGTTCTTTAAATTCTGTGGCTTCTGTATGGAAACGTCCATTTGTTGTGGTACTGGCCGTCTTGGGCACCTCTACCTACCCCTTTGTAGGAGAAGGCTAATCTGCTTACGTGTTTTCAGTGAAGACAGTCTAGTCCTAGTCCTGGATTCTCTGGGTTGTGTACTTGGAATTGTATGTTGAGGATCAGGTAGGAATTTATGCCTTTCATTGTTTTTAAGAACTACAGTGAATGTAAACTACTCAGACCAGGGATTTTGTTTCAGCAATCGTTTTATTCTTAGCACCTGTAATAGTAATTGGTAGGAAGTGATACTGAATACTTTCTATGATTCTCAGCCATTGCTTTATTTTAAAATTTATTTTATTTCCCTAGACTTTCCTTGTTTTTGATGACCTTGACAGTTTCAGGTGTACTCGTCAGGTATTCTGTAAAAGGTCCCTGGGATTTATCGGATGTTTTTCTCATGACTAGACAGGGGTTATGAGTTTTTGGAAAGAAGATCATAGAGGTACAGTATCATTTTCATTACATCATATCATGGTGCATATTACCATCATGACTTATCACTGTTGATGTTGACTTTTGTTAAGTTTCTCCACACCCCATACCCCAATCTGTACTCTTCGGAAAGTAGTCACTATTTGCAGCCCACACTTAAGGAGTGGGGGAGGGTTTTACTCCACTTCGAGGATGAAGTGTATACATAAATTATTTGGAATACTTCTGCATGGGAGATTTGGGTCTTCTTCTGTATTTATTCAAACAATTAGTATTATATTAGTTTCTTATAACTGCTCTAACTCTAACAAAATACCACAAACTGGGTGACTTAAAATCATAGAAATGTAGTCGATCACAGTTATGGAGACTAGAAATTTGAAATCAAGGTGTTGGTGGGGTTGGTTCCTTCCGTGGGCTCTGAGGGAGAATCTGTTCCATGTCGCTCTTCTAACTTCTGATGTTGGCTGGAAATCCCTGATGTCCTTTGGTTGGTACATGCATCATTCCAATCTCTGGCTCTGTCTTCACATGGCATTGTCACCTTTGTCTCTATGCCCAAGTTTCCCTTGCCTTTGGGGGACACCAGTCATTGAATCAGGGCCTACTCTAATGACCTCATCTTAATTACTTACATCTGCAAAGACCCTATTGAAACTGTGGGTTGAATCCATTTCACCTGCCTTCACTCATCAAGGTTGTTTTAAGACTTACATGCTCCCCAGCTGCATGTAGCCTAAACAATATGTTGGCTTGAATTATTTTCCAGGAACTTGGAGTCAACTGCGCCAAGTTCAGCTAGGCTGAGAGTCAGCTGTGTCTAGTTGAAGCTGAGGTGGTTGAGACTGGATAGGAGCACCGACCCTTCAACTGGGCATGCGTGAGTGTCCCGCTCGTGACGTATTTTTACATCAGAGGGCTGAAAACTCCACCCTCAGCACGTTCAGAGACCCATAACCTAGTCACACTTGTGCAGGACGATTACCGCACCTTTTTCCAATTACCTTTCCTCACGCCTCCCATGCTCCCCACACCTCAGACCTCCCTGCTGCTTTATTCGTTATCCTATAAATATCCCCCAAGCTCCTTACTTCCAGGAGGCAGATTTGGGATTTGTTCTCCGTCTCTTAGCTCGGCTGCCTTGCAAATAATCCCTCTCTTCACTGTGAACCTTCATGTCTTGGCTTGCCGTGCATCTGGAAAAATGAACCTGGTTTGGCAACACTGTTTCCAGGTAAGGTCACCCTCGCAGATCTGAGTGAAGTGAGGTAGTCTAAGATATGCGGCTGTCCATGAGAAAAATGTTCCAGGCAGAGGAAGTTACAAGAGCAAAGGTTCTGAGGTAAGAATGTACTTAGAGGGTTCCATGAACATTAGGAGATGACAGTGGCTGCAGCAGAGTAAGCAATGGGAAGATGAGTAGGATATAAGATCAGAGAGGTAGTAGAGATCAGATTATACAAAGCTGTGTAGGCCATGTTGACAATTTTGGCTTTTCTTGGGAGTGAGCTGGGAAGCCACTGGAAGGTTTAAGCAGAGAAATGATATGATCTGACTTCGGCTTTGATTTTTAAGTTTTAATTTTTTATAGACATATAATTGACGTACAATATGAGTTGCAGGTATAATGCATAATGATTTGATGTTTGCATGCATTATGAAATGATCATCATGATAAGTCTAGTCCTCTGCCCCCATACAGTTATAACAATGTTTCCTTATGCTGTATATTACATCCCCATGACTTACTGTAAAACTGGAAGTTTCACCTCTTAATCACCTTCACCTTTTTCGCCCCTCCCCCACTGGAAACCACCTGTTTGTTTTCTGTATGTCTGATCCTGTTTTTATTTTGGTTTGTTTTGCTTTTACGATTTTGCATATAAGTGAGATCATATGGTATTTGTTTTTCTCTGACTTATTTCACATAGCATAACACCTTCTGATCCATCCATGTTGTCAAGAATGGCAAGATTTCATTCTTTTCTGTTTTATACTTTATTGTACCTATATACAACATCATCTTTATCCATTTGTCTATTGATAGACACTTAGATTGCTTCCATATCTTGGCTATTGTAAATAAGCTGCAGTGAACCTTAGAGTGCAGATATCTTTTTGAATTAGTGTTTTTATTTTCTTCAGGTAAATACCCAGGAGTAGAATTGCTGGATTGTACAGCAGTTCAATTGTTAATTGACATCAGAGAGTGTGATGCCTCCAACTTTGATGTTCTTTCTCATGATAGTTTTGGCTATTCAGAGTCTTTTGTGTTTCCATACAAATTTTAGGATTATTTGTTCTAGTTCTGTGGAAAATACTATGGGTATTTTGATAGTGATTGCATTGAGTCTGTAGATGGCTCTGGGTAGAATAGTCATTTTAACAATATAATATTTTCCAGTCCATGAGGACAGTTTATCCATTTGTTTGTGATGTCTTCAATTTCATTCATCAACATCTTATAGTTTATTTCTAGGTATTAAATTCTCTTTGGTGCAATTGTAAATGGGATTGTTTTCTTAATTTCTCTTTCTAATAGTTCATCTTTAGTGTATAGAAACGCAAGAGATTTCTGAATAGTAACCTAGTATCCTGCGACCTTGGTGAATTCATTTATTAATTCTTATACTTTTGGGATGAAGACTTTAGGGTTTTCTAAATAAAGTATGTCATCTGCAAATAGTGCAGTTTTACCTCTTCCCTTCCAATTTGGATACCTTTTTATTTCTTGTCTGATCGCTGTGGCTAAGACTTCCAGTACTATGTTAAATATAAGTGGCAAGAGTGGGCATTGTTGTCTTGTTTCTGAATTTAGTGGGAAAGGCTTTTGGCTTTTCAGCATTTAGTATGATGTTGGCTGTGGGTTTGTCATAAATGGCCTTTATTATGTTGAGATATGTTCCCTCTGTGCCTACTTGGTGGAAAGTTTTTATCATAAATTATGTTGAATTTTGTCAAAAGCTTTTTCTGTATCTGAGATGATCATATGGTTTGTATTCTTCAATTTATTACTGTGTATCACACTGATAGATTTGCAGATATTGAACCATATTTGCATTCCTGGGATAAATCCCACTTAATCGTGGTGTATGAATTTTTAATGTATTGTTGAATTTGGTTTGCTAATATTCTCTGAAGAATTTTTGCATCTGTGTTCATCAGTGATATTGGCCTGTATTTTATTTTTTTGTGATGAATGACTTGGTCTGGTTTTGGTATTAGGTTGATGCTTGCCTTGTAAAATGAATTCAGAAGTATTCCTTTCTCTTTAATTTTTTGGAATAGTTTGAGAAGGATAGGTGGTAACTCTTCTTTAAATGTTCCATAGAATTCAACTGTAGGGCCATCTGGCCCTGGAGTTTTGTTGTTCGTTTTTTATGACTGATTCAATGTTATTATTGGTAATCAGTTTACTCATATTTTCTATTTCTTCCTGATTCAGTCTTGGGAGCTTTTATATTTCTAGGAATTTGTCCATTTCTTCTAGGTTGTCCATTTTATTGGGGAATAATTGTTTGTAGTCATCTCTTCTGATCCTTTGTATTTCTGTAGTGTCAGTTGTAACATCTCTTCTTTCATTTCTGATTCTATTTATTTGGGCTCTCTCTTTTTTTCTTATTGAGCCTGGATAAAGGTTTATCAATTTTATCTTTTCAAAGAACCAGCTCTTAGTTTCATTTATTTATTTATTTTTAGTCTCTATATCATCTATGTCCACACTGATCTGTATTATTTCTTTCCTTCTACCAACTTTGGGTTTTGTTTGTTCTTCTTTTTCTTGCTCCTTTAGTCATAAGGTTAAATTGTTTGGTTGAGATTTTTCTTGTTTCCTGAGGTAGGCTTGTATTGCTATAAACTTTCCCTTTAGAACTTCCTTTCTGCCACAAACCATATATTTTGGATTGTCCTGTTCCCATTTTCATTTGTCTCCAGGCATTTTAAAATTTCCTCTTTGATTTCTTCAGTGATCCATTGGTTGTTTGGTAGCATTTTGTTTAGCATCCACATGTTTGTGTTTTTTGCAGTTTTTTCCCTTGTAGTTGATTTCTAGTCTCATAGCATTGTGGTTGGAAAAGATGCTTGATGTGATTTCAGTCTTCTTAAATTCATTGAGACTTGTTTTATAGCCTAGCATGTGATCTATCCTGGAGGATGTTCCATGTGCACTTGAAAAGAATGTGTATTCTGTTGCTTTTGGATGGAATATTCTACATATATCAAGTTCACTTGGTCCAATGTGTCATTTAAAGCTGTGTTTCCTTATTGATTTTCTGTCTAGATTGTCTGTCTATTGATATAATTGGGTTTTAAAGTTCCCTACTATTATGTTAATATCAATGTCTTTCCTTGTGTTTGGTAATATTTGCTTTATGTATTTTGTTTTATGTATTTAAGTGCTCCTATATTGTGTGTATATATACTTACAGTTATATCTTCTTGTTGAATTTATCCCTTTATCATTATGTAATGTCCTTGTTTCTTGTTACAGTCTTTGATTTAAATTATATTTTGTCTGATCTGAGTACTGCTGCCCCAGGTTCTTTTCATTTCTATTTGCAAGGAATAGCATTTACCATCCCCTCACTTTCAGTCGGTGAGTGTCTTTAGATCTGAAGTAAGTCTCTTGTAGGCAGCATATATATGGTTATGGTTGTTTTTGTTGTTGTTCTAAATCCATTCAGCCAGGTCTTCCCTGGTGGTCCAGTGGTTAAGACTCTGTGCTCCCAGTGCAGGGGGCCTGGGTTCGATCCCTAGTCAGGAAACTAGATCCTGTATGCCACAACTAAAAGAGCCTGCGTGCTGCAACTAAAGGTCCCACAGTGGCAATGAACATCCTATGTGCTGCAATGAAGATCCTGCATGCTGCAACTAAGACCCAGCGCAGCCAAATACATAAATAAATAAATAAATATTTATTTATTTATTTTTTGCAGTACGTGGGCCTCTCACTGTTGTGGCCTCTCCCATTGTGGAGCACAGGCTCCGGATGCACAGGCTCAGCAGCCATGGCTCATGGGCCTAGCCGCTGCATGGCATGTGGGATCTTCCCGGACCAGGGCACGAACCTGTGTCCCCTGCATTGGCAGGTGGACTCTCAACCACTGCGCCACCAGGGAAGCCCATAAATAAATATTTAAAAATAAATAAATAAATCCATTCAGCCACTCTGTGACTTTTGATTGAGGAATTTAGTCCATTTATAGTTAAAGTGATTATTGATATATTCTTACTACCATTTTGTTCATTGTTTTCTGATTGCTTTTGTAGTTCTTTTTTCTTCTTCTTTTTCCCTCTTTCCATGTGATATGATGACTATTTTTAGTATTATGTTTGGATTCCTTTTCTGTTTGGGCTTCCTTTTCTGTTTTGGATTCCTTTTCCTTTTTGTGTTTATCCATTATAAACTTGGTTTTTGGTTACCATGAGGTTTATATATAACAACATATCTGATTATTTTAAGTTGATGAATTCTAACAACCTGCATTTTTATTCCTCCCCCATCATGTTTAATTTTTAAAAATTAATTAATTAATTAATTAGGCTATGTTGGGTCTTCGTTGCTGCGCGTGGGCTTTTTTCTAGTTGCAGCGAGCAGGGGCTACTCTTCGTTGTGTGCGGGCTTCTCATTGCGGTGGCTTCTCTTCTTGCAGAGCAGAGGCTTTAGATGTGCAGGCTTCAGTAGTTGTGGCATGTGGGCTCAGCAGTTGTGGCTTGCGGGCTCTAGAGCACAGGCTCAGTAGTTGTGGCACACGGGCTTAGTTGCTCTGCGGCATGTGGGATCTTACTGGACCAGGGCTCGAACCCGTGTCTCCCACATTGGCAGGCAGATTCTTAACCATTGTGCCACCAGGGAAGTCCCTTGTGTAATGTTTTTGACAACATATTTCACATCTCTTTGTTTTGTGTATCCCTTAACTACATATTGTGGATATAGATGATTTTACTTTTTAATTTTTACTAGATTTATAAGTGATTAATATACTACCTGTTGTATATTTGCCTTTACCAGTGAGATTTTTTAAAATAATTTTTTATAATTTTAATATTTCTACTTGTGAACTCCCCCCCCCCCACTTAGAGAAGTCCCTTTAATATTTCTTTTAAAGCTGGTTTTGTTGTGCTGAATTCTTTTAGCTTTTGCTTGTCTGTAAAACTCTCTTTCCTTCAAATCTGAATGATAACCTTGCTGGGTAAAGTATTCTTAGTTGTAGGATTTTTCATTTCCTCACTTTGAATATATTGTGCTACTCCTTTCTGGCCTGCAAACTTTCTGCTGAAAAGTCAGCTGAGAGTCTTATGGGAGTTCCCTTGTACATAACTAGTTGTATTTCTCTTGCTGCTCTTAAAACTCTGCGTTTATGTTTAATTTTTGCTATTTTAATTATAATGTCTCTTGGACTTCTTTGGGTTCATATTGTTTGGCACTCTGTTTTTCCTGGTTCTGGATGTCTTTTTCCCACATAAGGGAAGTTTTCAGCCATTACTTCTTCAACTAATTTCTCTGCCCCTTCTCCTTCTCTTTCTGGGACCCCTATAATGTGAATGTTAGTATGCTTGATGCTGTCTCAGAGATCTCTTAAACTATCCTCATTTAACAATTTTTTTCCTTTTTTTCTGTTCACCTTGGATGATTTTCAATATTCTGTCTTCCGTTTGCTAATCCGTTCCTCTGTATCATGTAATCTGCTGTTGATTCCTTCTAGTGTATTTTTTACTTCAGTTATTGTATTCTTCAGCTCTGTTAGGTTCTTTATTTATGATTTCTCACTTTGTTAAAATTCTCAGTATGTTCATCTATTCATCTCCTTAGTTCATTGAGCATCTTTATGATTATTACCTTGAATTCTTTGTTGGGTGGATTACCTATCTCTACTTTAATTCTTTTTCTGAGGTTTTTGTCTTGTTCCTCTGTTTGGAAGATATTCCTCTGTCTCTTCATTTTGCCTAGTTCTATGTGTTTATTTCTATGTATTAGGTAGGTCATTTATGTTTCCAGATCTTGGAGAAGTGGCCTTATGTAAGAGAAGCCCTATGAGACATACTCCCTTCTGTTATGAGTATATAGCTCATACCAGAGCTATATGCTCTAGGAGTACTCACTATGTGGGCTGTGTGGGCCCTTCTGTTGTGGCAGGGCCAACTACTGTGGACACCATGGTAGGTAATGTTGGACCCTGCCCAGTTGGCTGCCAGTCCCTGCCTTTTGTGGTCACTGCTGGCCTGTTGGTCAGCAGGGCCAGGTACTAGGGTGGATGGCTGTGTGGCCTGGAGGGTCCTGGGGTTGGTGCTGGCCTGCTGGTGGGTGGGTAAGCCCCCAGCACTAATAGACTAGAGGGAGGACTCCAAAATGGTGCTTGTCAGCACCAGTATCCTTAGGGTAGAATGAGTTCCCCCAAATGGCTGTGCCTGCATCTGTCTCCAATGGGAGTCCTAGTTGCCTCCTACCTCTCCAGGAGGCTCTCCAAGATCAGTGAGTAGGTTTGACCTAGGGTCCGTTCAAGTTACTGCCTGTGTGCTGGGCCTCAGAGCACGTGAGATTTTGTGCATGCCCATTAAGAGTGCAATCTCTGTTTCCTACAGCCCTCCAGCTCTCCCATAGACAAGTCCTACTGGCCTTCAAAGCCAGAAGTTGCAGGGGCTTGTCTTTTCCATGCAGAACCCCTGGTTTGGGCAGCCCATGTGAGGCTCCATAACCTTGATCCTTGGGGAGAACCTCTGCAGTTGTGATTATCTTCCCATTTGTGGGTCACCTTCCTGGGAGTGTGGGTCTTAACTATACCATGTTTCTGCCCCACCTACCTATCTTGTTGTGGCTCCTTCTTTATATCTTTAGTTGTGGAAATTTTTTAATGCTAGTCTTTAGGTTGTTCTCATAGATGTTTGCTCTGTAAGTAGATGTAATTTTAGTGTGCTGATGGAAGGAAGTGAGCTCAGAATCTCTGTACTCCACCATTTTGGCTGCCAGTCTGGCTTAGATTTTAAAAGGATCACTCTGACTGCTATATTGAGGATAGATCTTAGAAAGTAGGAGAGGTGCTGGGGATATAACTGTGAACAAAAGTAGACATTCTAATGATCTGAGCCCTTGAGGAACATATAGAGTAGCATTAGGTAAGCAAAAGAGAAAAAAATAATCTCATAAATAAAAGTAAAATTATCATGTGATAAATGCAGTGAGAATGCCTCACAGGGGACCTCTGTAGTTAGTAGGAGAGAGTTCTGCAAATGGTGTTCTGGGGAGTGTTTGAGCTGAGAGTTGAAAAATGAGCAGCAGCAAGTTGAAGGGTGAGAAGGAGCTAGGCAAAAGGTGCTCCATGTAGATTATGTGCTTATTTACTTTTGAGGTTTAAACTATTACCTGGATTGTCAATCTAAAGTGGCAGTTCTTAAAGCACAGTTTGTGCATCTTTGGAGGGCTTTATGAGATCCTTTGGGAGATCTTCAAAGCCAAAACTATTTTCATTAAATCTTACCAGGTGTTGTTTGCCTTCTTCACTCTAATTTTTCTCCAAGTGTATAGAGTGTGAAAAGTTCACTGATATGGTTTCAGATACCACATTGCAACTGATTGTTAAGAAACTATCCCTGGTTGAGTTCTGGTGTGGTATCAAAGAAAAATATCCACAATTATCTGAAAAATTTATTGAAATACTTTTTCAGTTACCTGACTGTGTGAGGCCAGATTTTCTCCACATACTTCAACCAAAGTGATCTATTCCAATACACTGAATGCAGTAGCAGACATGAGACTCCAGCTTAACAGGGACAGACAGTAAAGAGATTTGCAGAAATCCACTCTTCTTGCTGATTTTTTTTTGAAAATATATTCTTTATAAAAATATATGCAATGTGTTTATTGTTATTTAAATGAACTAGTATGTACATATATTAATTTCTCAGTTTTAATTTATAGTGTGGTAAGTATAGATATAACCCATACAAACAAAAGCTTTTGGGGGTCCTCAATAATTTTTGAGTCTTGATACTAAAAAGTTTGAGACCCTCTGATCTAGATTATAAATTGTCAGCAGCAATGGCAGGGTCCATTTCTGTTCATCTTTGTCTCCCTAGGAACTAGCAGTGTGTAGCAAGTTATAAATTCTTTTGACATTAATTACTTCATATATTCTATACCTATAACCTAGCCTTAACCTCTTCTTCAGTCCTGTATTTTGATCTGTCTGTTAAACCATTCCACTTTAATTCCTCTTTGAATAGTACCTTTTATATGTAAAATTGAACTCATCACTGGAGTATCTCGTCCTTGTAAATTTTCTCTTTCATTTAAGATATTGATTTTTATCTGAAATAATTTTCATGGCTTTTCCAAAGAGTAAAACTGTAGTTACGGCCTACTTTTATAGATTTTTCTTTTTCCACCTTCTTTTATAGCAGTGGTTCTCAAATATTTTGTGCATCCGAATCACATGGAGGTTTGTTAAAACACAGATTTCTATGTTTCTGATTCTGTAGGCCTGAGATGGGACCTGAGAATTTGAATCTCTAACAAGTGATGCTGATGCTCCTGGTCTGAGGACATACTTTAGGAACTACTGATGTATACCATTTTAGCTGAAATACTCACCAATCATCACATATGCCTTGTGTTTCCTTACTCTATATTTTGCTCATATACTTACTCTGTGCTTATGTAACTCCTCTCTGTTGAAGAGTCAGTCTAAATCTTTTGGCTTTTACTTTCTGTTTTAGATGTAACTCTTCTGAGAATCCTTTGAACTCCTGTACTACTCAGTTTTTGTATTCACATTTTCTTTTATTGCCTTGCATAGTGCATATATATTACTTTCAATTGTCTTTTCCTTTTTTAAAACAGTGAGGTAGGGCTTCCCTGGTGGCGCAGTGGTTGAGAGTCTGCCTGCCGATGCAGGGTACACGGGTTCGTGCCCCGGTCCGGGAAGATCTCACATGCCGTGGAGCGGCTGGGCCCGTGAGCCGTGGCTGCTGAGCCTGCGCGTCCGGAGCCTGTGCTCCGCAACGGGAGAGACCATGGCATTGAGAGGCCCGCGTACCGCAAAAAAAACAAAAACAAAAAACAGTGAGGTATTAAATATAGAAGTACACAAACCTTAAGCATGGAGCTCAATGATTTTTTATGTAATCATCACCTAAATATAAAAATATATCAGAAATATTCTATATGACTCCCTCATATCCTTCAGTCATATACCAGCATTCTTTTCACTTATCACTGTGGATCTTACAGTATGTACTCTTTTCTGTTTGGCCTCTTTTGTTAAACATTGTTTGTTTGAGATTCCTCCATATTGTTGCATATTTTGGTAATTTATTCTTTTTTATTGCTGAGTTGTATTCTAATGTGTGACTCTACCATAATTAATCTGTTCTACTTTTGAATGACAGTTGGATTGCTTCCAGTATTTGCTGTTATGAAATTACTGTCACCAACATTCTTGTATCATTTTTAGTGGACAGAAGTACTCATTTCTGTTGGGTGTATGCCCAGGAGTGGAATTTTTGTGTCACATATAGGCATATGTATATCTTTACTAGCTTTACTAGATGCTGCCAAACATTTTCCCAGAATAGTTTTACCAGCTATGTTTCCATCAGTAATATATGAGAGTTTTAATTGCTCCACATTCTTGCCATTTAGTATTGTCTATTTAATTTTACCATTGTGGGTTTAATTTGCATTTCCCATTGAATAATGATATTGAGAATTTTCTTATGTTTATTGGGCAGTTTCTTTTGTTTTTTAGTTAAGGTTTTTTTGTTTTTTACTTTTTACCCATTAAAAAGTAGTGTTGTTTGTCTTTTTTCTCATTGATTTACAAGAGTAGTTCTTAATGTTTTGGATATAATTCCATCCTTGAACATAGGCTTTGCAGTTATATTATCTAGTCAGTGCTGCCTTTTCACTCTTTTAATGTTGTACTTCGATAAAAAGAAGTTCTTAATTTAAATGAAGTCCAATTTATCAAATTTTTTTATGGTTAGTGCTTTTTCTGGTCTGCATAAGAAGTTTTTGCTCCAAGCTTATGAAGATACTTTCCTATGGTCTCTTCTAGAAGATTTATTGTTTTGGTTTGTACAGGACATCTGTGATCCACCTTGAATTAACTTTTGTATGTGGTTGAGGGGTCACCTTTTCTCCTCATATTATTCTTATATATTTATAACTATATTCATATTTATAAATGTTTATTTAGTTGCTCCAGCACCTTTGTTTAAAAGGGTGTCTTTTTCCACACTGAATTGCAATTATTGTCTTGGTAATAATGTGACTCTGTGTGTGTGTGTGTGTGTGTGTGTGTGCGCGCACGCCTATTTTTGTATTCTATTCTCTTCCTTCAATCTAAGGCAATACAGTACTGTCTTAATTACCATAGCTTTATATGAGTGTTCATGCCCAGTAGTATAAGTCCTCCAGTTTTCCTGTTCTTTTGTATTTCCTTGGCCAATTTAGGACTTTTGTATTTCCATGTAAATTTTATATAGAAATTTTATGAATAGTTCCTACCTCAAAGTGTTTCTACCCCCAAACCCTTCTATTCCTAGTTTGCTGATATAGTTTTTTAGTCATGAATGAATATTGAAATTTATTACATGTTTACATATTTTTTTTTCCTGTACCTTTTTAGATAGGTGTAGGAAGTCTTGGGTTTTATCCTTTATTTTGTTAATGCTGTGCAGTCATCTTGATTTATTCTCAAATGTTAAGCTATTCTTTCATTCCTGGTGTAAACCCTACTTTATTATGATATCCTATTCTTATTTATAATCAATTTGCATTAAATCTGCTAATATTTTGTCTAAGGTTCTTGTGCATATGTTCATGAGGGATATTAGCCTGTAACGTTTTTTTGTAACGTTTTTCAGGTTTTGGTATGATGATAATGCTGACCTTATGAAATGATTTGGAAAGTGTTACTCTTTTTCTCTGAAAGAGTTTGTGTAAGAGTAGTAGTGTTTTCCTTAAAAATGTTTGGAAGAATTTACCAGTGAAAATCTGGGACTAGACTTTTCATTATTATAGTTGTTGAGGAGTTTTAAATTATCATTTTACTTTCTTCAATAGGTATAGGAATATTCAGATTTTATATCTTTTTGTGTCATTTTTGGTAAGTTTTCAAGTTTGTTTTTATCTAAATTTTCAAATTTATCGATAGAAATGATTATATTTTATCTTTTTAAAATCTGTAGGATCTGTAGGGAATGCTCTCTTTTTAAATTTCCATTATTGATAATTTGTGAGGTTCTTTCCTGTTTTTTCTCAGTCTTCCTAGGGTTTTTATTAATTTAAATAAATTAATTTAATTTTTATATAATTTAAATTATATTTTATTTTTATTTTGTTTATTTTGCTCTTATTTTTTTTTCTTGCAGATTACTTTGCCATTTGTTTTCTAGCTCTTCTTGAGGTGGAAATTTTATGTATTTTTCAATATTTCTATTTTATTTGTTTCCAGCTATAAATAACCATCTAAGCACTGCTTTAGCTACATTTTTTCAAGCTCTCACATATTGGTTTTTCATTACTATTCACTTAAATTCCATTGTGTTTTTTTCTTTGACCCATAACTCAATTAGATTTGTGTTGCCTAATTTCTAAACATTTAGAGCTTTTCTAGTTACCTTTTTATTATTGAGTGCTTCTTTTTTTTATTTTATTTTTTTATGTGGTACACGGGCCTCTCACTGCTGTGGCCTCTCCCGCCGCGGAGCACAGGCTCCAGATACGCAGGCCCAGTGGCCATGACCCACAGGCCCAGCCACTCCACGGCACGTGGGACCCTCCCCGACCGGGGCACGAACCCACGTCCCCTGCATCGGCAGGCGGACCCCCAACCACTGCGCCACCAGGGAAACCCTATTGAGTGCTTCTTAAATTTCATTATGGTCAGAGAGCATACTCTGTATGTTACAGTATTGTGAAATTTTTAATACTTGTTTTATGATCCAGCATATAGTCTGTTTTGTTAAATGATTCATTATCCCTCAAGTGGACATATATTGTCATTGGGTATAGTGTTCTATATGTCAGTTTTGTCTAGCTGGTTAACCATGTTCTTCAAATGTTTTATATCTTCACTGACTTTTTTTTGTTTGTTTGCTTATTCTATCAGATATTCAGAGAGGTCTTAAAATTTTTTTAAAATTTAGATGTAATTGACATTAGTTTCAGGTGTACAATATAATGATTTGAGATTTAAATATGTTGCAAAATAATCACCAAAAAACTCTAGCTAAAATGTATCACCATACATAGTTAACGCATTTTTTTCTTGTGATGAAAACTTAAGATATACTCTCTTAGCAACTTTTAAGTATACAATACAGTATTATTAACTATTGTCCCCATGCTGTATATTACATCCCCATCACTTACTTTATAGCTGGGAATTTGTACTTTTTAACCCTTTTCATCCATGTAGCCCACTCCCCATCCCTCACCTTTGGCAACCAGCAATTTGTTCTGTGTATCCATCAACTTGTGTTTCTTTGTTTGTTTTTAGGATCCACACATAAGTGAGATCATATGGTATTTGTCTTTCTCTGTCTGACTTATTTCACTTAGCATAATGTTCCCAAGTTTCCATCCATGTTGTGGCAAATGACAGGATTTCTTCCGTTTTATGATTGAATTATATATAAATCTCACATCAAATTTTCTTTATCCATTCATTCATGGATGGAAACTTAGGTTGCTTCCTTATCTTGACCATTGTAAGTAATGCTGAAGTGAACATGGAGGGTGCATATATCTTTTCTAATCAGTGTTTTTATTTTCTTTGGATAAATATCCAGAAGTGGAATTGCTGGATCATATGGCAGTTGTGTTTTTAGTTTTTGTGGAATCTTCATGCTGTTCTCCACAGTGGCTGCACCGATCTGCATTCCACCAACAGTGCCTGACGTTTCCCTTTTCTCATGTCCTTGCCAACACTTGTTAATTGTCTTTTTTTTTTTTTGCAGTACGCGGGCCTCTCACTGCCGTGGTCTCTCCCATTGCAGAGCACAGGCTCTGGACATGCAGGCCCAGAGGCCATGGCTCACGGGCCCAGCCGCTCCGCGGCATGTGGAATCCTCCTGGACCAGGGCACGAACCCGCGTCCCCTGCATTGGCAGGCAGACTCTCAACCACTGCGCCACCAGGGAAGCCCTAATTGTCTTTTTGATAATAGCCATTCTAACAAGTGTGAGATGATATCTCATTGTGGTTTTGATTTGCATTTCCTTGATTAGTGGTGTTGAGCATCTTTCTTCATATACCTGTTTGTCATATGTATGTCTTCTTTGGAAAAATGTCTATTCAGATCCTCTGCCCATTTTTAATTGGATTGTTGTTGTTGCTATTGAGCTGGATGGTTCTTCATACATTTTGGATATTAACTCCTTATCAGGTACATGACTTGCAAATATTTTCGTCTATTGAGTAGGTTGCTTTTTCAACCATGTTGATGGTTTCCTTTGCTGTGCAGAAGCTTTTAAGTTTGATGTCATTCCACTTATTTATTTTTGCATTTATTGCCTTTGATTTTGGTATCAAATCAAGAAAAATCATTGCCAAGATTGATATCACGGAGCTTGCTGCTTATTTTTTTTTCTTTAGGAGTTTTATGGTTTCAGATCTTATGTTAAAATCTTTGATCAGTTTTGAGTTAATTTTTGATTATGGTGTAAGATAGTAGTCCAGTTTCCTTCTTTTGCACGTGGCAATCCAGTTTTCCCAACACCATTTATTGAAGAGACTGATCTTTCCCCATTGTATATTCTTGGCTGCTTTGTTATAAATGTATTGACCAGATATATGTGTGGGTTTATTTCTGGGCTCTTTATTTGGTTCCGTTGAACTATGTAGCTGTTTTTTTTATTGGAGTATAGTTGATTTACAATGTGTTAGTTTCTGCTGTACAGCAAAGTGAATCAGTTATACACATACATGTATCTGGTCTTTTTTAGATTCTTTTCCCATATAGGTCATTACAGAGTACTGAGTAGAGTTCCCTGTGCTATACAGTAAGTCCTAATTAGCTACCTGTTTTATATATCGTAGTGTGTACATGTCAATCCCAATATCCCAATTTATCCCTTCCCCCCCTTTCCCCCCTGGTAACCATAAGTTTGTTTTCTACATCTGTGACTCTATTTCTGTTTTGTAAATAAGTTCATTTGTACCCTTTTTTTAGATTCCACATATAAGCAATATCATATGATATTTGTCTTTCTCTGACTTATTTCACTCAGTATGACAATCTCTAGGTCCATCTGCATGTATCTTTTTGAATTATGGCTTTCTCTGGATATGTATGTATCTGTTTTTATGCCAATACTACAGATGTGATTACTATAGCTTTGTAATGTAGTTTGAAATTGGGGATTGTGAAGTCTCTAGCTTTGGTTTTCTTTCTCAAGATTGCTTTGGCTTTTTGGAATATTTTATGGTTCCATACAAATTTTAGAACTTTTTCTTTTTTAAAAAATTAATTTTTTTTTTTTTTGGCTGTGTTGGGTCTTTGTTGCTGCACACGGGCTTTCTCTAGTTGTGGAAAGCGGGAGATACTCTTTGTTGCGGTGCTCAGGCTTCTCATTGCAGTGGCTTCTCTTGTTGCGGAGGATGGGCTCTAGGCACGCAGGCTTTAGTAGTTGCAACATGTGGGCTCAGTAGCTGTGGCTCACGGACTCTAGAGCACAGGCTCAATAGTTGTGGCACATGGGCTTAGTTGCTCCACGGCATGTAGGATCTTACTGGACCAGGGCTCAAACCCATGTCCCCTGCATTGGCAGGTGGATTCTCAATCACTGTGCCACCAGGGAAGCCCTGGAACTTTTTCTATTTCTGTGAAAATGCCATTGGGCTTTTGATAGAGATTGTATTGATCTGTAGATTGCTTTGGGTAGTATGGGCATTATAAAAATATTAATTCTTCCAATCTGTAAGCATGGAAAATCTTTCCATTTATTTGTGTCTTCTTCAATTTCTTTCATCAGTCTCTTATAATTTTCAGTACACATACAGGTCTTTCATCCTGAGAGAGATCTTTTTAATATGACAACTATTATCACAGCTTTCTTTATTTTACCTCTGTCAGATTTTTTAAAAAATATATAATTCTTGAAGAAGTGTACAAACAACTGTAGATGTTTTATCGTTTTGTTGAATCAATATGTTCTTTAATCATTAAAAATATACTTCTTTATCTGTAGAAATAATTCTAGTCATCCTTCTTACCTTTAAGTCTACAATTTTCTTACATTAATATAGACACATGAGCTTTCTTTTGGTTAGTGTTTGTATAGTATATCCTTTACCATTCCATTCAACTTTTGGTATCCTTGTTTTTAAAATGTACTTCTTGTAAGCAGAGTATAGTAGGGTTTTGTTTTGTTTTAATTCACCCTGCAGATCTCTCTTATTTAAAAGGCATGTTTAGGAGGAATAGGGAAGATGGAGGAAGAGTAAGACGCGGGGATCAACTTCCTCCCCACAGATACACCAGAAATACATCTACGTGTGGAATGACTCCTACAGAACACCAACTGAACGCTGGCAGAAGACCTCAGACCTTCCAAAAGGCAAGAAACTCCCCACATAACTGGGTAGGGCAAAAGAAAAAAATAAACAGAGACAAAAGAATAGGGACAGGACCTGCACCAGTGGGAGGGAGCTGTGAAGGAGGAAAATTTTCCACACACTAGGAAGCCCCTTCGCGGGCGGAGACTGCGGGTGGTGGAGGGGGAAGCTTCGGAGCTGCAGAGGAGAGCGCAGCAACAGGGGTGCGGAGGGCAAAGCGGAGAGATTCCCGCACAGAGGATCGGTACCGACTGGCACTCACCAGCCCGAGAGGCTTGTCTGCTCACCGGCCGGGGCGGGCGGGGCTGGGAGCTGAGGCTCGGTCTTCGGTCGGAGCGCAGGGAGAGGACTGGGGTTGGCGGCGTGAACACAGCCTGCAGGGGGTTAGTGCGCCACGGCTGGCCGGGAGGGAGTCCTGGGAAAAGTCTGGACCTGCCGAAGAGGCAAGAGATGTTTTCTTCCCTCTTTGTTTCCTGGTGCGCGATGAGAGGGGATTAAGAGGGCTGCTTAAAGGAGCTCCAGAGATGGGCGCGAGCCGCGGCTAACAGCGCGGACCCCAGAGACGGGCATGAGATGCTAAGGCTTCTGCTGCCGCCACCAAGAAGCCTGTGTGCGAGCACAGGTCACTATCCACACCTCCCCTCCTGGGAGCTTCTGCAGCCCGCCACTGACAGGGTCCCGTGATCCAGGGACAACTTCCCCAGGAGAACGCACGGCGTGCCTCAGGCTGGTGAAACGTCCTGTTGGCCTGTGCCGCCGCAGGCTTGCCCCGCATCTGCAACCCTCCCTCCCCCCCAACCCGAGTGAGCCAGAGTCCCCAAAGCAGCTGCTCCTTTAACCCCGTCCCGTCTGAGCAAAAAACAGACGCACTCCGGCGACCTACATGCAGAGGCAGGGCCAAATCCAAAGCTGAACCCCGGGAGCTGTGTGAACAAAGAGAAAGGGAAATCTCTCCCATCAGCCTCAGAAGCAGCAGATTAAAGCTCCACAATCAACTTGATGAACTCTGCATCTGTAGAATACATGAATATACAATGAATCATCCCAAATTGAGGAGGTGGACTTTGAGAGCAGGATTTATTATTTTTTCCCTTTTTCCTCTTTTGTGTGTATGTGTATGTTTCTGTGTGAGATTTTGTCTGTATAGCTTTGCTTTCACCATTTGTCCTAGGTTTCTATCCGTCCGTTTTTGTTTTCTTTTAAAAATTTTTTTTCTTAATTTTTTATTTTAAAAATTTTATTTTATTTTATCTTCCTTTATTTTATTTTATCCTCTTACTTTCCTTCCTTCCTTCCTTTCTTTCTTTCCTTCTTTCCTGCTTTCCTCCTTTCTTTCTTTCCTTCCTTCCTTCCTTCCTTCCTTCCTTCTTTCTTTCTTTCCTTCTTTTTTTCTCCCTCTTATTCTGAGCCGTGTGGATGAAAGGCTCTTGGTGCTCCAGCCAGGAGTCAGTGCTGTGCCTCTAGGTGCGAGAGACAATTTCAGGACACTGGTCCACAAGAGAACTCCCAGCTCCACATAATATCAAGCAGCAAGAACCTCCCAGAAATCTCCATCTCAACACCAGCACCAGGCTTCACTCAACGACCAGCAAGCTACAGTGCTAGACACCCTATGCCAAACAACTAGCAAAACAGGAACACAACCCCACCCATTAGCAGAGAGGCTGCCTAAAATCATAAGTCCACAGACACCCCAAAACACACCACCAGACATGGACCTGCCCACCAGAAAGACAAGATCCAGCCTCATCCACCAGAACACAGGCACTAGTACCCTCCACCAGGAAGCCTACACAACCCACTGAACCAATGTTAGCCACTGGGGACAGACACCAAAAACAACGGGAACTACAAACCTGAAGCCTGCAAAAAGGAGACCCCAAACATAGTAAGATAAGCAAAATGAGAAGACAGATAAACACACAGCAGATGAAGGAGCAAGATAAAAACCCACCAGACCTAACAAATGAAGAGGAAATAGGCAGTCTACCTGAAAAAGAATTCACAATAATGATAGTAAAGATGATCCAAAATCTTGGAAATAGAATAGACAAAATGCAAGAAACATTAACAAGGACCTAGAATAACTAAAGATGAAACAAGCAATGATGAACCACACAATAAATGAAATGAAAAAGACTCTAGATGGGATCAATAGCAGAATAACTGAGGCAGAAGAAGGGATAAGTGACCTGGAAGATAAAATAGTGGAAATAACTACTGCAGAACAGAATAAAGAAAAAAGAATGAAAAGAACTGAGGACAGTCTCAGAGACCTCTGGGACAACGTTAAATGCACCAACATTCGAATTATAGGGGTTCCAGAAGAAGAAGAGAAAAAGAAAGGGACTGAGAAAATATTTGAAGAGATTGTAGTTGAAAATTTCCCTAATATGGGAAAGGAAATAGTTAATCAAGTCCAGGAAGCACAGAGAGTTCCATACAGGAAAATCCAAGGAGAAACACGCCAAGACACAAATTAATCCAACTGTCAAAAATTAAATACAAAGAAAGCATATTAAAAACAGCAAGGGAAAAATAACACACAAGGGGATCCCCATAAGGTTAACAGCTGATCTTTCAGCCAGAAGGGAGTGGCAGGACATATTTAAAGTGATGAAGGAGAAAAACCTAAAACCAAGATTACTCTATCCAGCAAGGATCACATTGAGATTTGATGGAGAAATTAAAATCTTTAAAGACAAGCAAAAGCTAAGAGAATTCAGCACCACCAAACCAGCTTTACAACAAATGCTAAAGGACCTTCTCTAGGCAGGAAACACAAGAGAAGGAAAAGACCTACAATAACAAACCCAAAACAATTAAGAAAATGGGAATAGGAACATACATATTGATAATTACCTTAAATGTAAATGGATTAAATGCTCCCACCAAAAGACAAAGACTGGCTGAATGGATACAAAAGCAAGACCCTTATATATGCTGTCTACAAGAGACCCACTTCAGGCCTAGACACACAAACAGACTGAAAGTAAGGGGCTGGAAAAAGATATTCCATGCAAATGGAAATCAAAAGAAAGCTGGAGTAGCAATTCTCATATCAGACAAAGTAGACTTTAAAATAAAGACTATTAGAAGAGACAAAGAAGGACACTACATAATGATCAAGGGATCGATCCAAGAAGAAGATATAACAATTGTAAATATTTATGCACTCTACATAGGAGCACCTCAATACATAAGGCACATACTAACAGCCATAAAAGGGGAAATCGACAGTAACACATTCATAGTACAGGACTTTAACACCCCACTTTCACCAATGGACAGATCATCCAAAATGAAAATAAATAAGGAAACACAAGCTTTAAATGATACATTAAACAAGATGGACTTAATTGATATTTATAGGGCATTCCATCCAAAAACAACAGAATACACATTTTTCTCAAGTGCTCATGGAACATTCTCCAGGATAGATCATATCTTGGGTCACAAATCAAGCCTTGGTAAATTTAAGAAAATTGAAATTGTATCAAGTATCTTTTCTGACCACAACGCCATGAGACTAGATATCAATTACAGAGAAAGATCTGTAAAAAATACAAATATATGGAGGCTAAACAATACACCACTTAATAACGAAGTGATCACTGAAGATATCAAAAAATACCTAGAAACAAATGACAATGGAGACATGATGACCCAAAACCTATGGGATGCAGCAAAAGCAGTTCTAAGAGGGAAGTTTAAAGCAATACAATCCTACCTTAAGAAACAGGAAACATCTCGAATAAACAACCTAACCTTGCACCTAAAGCAATTAGAGAAAGAAGAACAAAAAAACCCCAAAGTTAGCAGAACGAAAGAAACCATAAAGATCATATCAGAAATAGATGAAAAAGAAATGAAGGAAACGATAGCAAAGATCAATAAAACTAAAAGCTGGTTCTTTGAGAAGATAAAATTGATAAACCATTAGCCAGACTCATCAAGAAAAAAAGGGAGAAGGCTCAAATCAATAGAATTAGAAATGAAAAAGGAGAAGTAACAACTGACACTGCAGAAAACAAAAGATCATGAGAGATTACTACAAGCAACTCTATGCCAATAAAATGGACAACCTGGAAGAAATGGACAAATTCTTAGAAAAGCACAACCTTCCAAGACTGAATCAGGAAGAAATAGGAAATATGAACAGACCAATCACAAGCACTAAAATTGAAACTGTGATTCAAAATCTTCCAACAAACAAAAGCCCAGGACCAGATGGCTTCACAGGCAAATTCTATCAAACATTTAGAGAAGAGCTAACACCTGTCCTTCTCAAACTCTTCCAAAATACAGCAGAGGGAGGAACACTCCCAAACTCATTCTGCGCGGCCACCATCACCCTGATACCAAAACCAGACAAGGATGTCACAAAGAAAGAAAATTATAGGCCAATATCAGTGATGAACATAGATGCAAAAATCCTCAACAAAATACTAGCAAACAGAATCCAACAGCACATTAAAAGGATCATACACCATGATCAAGTGGGGTTTATCCCAGGAATGCAAGGATTCTTCAATATACTCAAATCAATCAACGTGATACACCCTATTAACAAATTGAAGGAGAAAAACCATATGATCATCTCAATAGATGCAGGGAAAGCTTTGGACAAAATCACCCATTTATGATAAAAAACCCTGCAAAAAGTAGGCATAGAGGGAACTTTCCTCAACATAATAAAGGCCATATATGACAAACCCACAGCCAGCATCGTCCTCAATGGTGAAAAACTGAAAGCATTTCCACTAAGATCAGGAATAAGACAAGTTTGCCCACTCTCACCACTCTTATTCAACATAGTTTTGGAAGTTTTAGCCACAGCAATCAGAGAAGAAAAGGAAATAAAAGAATCCAAATTGGAAAAGAAGTAAAGCTGTCACTGTTTGCAGATGACATGATATTATACATAGAGAATCTTAAAGATGCTACCAGAAAACTACTAGAGCTAATCAATGAATTTGGTAAAGTATCAGGATACAAAATTAATGCACAGAAATCTCTGGCATTCCTATACACTAATGATGAAAAATCTGAAAGTGAAATCAAGAAAACACTCCCATTTACCATTGCAACAAAAAGAATAAAATATCTAGGAATAAATCTACCTAAGGAGACAAAAGACCTGTATGCAGAAAATTATAAGACACTGATGAAAGAAATTAAAGATGATACCAATAGATGGAGAGATATACCATGTTCTTGGATTGGAAGAATCAACATTTTGAAAATGGCTATACTACCCAAAGCAATCTACAGATTCAATGCAATCCCTATCAATCTACCACTGGCATTTTTCACAGAACTAGAACAAAAAGTTTCACAATTTGTATGGAAACATAGAAGACCCTGAATAGCCAAAACAATCTAGAGAATGAAAAACGGAGCTGGAGGAATCAGGCTCCCTGACTTCAGACTATACTACAAAGCTACAGTAATCAAGACAGTATGGTACTGTCACAAAAACAGAAATATAGATCAATAGAACAGGATAGAAAGCCCAGAGATAAGCCCACGCACATATGGTCACCTTATCTTTGACAAAGGAGGCAGGAATGTACAGTGGAGAAAGGACAGCCTCTTCAATAAGTGGTGCTGGGAAAACTGGACAGGTACATGTAACAGTATGAGATTAGATGAATCCCTAGCACCATATACAAAATTAAGCTCAAAATGGATGAAAGACCTAAACGTAAGGCCAGACACTGTCAAACTCTTAGAGGAAAACACAGGCAGAACACTCTACGACATAAATCTCAGCAAGATCCTTTTTAACCCACCTCCCCGAGAAATGGAAATAAAAATAAACAAATGGGACCTAATGAAACTTCAAAGCTTTTGCACAGCAAAGGAAACCATAAACAAGACCAAAAGACAACCCTCAGAATGGGAGAAAATATTTGCAAATGAAGCAACTGACAAAGGATTAATTTCCAAAATTTACAAGCAGGTCATGCAGCTCAATAACAAAACAACAACAACGCAATCTAAAAATGAGCAGAAGACCTAAATAGAGATTTCTCCAAAGAAGATATACAGACTGCCAACAAACACATGAAAGAATGCTCAACATCATTAATCATTAGAGAAATGCAAATCAAAACTACATATGATATCATCTAACACCAGTCAGATTAGCCATCATCAAAAAATGTAGAAACAATAAATGCTGGAGAGGGTGTGGAGAAAAGGGAACACTCTTGCACTGCTGGTGGGAATGTGAATTGGTACAGCCACTATGGAGAACAGTATGGAGGTTCCTTAAAAAACTATAAATAGAACTACGATATGACCCAGCAATCCTACTACTGGGCATATACCCTGAGAAAACCATAATTCAAAAAGAGTCATGTACCAAAATGTTCATTGCAGCTCTATTTACAGTAACCAGGAGATGGAAACAACCTAAGTGTCCATCATCGGATGAATGGATAAAGAAGATGTGGCACATATATACAATGGAATATTACTCAGCCATAAAAAGAAACGAAACTGAGCTATTTGTAATGAGGTGGATAGACCTAGAGTCTGTCATACAGAGTGAAGTAAGTCAGAAAGAGAAAGACAAATACCATACGCTAACACATATATATGGAATTTAAGAAAAAAAAATGTCATGAAGAACCTAGGGGTAAGACAGGAATAAAGACACAGACCTACTAGAGAATGGACTTGAGGATATGGGGAGGGGGGAAGGGTGAGCTGTGACAAAGTGAGAGAGAGGCATGGACATATATACACTACCAAACGTAAAATAGATAGCTAGTGGGAAGCAGCCGCATAGCACACGGAGATCAGCTCGGTGCTTTGTGACCACCTAGAGGTGTGGGATAGGGAGGGTGGGAGGGAGGGAGACGCAAGAGGGAAGACATATGGGAACATATGTATATGTATAACTGATTCACTTTGTTATAAAGCAGAAACTATCACACCGTTGTAAAGCAATTATACTCCAATAAAGTTGTAAAAATAAATAAGTAAATAAAAGGTATGTTTAGTCCATTTACATGTAATGTATGTATTCTTTATTTATTATAGTCTAACTCAAATAATATTCCTATTACTTTATGAAGAGTATACCTTGCAGTATTTCAATTATCCCCTCCTTCTTTGTGTTATTTTTGTCATATTTTATCTGTATATATATTATAGATTATGCATGACATTATCCACATTTTTCTTTTAAACAGTCAATTAAAAATTATTACCCACATGTTTACTTTTTCCAGTGCCCTTCTCTTCTACCTGTAGTTGAATACATCCATCTGAAATAATTGTTTTGGCCTGAGTATTTTCTGTAATAATTCTGGGAATACAGGATTAATGGCAATGGATTTTCTCAGTTTTTGTCTATAAATGTTCTCATTTTACTTTGATTTTTGAATACTTCTTTGTTGATTATAAAACTCTAGGTTGGCAGGATTTTTTTTCTTTCAGCACTTAAAAAATAACATTCTAATGTTTTCTGGCTTCCAGAGCTTATGTTGCAGTGTTAGCCGTCACCACTACCACCATCACCATTTCTGCCTCACTTAAAATTTTTAGCAGGTTGGCTATAATGTGCCAAGGTGTATTATCCTTTGTATTTATTCTTCATGTGGTTCACTGAGGTTTTGCATATGTGGGTGGATATGCTTAATGAGATTTGGGAAATTATTGGTCATAGCTTTTCAAATATTGTTTCTGATCCATTCTCTTCCTCTTCCCCCTCTGGGATTCCAATTACTTATATGTTAGACTTTTCCTTATTGTTTTTGTTTGTTTAATTTAATTTTTGTATTATATTGGAGTATAATTGATTTATAATGTGTTAATTTCAGGTATACAGCTAAGTGATTCAGTTATACCTATATCCATTCTTTTTCAGATTCTTTTCCCATGTAGGTTATTAGAGTGTATTGAGTAGAGTTTCCTGTGCTATACAGTAGGTCCTTGTTGATTATCTATTTTATATATAGTAGTGTGTATATGTTAATCCCAGATTCATAATTTATCCCTCCTCTTCCCACGTTTCCCTTTGTTAACCATAAGCTTGTTTCTGAAGTCTTGTGAGTCAGTTTCTGTTTTGTAAATAAGTTCATTTGTATCTTTTGTTTTCTTAGATTCCACATATTAGTGGTATCATATGATATTTGTCTTTCTCTGTCTGACTTCACTCAGTATGATAATCTCTAGGTCCATCCATGTTGCTGCAAATGGCATTATTTCATTCTTTTTTATGGCTGAGTAATATTCCATTGTATATATTGTACCACGTCTTCTTTATCCATTCCTCTGTAGGTGGACATTTAGGTTGCTTCCATGTCTTGGCTATTGTAAATAGTGCTGCTATAACCATTGGGGTGCGTATATCTTTTTGAATTATTGTTTTCTCTGGATATATGCCCAGGAGTGGAATTGCTAGATCATATGGTAGTTCTATTTTTAGTTTTTTAAAGAACCTCCATATTGTTCTCCACAGTGGTTGTACCAATTTACATTCCCACCAACAGTGCAGGAGGGTTCCCTTTTCTCCACACCCTCTGCAGCACTTATTGTTTGTAGACTTTTTGATGATGGCCATTCTGACCGGTGTGAAGTGATACCTCATTGTAGTTTTGATTCAAATTTCTCTAATAATTTGCCATGTTGAACATTTTTTTGTGTGCTTTTTGGCCACCTGTATGTCTTCTTTGGAGAAACGCCTATTTAGATATTCTGTCCATTTTTTTTATTGGGTTGTTTCTTTGAATAGAGCTGCATGAGCTGTTCATATATTTTTGAGATTAACCCCTTGTTGGTGGCTTTGTTTGCAAATATTTTCTCCCATTCTGTGGGTTGTCTTTTTGTTTATTGTTTCCTTTGCTGTGCAAAACCTTGTAAGTTAGGTTAGGCCCTGTTTGTTTATTTTTAGTTTTATTTTCGTTACTCTAGGAGGTGGATCCAAAAAGATATTAATGTGATTTATGTCAAAGAGTGTTCTATGTTTTCCCATAATAGTTTTATAGTATCTGACCTTACATTTAGGTCTTTAATGCTTTTTGAGTTTATTTTTATGTATGGTATTAGAGAATGTTCTAATTTCATTCTTTTACATGTAGCTGTCTAGTTTGCCCTGCAAAATTTATTGAAGAGACTGTCTTTTCTACATTGTATATTTTTGCCTTCTTTGTTACAGATTAATTGACCATAGGTGCATGGGTTTATTTCTGGGCTTTCTATCTTGTTCCATTGATCTATATTTCTGTTTTCGTGCCAGTACCATACTGTTTTTATTACTGTAGCTTTATCGTATAGGTTGCAGTCAGGGAGTCTGAGTCCTTCAGCTCCATTTTTTCTTTCTCAGGATTGCTTTAACTGTTTTGGGTCTTTTGTGTTTCCATATAAATTTTAAGATTTTTTGTTCTACTTCTGTGAAAAATGCTCTTGGTAATTTGGTGGAGATTGCACTGAATATGTAGATTGCCTTGGGTAGTATGGTCATTTTAACAATATTAATTTTTCCAATCCAAGAACATAGTATATCTTTCCATCTGTTTGTTTCATCTTTGAGTTCTTTCATCAACATATTCTAGTTTTCAGAGTACATGCGTTTTGCCTCCTTAGATAGGTTTATTCCTAGGTATTTCATTCTTTTTGATGTGATGGTAAATGGGATTGTTTCCTTGATTTCTTTTTCTGATTTTTCATTGTTAGTGTATAGAAATGCAATGGATTTCTGTGTATTAATTTTGTATCCTGCAACTTTACCAAATTCATTGATGAGCTCTAGTAGTTTTCTGGTAGCATCTTCAGGATTTTCTATGTATAGAATCATGTCATCTGCAAACAGTGACAGTTTTACTTCTTTTCCAGTTTGGATTCCTCTTATTTCTTTTTCTTCTCTGATTGCCATAGCTAGGCCTTTCAAAACTATATTGAATGATAGTGGTGAGAGTGGACATCCTTGTCTTGCCTGGTCTTAGAAGAAATGCTTTCAGTTTTTTTACCATTGAGAATGATGTTTGCTGTGAGTTTGTCGTATATGGCCTTTATTATGCTGAGGTAGGTTGCCTCTATGCCCACTTTCTGGAGAGTTTGTTTTATCGTAAATTGGTGTTGAATTTTGTCAAAAGCATTTTCTGCATCTGTTGAGATGATCATATGGTTTTTATTCTTCAATTTGTTAATATGGTGTATCACACTGATTGATTTGCAGATATTGAAAAATCCTTGTATCCCTGGGCTATTTCCCACTTGATCATGGTGTATAATCTTTTTATTGTGTTGTTGGATTCAGTTTGCTAGTATTTTGTTGAGGATTTTTGCATCTATGTTCATCAGTGGTAAATGGCCTGTAATTTTCTTTTTGTGTCTTTTCTGGTTTTCATATCAGGGTGGCCTCATAGAATGAGTTTGGGAGTGTTCCTTCCTCTGCAATTTTTTGGAAGAGTTTCAGAAGGGTAGGTGTTTTCTCTTCTCTAAATATTTGATAGAATTTGCCTGTAAAACCATCTGATCCTGGACTTTTTTTTGTTGGAAGCTTTTTAGTCACAGTTTCAATTTCAGTACTTTTGATTGGTTTGTTCATATTTTGTATTTCTTCCTGGTTCAGTCTTGGAAAGTTGTACCTTTCTAAAAAAAATTGTCCATTTTTTCTAGGTTTTCCATTTTATTGGCATATATTTGCTTGCAGTAGTCTCTTATGATCCTTTGTATTTCTGTGGTGTCAGTTGTTAATTTTTCCTTTTTCATTTCTAATTTTATTGATTTGAGCCCTCTCTTTTCTTGATGAATCTGGCTAAAGGTTTATCATTTCAGAGAACCAGCATTTAGTTTCATGATCTGCCCATTAAAAAGACTTTTCCCACATGTCTTTTACACACTGCCTTGTTTTCCTCCCATTTTTTCCCCTCTGTGCTTCAGTTTGAGTATTTCTATGGATATTTCCTTAAGTTTTCTTACATTGTATTTTGAAGTTCTATAATTTCCGTTTGCTTTTCTGTTGAAATTTCCATCGCTTCATTCTGTTATTTTTGCTTCTAATTTCTCTAACATTTTAATTTAAATTATTTTAAAGTCCTTTTTAAAAAACTCCAATATCTGGCTCATCTGTGGAAATATTTTTTAAACTTGATTATTTGATATAATTTTGCCCCTTTTCACATGTCTAATAATTTTGTTGCATGCCAGACATTATATATAAAGGAACTTTAGAAACTCTAGATGATGCTTTCTTTTTCCAAATGGATTCCCTTTTCCTTGTCATATAGATGAGATGGAATTTCAATTCATTTAATTCTTTCTACTTCCTTAATTCTCTGATGTCTTAATTTTTTTTTCTTTGCTGTAGTTGGAATGTGGTCTGACATAACTTACTGCACTCTACTGAGAACCAAGGTCCCATTTAGGCCCCACCTGGATTTTTTTAAGCTTAAGCCTAGGTAGCTGTCCTTATACTTTCTATGGCACAGTGACTGGTATCACTAAATATATGGTGACTAAGATTTTTTTTTTTTTTTTTTGCGGTACGCAGGCCTCTCACTGCCGTGGCCTCTCCCGTTGCGGAGCACAGGCTCCGGACGTGCAGGCTCAGCAGCCATGGCCCACGGGCCCAGCCGGCCCGCAGCATGTGGGATCCTCCTGGACTGGGGCACGAACCCGTGTCCCCTGCATCGGCAGGCGGGCTACCAACCACTGTGCCACCAGGGAAGCCCCGTGACTAAGATTTTGGTTTGGGAATTATATAAAAATACAGATGACAGTTGAGAACATGTGAGTTGATTAGTTTTGTAACAGAGGAATGTTAATTCAGGATATATTTATTGAATACATAATGAGTGTCAGTCATTCTACAAAGCACTGGGAATTAAAGGTGACTAAGACAAAAATATCTGTACTCAAAAGCTTAGTAGTCTTAAGGGATGGGGGAAAGACAGCACATAGATTAGAAGCTATAATACAATTATTGCAAGGGTGTCAGGACATCTTCCCAGAGCTAGCAGCCCTTAAACTGATTTGTAGGGAAAAAGTAAGAGTTTCCTGGATTGTGTTGGGTAAGAGTATCCTAGTTGTGAAGGAACAACACTCATGAAATAGTGGTTTGGGAGCCTTTCTTCAAGGTCCTTGTGACTAGAATTCATTTTGGAGGAGGAGATAAGGTAGAAAGACATGTAGGAACCAAGTAGATCTTACCTTTTAATAATGAATGAGTGTGTGTGCATGTGCGTGTGCGTGTGTGTGTGCCTCAAGTGTCTGGCATTGTATACAAAGTTGTGTTTAGGTATGTATAATTTTCTCAGAAAGAACCAGAAACATTTATTAGCTGCTTAAAGAGGTCTTTGACCTCCAAAAATGTTAAGAGCTAGTTTATGTGTAATTATATAGCCATTGAAAAATGTAATGCTTGAAAGGTACATATTTTTAGAAAGTATACTCAAGTAGCAGCAAGGAGGATTGAGTGGGAGGAGGATAAACTGGAAGTAGGTAGACCACTTATGAGGTTATTGCAAGAGGTCATATCAAATATGGGGGCCCGAGTCAGGTTAGAGAAAATGGGGAGAATTTCATGGCTTTGAAAGTGATTTTAAGACATAGAATTGACTTGATTTGGTGGCAAATTTGATGTGGGGTGTGGGCAAGAAATTAGTGCTATTTTCCAGAGTAATGTAATTGGAATTGTTAGGGTGGATTCCAGATTGCACTGTATATATTTGAAGGTAGACTACCTAAGAAAAACGTGTTTGGGGCTTCCCTGGTGGCGCAGTGGTTGAGAGTCCGCCTGCCGATGCAGGGGACACGGGTTCGTGTCCCGGACCGGGAGGATCCCACATGCTGTGGAGCGGCTGGGCCCGTGAGCCGTGGCCGCTGAGCCTGAGCGTCTGGAGCCTGTGCTCCGCAACAGGAGAGGCCACAACAGTGAGAGGCCTGCGTACCGCAAGAAACAAAAAAACAAAAAAACTTGTTTGTAAAGTTAATGAGAGAGTATGGTAGCTGGGGCAGGGGTATGGGTGGGTAGGTAGTTAATTTGGATGTTAGAATGCTTTAAATATGTTTATATACCAAGGTCAAGGAGACAATAGGAAGAGGAATGATGGAATGAGGGAGTGTTAATTGATGGAACAAGATCTCAGAGGTGACAGAAGGAAATGGGACCAAAATCATGGTTGAAGAAATTAACAATAGAGAGATGGGTGATAGATACTGAAGGAAGAAGAGGATCTACTATCTATCCCTCTATCTACTATCTATCCATCTATCTACTGTTAATGATGATAAGAAATGTAAGACAAGGAGTGGATATAAAACTGGGAAATTCTACTTAATTTTCATTTTTTTATACAGAGAAGATAATCTCATAATGAAAAAGATAGAGATCATGGGGTTTAGAGAAAATAGTAAATTTATTCATTTTTAAAACATTTATCAACAGCCAGACACTGTATTAAAAGCTGAGATACAAAAATGAGTAAGAAAGTTGCTTCAAGGGGTTCATAGTAGGTGATGAGGGAGAAGTTACTTAATCCTAACAGATAATTATAGTAAATTTGGAAAGTGCTAAAATAGAGATATATCTTTCATATTATGCAAGCATGGGGGAGGGACAGCCAAACTAGCCCAGAGTGGTGGTGGAGTTACTGCGATGGAAGAAGTGATGCTTTAGCTAAGTCTTAATAGAAGAGTAGGAATTAGGGAAGAAAATGGCATTCTCAGTCAATGGCCCTTGTAAGAGTTGGAAAGATGAAACAACATAATTTTGAGAGGAATTCCAAGCCATGAAATGAAACGAGGGGTTAGAGAAGTAAGTGCATAGGGAGATAGTGTCAGTTGAACTAAACAGAGATTTTAGTTGATGTGGCTGTTTTATGATCTGGAGGAAATTTCTTATCTCCTCAAGAACCAGTAAGAGTTCATGGGCCAACTTTGGTCCATGGCCCATTCTTTGAATAACACTGATCTGGGAAGTATGTTGCATTAAGGAAGGCTAAGAGGAGAGATACTGGAATGTCTTCACTTATGTACTCAGAGAGATGAAAAGTTCTCGGGAAAGAGAAGTTTAATGTTAGAGCAAAGTCCAGAGGAGGCTGGTGAGGAATAGGAGTGGGGAGCAGGTTGTGGGATTCAAGAACATTTGGAATTGCTACTGTGGCAAGTAAGAATGTAAGGGACCTAGAGTGCTAGGAGCAGTGGTGTCATGTTTAAATTGGCTCAAGAATGGTGGTCTGAGGATGAGTGTGGTAGAGACACAAGTAGGCCAAGAGTATGAGCAAAAAGCGTATTGATAAAAAAGTATTGAAGAAATGGGTTCTGGTAACTGGGATGGAAGTGAAATTAAGGAGGCAACTGAAAATTGTGACAAATGTGAGAAACAAGGGACTGGAAGTATTAGTGATATCTAAGAGCTTATGTAGAAGTAGGGGAAGGATAAAGCTGAGACTAATGGAGGTTTTGGTCAGAGTGAGAAATTAGAATTAAAGATGAACTTCAGAAGTGGAATAATTCTAGGGGATGGCACATGTGGTCACAACAGTGAGTTGCTGAAGGGGACTAGAGACAGTCACCTAAGTTCAAGAGCCAATGAAAGCTTCTACATGGGTGTTAAATTCACCAAGATGATGGTAGAATATGGAGTAAAAGGAAAGATGTAGGTCAGATGAACAGGGGAAGTAAATGGTGGTTTTCACTGGGAAAGTGGCTAATCAGAATCATCCGAGAAGATTTTTAAACTAAACAAATTTGATCCCAAAGCTAAGGCTGTCACTGGGTTTAACAGAACCCACTGGCATGGGGAGTGGTGGATTGAGATAAGTCTGAATCTTAAAAAGGAAGAGAGCTTTTTCTCCAGTCTGAAACTGGTATTGAGGAATGCCCATCTCTCTTTTCCTGACACCCATCACTCCCTGTTCTGTTCATTATAGGGGATCAGAGAATGGTTAGTGGGCACTAGAGAGGGCTAGCCAAGTAAATGCTTTCCTCAGAAGTTCAGATTTTAATGAAAAGCAAGGGGAAGCAATAGGGTGAAGGAGTGTCCAGTAATGAGGTTGAGGAGATTTGTTTACAATTGGAACATTAGATTATAAGGCTGCAGAGGCATTAGTTTACATCAAACTTGATGTAATAAATTTAAAGGACCTAGTAAGACATTGGGCAAATCACCTTTCATCTTGCTCCCAGGGGACATAATTTATATTTAAGAACTTGTAGCCTAGTTTGAGTTTTTCTGTGTTTTAAAGTGCTTTCTTTTAAGGGATTACAAATTATAATTTGAGAATATCATCTGTGGCAAACTTTTCATATTTTAGTGTTGAATATGATTGATTTAAGAAATTGTTTTTTTAGCTTATCCTTTCAGAATGCAAATATGCTAAAAGGTGAAGTATGTTGGCTATGGGTAATGATCTTCTTTAAAACTTTTATGTATGTTCTAACACTTTCATTTTTGTTCTAAAATTCAGAAAAAAAACCTTCATGCTGCTAAAATATTTTCTTTGTTTTTGATAAAGGCATAAAATTACAGCACATACAGTTATTTTTTTAGATTGCAACAGCTGTGAAAAAGTTCAGTGTCCTGAATCCACTTTTGATTTTTAGTGGTGACTGCTTAAATCCTTGAGTTTTAAGTACAGTGATGAAAGAAAAGCATATGATTCCTATTTTAAACGAATTGGGAGTACATTTTGGGGTATTTGTGAGCTATACTTTTTACTCTTATTTGAAATTTATAAAGTTATATATATATATTACTTTTAGATTATTTGATGTAGGAGGAGTTGAATAATCTGTTTATCAGCCTAGAGGTAGGCACCAAGACAGAGCATTTGGGAGCTGATCAACAGGATTCTTCAGTGAATCTGAAAATTTGTAATCAAACCTAGGTTTGATTTTATGTGGCAAGATTTTATTTGTGCCTATACAAAAGTGAGAAGTATTATCAGAGTAGTTAAGATTACAGGCTTTGGTGTTAGCTGGACCTGGATCTGAATGCTGGTTTCACCATTCTCTACTTAAGTAATCTTGGAAAACAGTGACTAATTTGTAAAAGACTCAGTTTTATCACATGTAAAATAAGTAGAATATGGTACCTCCTTCACAGGGTATTTGTATGAATTAAGCAATGCAATAGATATAAAGTGAAAGGTAAAATAGTAAGCACTCAGTTTCTTTTTAACTGTTTTTATTAGTGAACAAATAAAAGGTAAGAAAAAAAGGATATTTGAATTCTTGGTGAAGTGTGTGGGATTTTGATGAGAAGATAATGGTCTGGGCATTATTTCTCTATACTGAAGAGATTATTAGGGAATTTAGATGGAGGGTGACATTAGTAGGGATCAATTTGTCTCCATCCATCCATCCCATTTTAGGGATTTATAATGATTAATAGTGGTTATAGGTGGATGGTACAGGAAGTTTTTATTTATTTATTTTTTTCTGTGAGCTCTTCTAAATTTTATACAATAAACCAATGGGCTTATTGATTTCTGTTGTATAATGATTTGTTGCTATTGTTTCATCATGGTATAGTTTCACTTAAAAAAACCTCACAATACATTGTGAACATTTCCCCATGTTATGAAATCATCTTTTTTTATTGTAAAATATACATAAGATAAAATTTATCATTTTAACTATTTTTAAGTTTCAGTACATTAAATAAATTCACATTGTAGTATGTGAAGTAATCTTTTATAACATTACTTTTAATGGTTGCATGGTATTCCTTTCAATGGATGATACTTTATTTAATCTATTAGCTATTTAAGCTTCTGATTTTTTGTTATTACAATAAAACTGGGCATTAAAAGAGGTTTAAAGAGGCTGATCTGGGGAATCAAAAGGATGTTAAATATTTCAGATATTTGGGGATTTCTATTGTAAGAGCAGGTAGGATGGCAAGGGCAAATAGCTATAGAAGGAAGTGATGACATATCATCCTATCATTTGTTCCATCCTTCCCAGCTCCAAATGGACTTTTTTTCTTTGTGTGACAGAGAAGATACTGAATGAAGAAAAAGAGGCAGAAATCAATCCCGGAATTTAATTGCCCATTTTTCACTTTAAACTACTTGCTGTTTGTTGTGTCTGTCACAGGCTAAGGGATATTTCTAAACTCATTACCATGTGGATTTAGAAATATTCCACATTTAAATTTAGCATATATTTAGTTACTAATTTTAGTCCAAACATTGAATTGGACCATATGTACTGACTTTGTTCTACTTACCTATATTGTAAAAGAAGGGAACTGTCAGTGTTGAAAACTCAGTGTACTAGCAGCATAGTCTGAGCTCTGCAGTGTTTGACTCTTCTTTCTGAGGAATGTGTCGATTTGCTGTGATGTTATTTTCAGTTTGTTTGACATTCTGTTTATACCATAAATCTATATTTGATTGATTTCAATTTTCTTACAGGCCTTTTTGGGGTGGGTTCTATTATAAGAAGGTAAGAACAGATAGTAAATCCCTGTTGGTTATATTCAGCTTATCAATTTTGTTATATAGGATTTTTGTTTTGACATTTTAAATTATTTTTAGTGAATTTAATGCAATTTGATGAGTATAGAAATGTACCAAGAAAAAGCTCAGAATTCTATCATCTTTAGGTTAATACTTTATGATATTTCTTTGCAGTTTATGTGCATTTTTCATGTAGTTGAGAATATACTGTAATTGTATAATTTCATATAACTTTTTCTTAAACATTATATCAAGCATTTCTCCATGCATATCAGTTCCATCCTGGCAGAAAATAGATGACACACCCACATGGGTAATCTGAAGAGAGTTTAATAAAAGGACTGTTTAAAAAGATGTGGGAAGGGGGAAGGAAACTGTAAGGAAGGGATAATATAGTACTGAGCATTTAAAATGTGGCTAGTCCAAATTCAGGTGTGCTGTAAGTTTATTATACATAGTGGAATTCTAAGACTTACTATGAAAATAGAATGTAAAATACTTTTATTAATCATTTTTATATTGATTATGTGTTGAAATGATGTTTTGGATATATTGTATTAAATAAGATGTATTAAATTAATTATATCTGTTTCTTTTAAAACTGTGGCTAGTAAAACATGATAATGCAATCAATGTATATAATTTTATTTCTATTAGAAAATACTAGTATGGAGTATAGTATAAAGAGGTATCTCTAAGCCTGAAAAGGCCACAGAGGATGCTGTGGAAAGATCAGCTGATAGAAATCATACCCTTCAGTAGAGGTTTGGAACCAATTTACAATGACCCAGAAAGAACCAAGTCGGAAGGAAGCCAATAGGCATGAGAGCCAGTGGGTGCAGTCCATAGAGGTTGGCCTACCTGAACCCACAGTAGGCTAGAAAAAGAGAGTGAATCTGCAGGAGTCAATTGAAGATATCCAGCGTACCGCCTCATCAAAACACTTTGCAAATACAGTTTTGCAAAAGATTTCACTTCATGTATTATATTGTACCGTGAGTGTTGGGATAAGTTATACAGTAATCTGATTATGGGAATTATTTAGGATAGATAGTTTCATCAAAATATATTGAAAGATAAACTGAGTTTTCAGTTTGAACAACCATCAAGCCGTTCACTGATAAGAGTTTTCTAAAGTGTACTCCAGATTTTTTTAATTGATAGAATTTTTTTTTTTTTTTTTTTTTTTTTGCGGTACGCGGGCCTCTCCCGTTGTGGAGTACAGGCTCCGGACGCGGACGCGCAGGGTCAGCGGCCATGGCTCACGGGCCCAGCCGCTCCGCGGCACGTGGGATCTTCCTGGACCGGGGCACGAACCCGTGTCCCCTGAATCGGCAGGCGGACTCTCAACCACTGCGCCACCAGGGAAGCCCAAACTGATAGAATTTTAACATTGCCTATTTTATTCCTATACCTAAAAGAACATTTTCTTTAAGAGTAATTTTTTTTCTTATATATAAACTGATAGGGAGGCACACAACCGCGATTTTGTTGGGTTGCATTTCTTTAATTTGTTTCTGTTTCTTCCTTTAATTCTGGGATTAATTGATAACTTATTCATTTTAATGGAACTTGATACTAAGATGATGAATATTACACTTTGAAATGGCACAGCATTTAAAAATGTAATTTTATTTATTAAAAGCACACATAAAACACTTGGTAAAATTTTGATAAATAGAAGACTTAAAAGGCCTTCTGGGACCTTTTATTTCACTTATCTAAACAAGAATTGAATGTCTATTTGACACGGTATGAACTACATTATGATTCTGACCTCAAGAATACCTTAGCACGATCAAAATCCTTTAACTCTGTTCTCAAGTGGTTTGAGCTGTGCCCCTACAACATATGGTTTGCTTTGTATTTTTATCATAGACATTAAAATATAAACATCTGTTCAGTTCTAAAATCTAGCACACATTCAAAATTAGTGGATCAACATTATTTTTGTAGTAAATATTTCAGAATTAAAAGTTTTGGTGGATGATTATTCTGATCATTGATATGTGTATAGAGACAAGACTCAGCTATAGGTCCTTTTAGGTTTGCTACTAGTTCCGAAAATGATCTGAGACTAAATAGTGATAATCCAGGTTCTCTGAAACAAACTGTTCCCTTGGAAATCACAATTAGTGTTTTCATAAGATATTACTACTTTTATTAACTTTTAATGTAATTACCTTTTTCATGTAGGTAATATACTGATATATTCAGTAACCAAAAATATTAATTATAGAGTAAAATATCTCCTATGCTTGGCCCCTTCTGCACAGTTCTGACTCTCCTCAGGTAAACTTTCTTCTTAGTTTCCTAGTTTCTTTCCAGAATTTCTTTATATATAAACCAATATGAATATAAATGCTTATTTTGTCACAAAGGGAACATGTTATACATACTGTTGCCATTTTTTCTTGCATACTCGCCATCTGTTTCCTACATTTTTAATATGCCTGCTTTGTGGACTTCCTGACTTCCTTTTATTTATTTTTTTAATTCTTGGAGGAACATTTTGTCAAAAATTTAATCTCTGCTGTGGGATGATTCTCCCAACTATCGATCTTTGGTAAATGTCGCTACTCTTCCTTTTATCACTGTTGTGCCAGGTAGGATTCTGTGCAAGCTGATGATGGGAAATTGTAGTTGGGGTTGTTCCCATGGCCTGTGAGTTCCCAGGGAACTGAATTTCTCATTCTCTGTTTGGGGAAGTAAAATGCTTTACCTTGGCAAGTTTCGATGGGTGAAATGACATGGTGTGTTCTATCTGCTTCTGTGTCAGCTTTTCCCAAAGAGTTGGTCATTGGTCTCTGCCTTTTTTAGTCCAGCTGTATATGGTTCTGGCTTTTAATGAAAGTGACGAGGCATTAAGGGATGAGCTGCCCAGGTACATTCAAAGTGATTACTGAGTCTGGCGAACGAGTCAACAGTGAACCGCCCATCTTTTAAAAATATATAGCAAAATTCATTGATAAGTTCTAGTACTTTTCTGGTGGCATCTTTAGGATTTTCTATGTATAGTATCATGTCATCTGCACAAGGTGACAGTTATACTTCTTCCCTCCAGTTAGGATTCCTTTGATTCCTTTTTCTAATTTGATTGCTGTGGCTAGGACTTCCAAAACTATGTTGAAGAAAAGTGGGGAGAGTGGGCATCCTTGTTTTGTTCCTGATCTTAGAGGAAATGCTTTCAGCTTTTCACCATTGAATGTGATGTTGGCTGAGTTTGTCATATCTGGCCTTTATTAAGTTGAGGTATGTTCCCTCTGTGCCCACTTTCTGGAGAATTTTTATCATAAATGGATGTTGAATTTTATCAAAAGCTTTTTCTGCATCTATTTATATTATCATATGGTTCTTATTCTTCAATTTGTTAATATGGTGTATCACATTGATTGATTTGCGTATATTGAAGAATCCTTGCATCTCTGGGATAAATCCCACTTGATCATGGTGTATGATCCTTTTAATGTATTGTTGGATTCAGTCTGCTAGCATTTTGTTGAGGATTTTTGCATCCATGTTCATCAGCAATATTGGCCTAGATACAAAATTAATATACAGAAATCTGTTGCATTTCTATATACTAACAACATACTATCAGAAATAAAAAGTAAGGAAATGTTCTCATTTACCATCACATCAAAAAGAATAAAATACCTAGGAATAAACCTACCTAAGAGGCAAAAGACATGTACTCTGAAAATTATAAGATGTTGATGAAAGAAGTCGAAGATGAAACAAACAGATGGAAAGATATACTGTTCTTGGATTGGAAGGATCAATATTGTTAAAATGACTGTACTACTCAGGGCAATCTATAGATTCACTGCAATCACTATCAAATTACGAATGGTATTTTTCACAGAACTAGAACCAAAAATTTGTAACTTGTATGGAAGCACAAAAGACCCCAAATAGCCATAATAATCTTGAGAAAGAAGAATAGAGCTGGAGGCATCAGGCTACCTGACTTCAGACTATACTACAAAGCTACAGTAATCAAAACAGTATGGTAGTGGCACAAAAAACAGACACATAGATCAATGGAAGAGGATAGAAAGCCAAGAAGTAAACCTACACTTGTATGGTCAATTAATCTATGGCAAAGGAGGCAAAAATATACACTGGAGAAAACACATTCTCTTGAATAAGTGATGCTTGAAAAATTGCACAGCTACATGTAAAAGAATGAAATTAGAACATTCTATAATCCCATACACAAAAATAAACTCAAAATGGATTAAAGACCTAAATGTAAGTCTGGACACTATAAAGCTCTTAGAGGAAAACATAGGCAGAGCACTCTTTGACATAAATTGCATCAAGCTCTTTTATGATCCACCTCCTAGACTAATGAAAATAAAAACAAAAATAAACAAATGGGATCTAATTAAACTTAAAAGCTTTTGCACAGCAAAGGAAAGCATAAACAAAACAAAAAGACAACCCTCAGAATGGGAGAAAATATTTGCAAATGAAGCAACTGACAAGGGATTAATCTCTAAAATATACAAACACCTCATGCAGCTCAATATCAAAAAACAAATAACCCAATCAAAAAATGGACAGAAGATCTAAATAAACATTTCTCCAAAGAAGACATACAGATAGTGAAAAAGCACATGAAAAGATGCTCAACAGCACTAATATTAGAGAAATGCAAGTCAAAACCACCATGAGGTATAACCTTACACTGGTCAGAATGGCCATTATCAAAAAAATCTACAAACAATAAATACTAGAGAGGGTGTGGAGAAAAGGGAACCCTCCTACACTGTTGGTGGGAATGTAAGTTGGTACAGCCACAATGGAGAACAGTATAGAGGTTCCTTAAAAAACTAAAAATAGAACTACCATATGACCCAGCAATCCCATTCTTGGGCATATACTGGGAAAAAAACATAATTTGAAAAGTTACATGCACCCCAATGTTCATTGCAGCACTATTTACAATAGCCAGGACATGGAAGCAACCTAAGTGACCATCAACAGAGGAACGGATAAAGAAGATGTGGTACATATATAGAATGGAATATCACTAAGCCATAAAGAAGAACAAAATAATGCCATCTGCAGCAACATGGATGGACCTAGAGATTTTCATACTGAGTGAAATCAGACAGAGAAAGACAAATATCATATGATACCTCTTGTAGGTGGAATCTAAAAAAAGGGTAAAAATGAACTTATTTACAAAACAGAAGTAGAGTCACAGATGTAGAAAACAAACTTATGGTTGCCAGGGGATAATGGGAGGAGGATAAATTGGGAGATTGGGATTGACATATACACACTACTATATATAAAGTAGATAACTAATAAGAACCTGCTGTATAGCAGAGGGAACTCTACTCAATACTCTGTAATGGCCTATATGGGAAAAAAATCTAAAACAAAAAAAGTGGACATATATGTATGTATAACTGACTCACTTTGCTGTACACCTGAAACTAACACAACATTGTAAATCAACTATACTCCAATAAAAATTTTTAAAAAATGGATTAAAGACCTAAATATAAGACTGGATGTTATAAAACTCCTAGAGGAAAACACAGGCAGAACACTCTGACATAAATCCCAGCCAAATTTCTTTGGCTCCGTCTCCTACAGTAACAGTAACAAAAGCAAAAAAAAAAAAAAAAAAAAAACCAACAAATGGGACTTAATTAAACTTAAAAGCTTTTCCACAGCAAAGGAAACCATAAACAAAATGAAAAGACAACCTCCGGACTAGGAGAAAATATTTGCAAACGATGTCACAAACAAGAGCTTAATTTCCAAAATATACAAACACATCATGTAGCTCAATATCAAAAAAAACAAACAACCTGGTCAGAAAATGGGCAGCAGACCTAAATAGACATTTCTCCAAAGAAGACATCCAGATGGCCAACAGGCACAACATTACTAATTGTTAGAGAAATGCAAATCAAAACTACCATGAGGTTCCACCTCACACTGGTCAAAATGACCATCATCAAAAAGTCGACAAATAATGAATGCTGGAAGGGGTGTGGAGGAAAGGGAGCCCTCCTGCACTGTTGGTGGGAATGTAAATTGGTACAGCCACTATGGAGAACAGTATGGAGGTTCCTTAAAAAAACTTAAAATAGAGTTACCATATGGTCAAGCAATCCCACTCCTGGGCATATATCCATAAAAGATGAAAACAGAGAAAGACAAATATCATGTGATATCAATTATGTGGAATCTAAAAAATGATAGAAATGAAACTTATTTACAAAACAGAAATAGACTCACAACATAGAAAACAAAATTATGGTAACCAAAGGGGAAGAGGGGGAAGTGATAAATTAGGAGTTTGGGATTAACAGATACACACTACTATATACAAAATAAACCAGGTCCTATTGCATAGCACAGGGAATTGTATTCAGTATCTTGTAATAGCCTATAATGGAAAAGAATCTTAAAAAGAACCTTATAAATGTTTAACTGAATCACTTTGCTGTATACCGGAAACTTTTTTTTTTTCTTTTTTTTGCGGTAAGCGGGCCTCTCACTGTTGTGGCCTCTCCCGTTGTGGAGCACAGGCTCCGGATGCGCAGACTCAGCGGCCATGGCTCAAGGGCCCAGCCGCTCCGCGGCATGTGGGATCTTCCCGGACCGGGGCACGGACCCGTGTCCCCTGCATCGGCAGGCGGACTCTCAACCACTGCGCCACCAGGGAAGCCCCAGAAACATTTTAAATCAAGTATACTTCAATGAAAGAATTATACAAAAATATATAGCTAAAAGTCACACTCTTAAATCCAAACATAGCATTAATATCTGAATTTAAATTTGAGATAGTTAACTTCATATCTAAGCTATAGTCTTTAGCTACTTTAAGAAAAAATCTGATATACAAATAAAACATAAATCATGTTACAAAGCATTTTCTTAGGAGCATGAGGATCTTGAAAGAGGATTGTATTTAAAGGAACTGGCACATTTTGGGAGTAGGGTAAATTTTAGTATTGAAAGAATTCATAATTTAACTTATATAGGGTCACTTAAACATTAGTAGAATTTTTATTTCTTTTTCCTTTTGTGCAAGGAATAGAATTAACATTTCCCAAAATATTAAAAAAAAAAATTTTTAAGTATTATTACCAGAAGATATTCTGCATAAAAAATTTCCATTTTCAAATGATTTTGCAAAACACTGTTAATATATCCCTCGTTTGGAGATTTGAACTGTATATTATAGTATATTAAAGATAAGAGAAGTTGATGAGTAAAAAAAGCACTTTGACTTAACCCACTGTTTTCTAAACTTGATTGAAAAATTATGTAGGATCTATCAATATCGTGAAGAACTAAGATTTCACTGAATACAGTTTAGTAAATACTGGCCCAGAAGATAGTCAGATGTCCTTTTATTCTACTTCTACCTACCTGGAAATTTTCTTTATTCAGCTGTGGATACCTTCCTTGCTATATGGATCCTGAGTTATAAGATCAAGGGAAAACTAACCTTTAAACTTGGTATGCTCTTTTCAAGGTCATCAGTGACTCTGTGATACTAAAACCAGTGGTCATTTTTCAGTCCGCCCCATTTGACAGAGATGATCACTCCTTTCTCCATAAAACCCTTTCTTCACTTAGTTTTCAGAATACCACATTCTCCTGGTTTACTTCCAATCACACTGGCTGGAATTGGAACATGGAATATTCTTTATCTCTTTTGCTGGTCGCTCCTCATCTCTCCAACCCCTTCTTGTTGGACCATTCTAAGAATCAGTTCTTGTTCGACTTCTCTGTATTTTTTTCCTCTGTATCATTCCCTTTGGATGATCTCATCCAATTTTCTGGCTTCAAATCCTGTTTGAATTTGTTTGCTGACTCAAAAATCATATATTCAACCTAGACTCTTCCCCTCAAATCCAGATCTGATTAAGTGCTTAATTGATATCTGGTCTTCTGTATTGAACAAGTCCAAAATTAATTCCTGATTCCCCAACAAAACATTCCTTCCTGCACTTGTACCCTTCTTAGTTAATACAGTTTGATCTTCATCCTTTCAGTTGCTCAGGTCAAAAACTTTAGGAGTCATTACTGACTTCTTTCTCTTACACCTTCAAATCAGTCTGCCAGCAGATCCATATTGGCTGTGCCTTACAAAATATCCAGAACCTGTCTGCTCTCTGTCACCTCCCCTCCACCACCTGGCTCCAAGAACCTTCATGTCTTTTCTGGATAATTACAATACCCTCTTAAATGGTTTCCCTCCTTCTGCTCTTGCCCTCCTAAAGTCCATTCCCACAAGGGAAATCTTTGAAAATGTCAGACAGTATCATTTTTCTATCCAATACATACAGTGTTTCTTTAACTTATTTAAAGTCAAAGTCTTCTGTGGCCAACCAGACCCTATCTGATCTAGCTCCCCATTACATCTTTGGTTTCATCTACTATTGCCTTGTCACTCACTCTGTTATAGCTGTTCAATAGGCTTTTTTCTATTCCTCAATAACACCAGGTATATTCTCCACTTGAGGTCTCTGCTTTTGATATTTCCTCTGCCTGGGAAGTTCTTCTCCCAGATACTCACATGGAAGGCTATCATTGCTTAAATGTCACCTCAGAGTAGCCTCCTTTGAGGGTTCTCTTAAATTATGCCCTCTACCTTGGCATTCTATCTGCCTTTCTTGTTTTACTATTTTTCATAGCACTTATTAGCTTATAATAGAGGATATATTTTACCTAGTTTATTTATTGTCTGTCTCCTATCATTCCATGAGGGTAGGGATTTTTGTCTGAGTTGTACCTGCTATACATCTAAGACTAAGAGTAGTGCCTGGCACTTACAAGTTTCTCAACAGTATTTATTGAGCATATGAATGAAGGTATTCATTTGCATGGTCTTCATTGTTTTTAAGGATATCAGATTCCCCTAAGTTGTTAAATAGGTCATACAATGTTAATATTGCAGTTTCAATAATTACACTATTGTAATAGAGGGGAAATGGCATGTCATTGTTTTCTAAGTTAGATTACTCAAATTTATAATCAATGCCATTGTGTTGTTTATGGCAAATTACCAAACTCTCATGTATCTTTATTGTCATAACTTTTTTGTTTTTATTCTTTATTAATTTTTAAAAATTTTATTTAGTTATTTACTTATTCATTTATTTTTGGCTGCGTTGGGTCTTCATTGCTGCACACGGGCTTTCTCTAGTTGTGGTGAGTAGGGGCCATTCTTCGTTGTGGTGCACGGGCTTCGCATTGCAGTGGCTTCTCTTTGTTGCAGAGCACGGGCTCTAGGTGAGCAGGCTTCAGTAGTTGTGGCATGCAGGCGTAGTAGTTGTGGCTCGTGGGCTCTAGAGTGCAGGCTCAGTAGTTGTGGTGCATGGGCTTAGTTGTTCCACGGCATGTGCCATCTTCCCAGATCAGGGATCAAACCTGTGTCCCCTGCATTGGCAGGCAGATTCTTAACCACTGCACCACCAGGGAAGTCCAAAGTTTTTAATTTTTAAGGAGTCCAATTTTTCTGTTTTGTTGCTTGTACTTTTGTTGTCATATCTAAGAAACCATTGCCTAACTCACAATCGCAAAGAGTTATGTCTGTGCTTCTTCCAAGAATTTAAAAATTAGTTGTAGCTCTTACTTTTAGACTTTGATCCATGTTGAGTGAATTTTTTTGTATGGTGTAATGAAGCAGTCCAACCGTAGTCTTCTGTATGTAGATACCCAGTTGTTGCAGAAATATTTGTTGAAAAGATTGTTTTCCCTCATTTAAATGTCTTGTTACCCTATGTTCCATTGCCCTATATATCTATCCTCATTGGCAAAACCACACTATTTGGATTACCATAGCTTTGTAGTAAGTTTTGAAAACAGGAAATGAGAATCTTCCAACTTTGTTCTTTTCAAGTGTCTTTTGGCTCTTCTGGGTCCCTTGTACTTCCATATGAATTTAAAAATCATCTCGTCAATTTCTGGGGAAAAAAGGCAGCTGAGATTTTGAGATGGATTGTGTTGAATCTAAGCAGTTTGGGGAGTACTGACATTTTAATATTAAGTCTTTTAACCTATCAACACAGGATGTCTTACCATTTATTTAGTTCTTCAAACAATGTTTTGTGGTTTCAGATTATAAATCTTGCACTTTTTTGTTACATTTATTCCTAAATATTCTTTTGGATGCTATTGTAAATGAAATTGTTTTCTTAATTTCATTTTTGCACTGTTCATTGATAACGTATGGTTATACAATTGGTTTTTCGTATACTGCGTAAATTATGTTTTAACATCAAACCAACCTGCTGCTAATGTGGAGAATATACTGAAAGAGAAACTTATGGTAATATAATTGGCTTTCTTTGTGTACAGTTTATGGTCAAAGAGTGGGAGGCATAGCAGGAGCAGGATGAATTTTTGGAGTCAAAACTAAAAATGTTTTTAAAATTATTTTATAGTATTTCAGATTTTGCCTTGGTTGACTGGGTTTTAGCCAAATACTAAGGTGTTAGTTTGGTGAGTTTAAGTTGATATTAGGACGTATGCAGCAGTAAAAAAAGAGATGACACATAAATAGAAGTGTTTTCCAGTTCCTTCTTGCAGCATGGCTAATAGGTGTTCTTGGAGAAAAGCTAATCTGAAATAGTTGATAGGTGCTGTTATTGTCTGGAGTTGGGCCCACTTAAACAAGCATTCTGTCTGTCAGCATTAATGGTCTGGGGAGGGGAGACTGAGTCAAATACCAAAATCAACCCAGCTTCTGGCATATGACAGTATTTTATCAGCTTTTTCAGTGAATAGCTGTTGGACAAACATTTGCATGTGCCGAGTAATCAAGAACCTGCTACCTACATAAATTCTTATATTCTACAGTGTTAATTACTGATAGGTTTTCAGGAAACTCCTCAGTTATTCAGACTCCGAGTATGTCCTTAGGAAAAACCAGATTTTTCCCACTAACGGTTAACTTTTTAATACCAGAACTTAATTTTTTATCATTTTGGATGAAAACTTACTAAAATGTACTATATGTACTTTTCTGCTTTCAAACCTATCACTAAAGTTAACACTGTTTAATGACTCAAGGTCATCATCATTAACCTTGAGTAATGTGCTGAAGATATTATGTGCAAATGCAGGTATCAGAGATGTAAGCCCTCAAAGGGGAATTCACTTGAGTTGAGAAAGCATACCTACTTGGATTGAGTTTTCTTGAAAAAGTTCCAGTTAACAGTTTTTAAAAAATTATATAGCTTTATTGATACATAATTCATAAAACATACAATTCACCCATTTCAAGTGTATAATTAAATGGTTTTTACTATTTCAGAGTTGTGTGAAATCACCATAGTCAATTTTAGAACATTTTCATCATCCCAAGAAGAAACCCTGTACCCCTTGCAGTCACTCCCACTTTCCCCCCAAAACTCAAGTCTACTTTGTTTCTGTATAGATTTGTGTATTCTGGACTTTTCATATAAATGGAGTCATATAATAATGTGGCATTTATAATTGGCTTCTTTCACTCAGCAAATATTTTCAAGATTTGTCCATGTTGTGGCATGCATTGGTACTTCATTCCTTTTTATTGATGATGAATACCCCATTGTGTGTGTATGTGTGTGTGTGTATGCACATATTTATCCATCAGTTGATGAATATTTGATTATTTCTTCTTGTTGTTTTTAAATAATGTAAATCATTCATATACAAGTTTTTGTGTGCACCTATGTTTTAATTTTTTGGGGGTATATATCTCTTGGGTATATATTTCTCTTGGGAGTAAATACTCTTTTTCTGGGGGCTGGTATTTGCTTTTTTCTCACAAAGGTGGAATGAGGCACCTACAATCATAAGACAACATAGGCAGTATAGCATGGCTGCTTTTCTGTAAAATTAGTAGATGAAAGACTGAAGCTTTTTGTAAGTGGCTTTTCCTCCAGAATTTTACCCTCTTTTTAAACTACTGTGGGTTTTTCTTCCACTCATCAGCACCATTTCAGAACATTATCTAAATACTATAAGATTGAAAGTCCTGGGTCTTTCATGGATGAATCAGTTCTCATCAGGTATCTCCATATTTTGAATAACACCATTTTCATAGATTGAATTGTGTGGTAACATGGGGGAGTAGAAAAATGGTAAAAATATTCTTAGTCACTAACAATACCTTGGAGTAAATTCTAGAATTGTGTTCTAAATTAATAGCTTTGATATCCATTGGTAAGCCTATAATTCTGAAAAGATCATTTAGTGATTATAAAAAGATAACAAAATCAGTGACCATATCATTTATTAGGTTATCACTTAATATTTTATTTATGAAATATTTGAATGCCTGCTGGGTACTAGACCCCATGATTGGAATTAAAAAATGAATAGAGCATGGTTTATGCCCATGAGGAGCTGACAGCATAGTAGACCATATGTATATATGTATATATATATATACATATATATATGTATATATATAAATCTGGTAGGAGTTATAATGACATGATTCTTAAAAAATGGAATAGCAGGAGTATGTAGTGCATGTGAGAATATGGTATGAGTTTGAAAAGCCAAGATAGGGCCAACTTGGGAATATGTCTCCTAAATATTTGAGACCTTTACTGTGGGTTAAGGGGAATTGTCATTTGATTTTAAGCAGTGATCTGACTTATATTTCAGGAAAACAACAGGTGACAGTGACAGGGTAGAGAATAACCTGTAGAAGGGCTGTGCAGGATGTATGTAAGAGATGTTTCTAAGGTGTAGTGAGCACCAGGTGCAATTTGATTAGATTTGTATGTAGAGGTGTGGTCAGAAATTGGAATAGATTTGGATGCAGAGATATTGTTAGATATTCTAAATTGCTTTGAGACAAGAAATACAGCTATTTTGGGGCCAAGTAAATCAGTCTCCTAGTTATGGGTTCAGTTGTTCAGCAGAATTTGTTAATCGTCTTGAACTTATTTTACACTCTTCTCTCTTAACATTCATTGCATTTCCTGGATCTGATAATCTGCTCTTTCTTTGCCCATCTATTTATTTCCTCAAAAAGTCATTTCCTTACCTCCAATTTTATTTATAAGTAGACTAAAAATTATTATCTGATGACTGCATTTGCACATACCCAGGCAAGTCTGTGTCATGCCAGTTGCAAGAGGGAGAGTTGAGTTGAAGACAAACATCTTTATGTCTGGGTAAATCATATTGCCTGTAATCGAGACAAAAAACAATGAAAGAACAGAGTTAAGAGAAAAAAATAAGGCAATTGTGTATCTCTTGAATTCTATATGGTGAAATGTTCTCAACTTTAAGGATTTTATAGGATTCTATAGTCTAGCACAGGGAATATAGTCGACCTGTTTTAAGCTTGCAGGGACTTGATCTAGTGGTACTTGCCAGACTAGAAGTTGTAAATCATCAAGAAAACAGATATATTTTTCATCAGAATTATAAAGCTGTTGAGGGGATAGTCTGTGCTGAGTTGTTCTTACAACATAAGTTAGGTCATATCACTTCTCTGCCCCAAACTCACCAGTGTTTTCCCGCCTCGTTCAGAGTAAAAGCAGATCTTTACACACAAGGCCCTACATGCTCTGTTCCCTGTTACTTTTCTGATTTCATCTTTTCCTACTCTCCTTCTGATTCTTTTGCTCCAGTCACACTGACCTCTTTGTCAGTGTGATGCCTTGAAAAAGGAATGCCTTTTGCCTCAGGACATTTGCACTTGCTGTATTTCTGCTTAGAAGCCTCTTCCCCAGATATCCACGTGGCTTGTTCTCTCACTTTATACAGGTGTTTACTCAAAAGTTACCTATTCAGCGATGCCTTATCTGGTCACCCTTCACCAAATGCAGCTGTAACATTTCATACCCCCTTCCTCCTCCTTTGCATTTATCACTATCCAACATAAAATTTTATGTATTTATTTCATTATCTTCTCCATTATTGTAGAAACTCTGTGAGGGCAAAGACTTTTATTTCTTTTGTATTCCCAGTTCCTAGAATAACACCTGGTATGCATTAGGTACTCTAAAATTTTTGTGGAAGGAAAGAAGGCAGGGAAGAAAGAAGGAGGGAGGGAGGGAAGAAAAGAGAAAAAAAGGCATAAATTCTTCCGTAATGCCATTAAACTTACTGATAAAATTTTTATCACCTGTAAAGGTCTCTGCTTTTAATGGTCCATTTCCTTTAAAATGTCAAAGTCCAAAACCTAAAAAGTAACACATGACCTAAATAAACTGAATTTGCTCATACATTTTTTTTTTTCCTGATTTTTCAACTGTATTTGGACTAGAGATAAGGCACTGTTTTAGGTTGAATTGCCACCTCATTCACATGTTAAAATCTTAATGCCCAGTACCTCAGAATGTAAGTTTGTTTAGAAATAGGGTTGTTGCTGAGATACTGGGGTAGGGTGGGCCAGTCATCCAATATGACTAGTGTCCTCATAAAAAAGGGGAAATTGGAACACAGACATGTACATGAGGAGAACATTGTGTGAAGATGGTGGCAGAGATCTACATGCCAAGGAATGCCATACCAGTGTTTGCCAGAAAACTACCAGAAGCTAGGAGAGAGGTGTGGAACAGATTCTCCATCACTGCCCCAGAAGGAATCAACACTGACAACCTTGGCCTTCCAGCCTCCAGAACTGAGACAATAAATTACAGGTATACCTTGGAGATATGGTGGGTTCAGTCCCAGCCACCGTAATAAAGCAAATATCACAACTAAGCGAGTCACATAAATTTTTTGGCTTCCCAGTGCATTTAAACATTATGTTTATATTATACTGTAGTCTATTAAGTATGCAGTAGAATTATCTTAAAAAATAATGTACATACCTTAATTCAAAAATGCTTTACTGCTAAAAAGTGCTAACCATCATCTGAGCTTTCATTGAGTTGTATATTAGTAACATCAAAGATCACTGATCACAGATTACTATAACAAATATAATAATGATGAAAAATTTTGAAATGTTGCAAGAATTACCAAAATGTAACACAGAGACATGAAGTGAGCAAATGTGGGAAAAATGATGCCAATAGACTTGCTGGACACACGGTTGCCACAAGCCTTCAGTGTGTAAAAAACACAATAAAGTGAGGCACAGTAAAACGAGGTATGCCTGTACTATCGCTTAAGCCACTCAGTTTGTGGTATTTTGTTATGTCAGCCTGAGCAAACTAATATAGGCACTCTCAGGTTCCCTCATTGAGAATAATATATAAAGAACAATAAATTATGAATTTGATTTAACCATGCATTTCATATGGTAGTTTTCTAAAGTTATATCTGTGAAAATGTTTTTTTGTTTTTTGTTTTTATTTCCCTCGGTGCCCTTTGCTCCGGCTTTTTTTTTTTTAACATCTTTATTGGGGTATAATTGCTTTACAATGGTGTGTTAGTTTCTGCTTTATAACAAAGTGAATCAGTCATACATAAACATATGTTCCCATATGTCTTCCCTCTTGCGTCTCCCTCCCTCCCACCCTCCCTATCCCACCCCTCCAGGCTGTCACAAAGCACCGAGCCAATATCCCTGTGCCATGTGGCTGCTTCCCACTAGCTATCTACCTTACTACGTTTGTTAGTGTGTATATGCCCATGACTCTCTCTCGCCCTGTCACAGCTCACCCTTCCCCCTCCCCGTAACCTCAAGTCCGTTCTCTAGGAGGTCTGCATCTTTATTCCTGCTTTACCCCTAGGTTCTTCATGACATTTTTTTCCTTAAATTCCATATATATGTGTTAGCATACAGTATTTGTCTTTTTCTTTCTGACTTACTTCACTCTGTATGACAGACTCTAGGTCTATCCACCTCATTACAAATAGCTCAATTTCGTTTCTTTTTATGGCTGAGTAATATTCCATTGTATATATGTGCCACATCTTCTTTATCCATTCATCCGATGATGGGCACTTAGGTTGTTTCCATCTCTGGGCTATTGTAAATAGAGCTGCAATGAACACTTTGGTACATGACTCTTTTTGAATTTTGGTTTTCTCAGGGTATATGCCCAGTAGTGGGATTGCTGGGTCATATGGTAGTTCTATTTGTAGTTTTTAAAGGAACCTCCATACTGTTCTCCATAGTGGCTGAACCAATTCACATTCCCACCAGCAGTGCAAGAGTGTTCCCTTTTCTCCACACCCTCTCCAGCATTTATTGTTTCTAGATTTTTTGATGATGGCCATTCTGACTGGTGTGAGATGATATCTCATTGTAGTTTTGATTTGCATTTCTCGAATGATTAATGATGTTGAGCATTCTTTCATGTGTTTGTTGGCAGTCTGTATATCTTCTTTGGAGAAATGTCTATTTAGGTCTTCTGCCCATTTTTGGATTGGGTTGTTTGTTTTCTTGTTATTGAGCTGCATGAGCTGCTTGTAAATTTTGGAGATTAATCCTTTGTCGGTTGCTTCATTTGCAAATATTTTCTCCCATTCTGATGGTTGTCTTTTGGTCTTGTTTATGGTTTCCTTTGCTGTGCAAAAGCTTTGAAGTTTCATTAGGTCCCATTTGTTTATTTTTGTTTTTATTTCCATTACTCTAAGAGGTGGGTCAGAAAGGATCTTGCTTTGATTTATGTCATAGAGTGTTCTGCCTATGTTTTCCTCTAAGAGTTTGATAGTTTCTGGCCTTACATTTAGGTCTTTAATCCATTTTGAGCTTATTTTTGTGTATGGTGTTAGGGAGTGATCTAATCTCATACTTTTACATGTACCTGTCCAGTTTTCCCAGCACCACTTATTGAAGAGGCTGTCCTTTCTCCACTGTACATTCCTGCCACCTTTATCAAAGATAAGGTGTCCGTATGTGCGTGGGTTTATCTCTGGGCTTTCTATCCTGTTCCATTGATCTATCTTTCTGTTTTTGTGCCAGTACCATACTGTCTTGATTACTGTAGCTTTGTAGTATAGTCTGAAGTCAGGGAGCCTGATTCCTTCAGCTCCTTTTTTCGTTCTCAAGATTGCTTTGGCTATTCAGGGTCTTTTGTGTTTCCATACAAATTGCGAAACTTTTTGTTCTAGTTCTGTGAAAAATGCCAGTGGTAGTTTGATAGGGATTGCATTGAATCTATAGATTGCTTTGGGTAGTAGCGTCATTTTCACAATGTTGATTCTTCCAATCCAAGAACATGGTATATCTCTCCATCTATTTGTATCATCTTTAATTTCTTTCATCAGTGTCTTATAATTTTCTGCATACAGGTCTTTTGTCACCTTAGGTAGGTTTATTCCTAGATATTTTATTTTTTTTATTGCAATGGTAAATGGGAGTGTTTTCTTGATTTCACTTTCAGATTTTTCATCATTAGTATATAGGAATGCCAGAGATTTCTGTGCATTAATTTTGTATCCTGCTACTTTATGAAATTCATTGATTAGCTCTAGTAGTTTTCTGGTAGCATCTTTAGGATTCTCTGTGTATAGTATCATATGATCTGCAAACAGTGACAGCTTTAATTCTTCTTTTCTGATTTGGATTCCTTTTATTTCCTTTTCTTCTCTGATTGCTGTGGCTAAAACTTCCAAAACTATGTTGAATAAGAGTGGTGAGAGTGGGCAACCTTGTCTTATTCCTGATCTTAGTGGAAATGCTTTCAGTTTTTCACCATTGAGGATGATGTTTGCTGTGGGCTTGTCATATATGGCCTTTATTATGTTGAGGAAAGTTCCCTCTATGCCTACTTTCTGCAGGGTTTTTATCATAAATGGGTGTTTAATTTTGTCGAAAGCTTTCTCTGCATCTATTGAGATGATCATATGGTTTTTTCCCCTTCACTTTGTTAATATGGTTTATCACATTGATAGATTTGCGTATATTGAAGAATCCTTGCATTCCAGGAATAAACCCCACTTGATCATGGTGTATGATCCTTTTAATGTGCTGTTGGATTCTGTTTGCTAGTATTTTGTTGAGGATTTTTGCATCTATATTCATCAGTGATATTGGCCTGTAGTTTTCTTTCTTTGTGACATCCTTGTCTGGTTTTGGTATCAAGGTGATGGTAGCCTCGTAGAAGGAATTTGGGAGTGTTCCCCCCTCTTCTATATTTTGGAAGAGTTTGAGAAGAATAGGTGTTAGCTCTTCTCTAAATGTTTGATAGAATTCGCCTGTGAAGCCATCTGGTCCTGGGCTTTTGTTTGTTGGAAGATTTTGAATCACAGTTTCAATTTCAGTGCTTGTGATTGGTCTGTTCATATTTTCTATTTCTTCCTCCTTCAGTCTTGGCAGGTTGTGCATTTCTAAGAATTTGTCCATTTCTTCCAGATTGTCCATTTTATTGGCATAGAGTTGCTTGTAGTAATCTCTCATGATCTTTTTTATTTCTGCAGTGTCAGTTGTTACCTCTCCTTTTTCATTTCTAATTCTATTGATTTGAGTCTTCTCTCTTTTTTTCTTGATGAGTCTGGCTAGTGGTTTATCTATTTTGTTTATCTTCTCAGAGAACCAGCTTTTAGTTTTATTGATCTTTGCTATTGTTTCCTTCATTTCTTTTGCATTTATTTCTGATCTGAATTTTATGATTTTTTTCCTTCTGCTAGCTTTGGGGTTTTTTTTGTTCTTCTTTCTCTAATTGCTTAAGGTGCAAGGTTAGGTTGTTTATTCGAGATGTTTCCTGCTTCTTAAGGTGGGCTTGAATTGCTATAAACTTCCCCCTTATAACTGCTTTTGCTGCATCCCATAGGTTTTGGGTCGTTGTGTCTCCATTGTCATTTGTTTCTAGGTATTTTTTGATTTCCTCTTTGATTTCTTCAGTGATCACTTCATTATTAAGTAGTGTATTGTTTAGCCTCCATGTGTTTGTATTTTTTACAGATCTTTTCCTGTAATTGATATCTAGTCTCATGGCATTGTGGTCAGAAAAGATACTTGATACAATTTCAATTTTCTTAAATTTACCAAGGCTTGATTTGTGACCCAAGATATGATCTATCCTGGAGAATGTTCCATGAGCACTTGAGAAAAATGTGTATTCCCGTGTTTTTGGATGGAGTGTCCTATAAATATCAATTAAGTCCATCTTGTTTAATGTATCACTTAAAGCTTGTGTTTCCTTATTTATTTTCATTTTGGATGATCTGTCCATGGGTGAAAGTGGGGTATTTAAGTCCCCTACTATGAATGTGTTACTGTTGATTTTCCCTTTTTTGGCTGTTAGTATGTGCCTTATGTATTGAGGTGCTCCTATGTTGGGTGCATAAATATTTACAATTGTTATATCTTCTTCTTGGATCGATCCCTTGATCATTATGTAGTGTCCTTCTTTGTCTCTTTTAATAGTCCTTATTTTTAAGTCTATTTTGTCTGATATGAGAATTGCTACTCCAGCTTTCTTTTGGTTTCCATTTCATGGAATATCTTTTTCCATCCTCTTACTTTCAGTCTGTATGTGTCTCTAGGTCTGAAGTGGGTCTCTTGTAGACAGCATATATAAGGGTCTTGTTTTTGTATCCATTCAGCCAATCTGTGTCTTTTGGTGGGAGCATTTAGTCCATTTACATTTAAGGTAATTATCGATATGTATGTTCCTATTCCCATTTTCTAAATTGTTTTGCGTTTGTTATTATAGGTCTTTTCCTTCTCTTGTGTTTCTTGCCTAGAGAAGTTCCTTTAGCATTTGTTGTAAAGCTGGTTTGGTGGTGCTGAACTCTCTCAGCTTTTGCTTGTCTGTAAAGGTTTTAATTTCTCCATAAAATCTGAATGAGATCCTTGCTGGGTAGAGTAATCTTGGCTGCAGGTTTTTCTCCTTCATGACTTTCAACATGTGCTGTCACTCCCTTCTGGCTTGTAGGGTTTCTGCTGAGAGATCAGCTGTTAACCTTATGGGGATTCCCTTGTGTGTTATTTGTTGTTTTTCCCTTGCTGCTTTTAATATGCTTTCTTTGTATTTAAGTTTTGACAGTTTGATTAATATGTGTCTTGGCGTATTTCTCCTTGTATTTATCCTGTATGGGACTCTCTGTGCTTCCTGGACTTGATTAACTATTTCCTTTCCCATATTAGGGAAGTTTTCAACTATAATCTCTTCAAATATTTTCTCAGTCCCTTTCTTTTTCTCCTCTTCTTCTGGAACCCCTATAATTCGAATGTTGGTGTGTTTCATGTTGTCCCAGAGGTCTCTGAGACTGTCCTCAGTTCTTTTCATTCTTTTTTCTTTATTCTGCTCTGCATTAGTTATTTCCACTATTTTATCCTCCAGGTCACTTATCCGTTCTTCTGCCTCAGTTATTCTGCTATTGATCCCATCTAGAGTACTTTTAATTTCATTTATTGTGTTTTTCATCGTTGCTTGTTTATATAGAAACAAGCAATAAAGAAATCTTTATTTCTTCTAGGTCCTTGTTAACTGTTTCTTGCATTTTGTCCTTTCTATTTCCAAGATTTTGGATCATCCTTACTATCATTATTCTGAATTCTTTTTCAGGTAGACTGCCTATTTCCTCCTCATTTGTTAGGTCTGGTGCTTTTTTATGTTGCTCCTTTATCTGCTGTGTGTTTTTCTGTCTTCTCATTTTGCTTATCTTACTGTGTTTGGGGTCTCCTTTTTACAGACTGCAGGTTCATAGTTCCCGCTGTTTTTGATGTCTGTCTCCAGTGGCTAAGGTTGGTTCAGTGGGTTGTGTAGGCTTCCTGGTGGAAGGGACTAGTGTCTGTGTTCTGGTGGATGAGGCTGGATCTTATCTCTCTAGTGGGCAGGTTCACGTCTGGTGGTGTGTTTTTGGGTGTCTGTGGCCTTATTATGATTTTAGGCAGCCTCTCTGCTAATGGGTGGGGTTGTGTTCCTGTCTTGCTAGTTGTTTGGCATAGGGTGTCTAGAACTGTAGCTTGCTGGTCGTTGAGTGAAGCTGGGTGCTGCTGTTAAGATGGAGGTCTCTGGGAGATTTTCGCCGTTTGATATTATGTGGAGCTGGGAGGTCTCTTGTTGACCAGTGTCCTGAAGTTGGCTCTCCTTCCTCAGAGTTAGAGCCCTGACTCCTGGCTGGAGCACCAAGAGCCTTTCATCCACACGGCTCAGAATAAAAGGGAGAAAAAGTAGAGAGAATTAGTAGAAGTATGAGGAAAGAAAGAAGGAAAGGAGGGAAGGAAGGAAGAAAGAAAGAAAGAAAGAAGCAAAGAAGGAAAGAAGGCAAGAAGGAAAGAAAGGAGGGAGGGAGGGAGGGAGAAAGGAAGGAAGGAGGGAAAGAAGGAAAAAAAGACAGAAAGAAAGAAGACACAGTAAGAATAAAATAAAGTATAATAAAGTTATTGAATTAAAAAATACTTATTTAGAAAAAAAAGGGACGGATAGAACCTTAGGACAAATGTTGGAAGCAAAGCTATACAGACAAAATCTTACACAGAAGCATACACATACACCCTCACTAAAAGAGGTAAAGGGGGAAAAATCATAAATCTTGCTGTCAGAGACCACCTCCTCAATTTGGGATGATTCGTTGTCTAAAGGAGGGAAGGAAGGAAGGAAAGAAAGAAAGAAAGAACGAACGAAGGTAAAGTATAACGTTATTAAAATTAATTATTAAGAAAAAATTTTTTGAAAAAAACATGGATGGATAGAACCCTAGGACAAACGGTGGAAGCAAGACTATACAGACAAGATCTCACACAGAAGCATACACATACACATTCACAAAAAGAGGAAAAGGGGAAAAAATCATAGATCTTGCTCCTAAAGTCCACCTCCTTAATTTGGGATGATTGGTTGTCTATTCAGGTATTCCACAGATGCAGGGTACATCAAGTTGATTGTGGAGCTTTAATCCGCTGCTTCTGAGGCTGCTGGGAGAGATTTCCCTTTCTCTTTGTTCTCACAGCTCACAGGGGCTCAGCTTTGGATTTGGCCCTGCCTCTGCGTGTAGGTCGCTGGAGGGCGTCTGTTTTTTGCTCAGACAGGACGGGGTTAAAGGAGCCGCTGATTCGGGGGCTCTGGCGCACTCAGGCCGGGGGGGGGGGGCGGGAGGGGCACGGCGTGCGGGGCGGGCCTGCGGCGGCAAAGGCCGGCGTGACTTTGCACCAGCCTGAGGCCCGCCGTGCGTTCTCCTGGGGAAGTTGTCCCTGGATCCCGGGAACCTGGCAGTGGCCAGCTGCACAGGCTCCGCGGAAGAGGGGTGTGGAGAGTGACCTGTGCTCGCACACAGGCCCCTTGGTGGCGGCAGCAGCAGCCTTAGCGTCTCCCGCCCATCTCTGGGGTCCGTGCTTTTAGCCGCGGCTCGCGCCCGTCTCTGGGGTTCGCGCTTTTAGCCACGGCTCGCGCCCGTCTCTGGGGTTCGCGCTTTTAGCCACGGCTCGCGCCCGTCTCTGGGGTCCGCGCTTTTAGCAGCGGCTCGCGCCCGTCTCTGGAGCTCCTTTAAGCAGCGTTCGTAAACCCCTCTCCTCGCGCACCAGGAAACAAAGAGGGAAGAAAAAGTCTCTTGCCTCTTCGGCAGGTGCAGACTTTTCCCCGGACTCCCTCCCGGCTAGCCGTGGTGCACTAACCCCCTGCAGGCTATGTTCAAGCCGCCAACCCCAGTCCTCTCCCTGCGCTCCGACCGAAGCCGAGCCTCAGCTCCCAGCCCCGCCCGTCCCGGCGGGTGAGCAGACAAGCCTCTCGGGCTGGTGAGTGCCCGTCGGCACCGGTCCTCTGTGCGGGAATCTCCCTGCTTTGCCCTCCGCATCCGTTGCTGTGCACTCCTCCGCGGCTTCGAAGCTCCCCCTTCCGCCTCCCGCAGTCTCCGCCCGCGAAGGGGCTTCCTAGTGTGTGGAATCTTTTCCTCCTTCACAGCTCCCTCCCACTGGTGCAGGTGTCGCCCCTATTCTTTTGTCTCTGTTTTTTCTTTTTTTTTCTTTTGCCCTACCCAGGTACGTGGGGAGTTTCTTGCCTTTTGCTAGGTCTGAGGTCTTCTGCCAGCCTTCAGTAGGTGTTCTGTAGGAGTTGTTCCACGTGTAGATGTATTTCTGGTGTATCTGTGAGGAGGAAGGTGATCTCCGCGTCTTACTCTTCTGCCATCTTCAAGGTCCCCCCATTTGTGTATTCTTTAGTTTCTTTCATCATTGTATTAGTTTTCAGTATAGAGATCTTAACCTTCTTAGTTAAATTTATTCCTAAGTATTTTACTGTTTTTGATGGTATTGTAAATGGGATTTTTAAACTTTCTTTTTCAGATAATTTCTTGTTAGTGTATAGAAACTATTGATTTTTGTATGTTGATTTTGTATCCTGCAGCTTTACTGAATTCATTGATTAGAGCTAACAGGATTTTTTTGGTGGAGTCTTTAGGATTTTCTATTGATACATATAAGATAATGTCATCTGCAAATAGAGACAATTGTACTTCTTACTTTCCAATTCTGATACCTTTTATTTCTTTCTCTTGCCTGATTGCTCTGACTAGGACTTCCAGTGCTATGTTGAATGGGAGTGGTGAGGGTGGGCACCTTTGTCTTGTTCGATCTTACAAGAAAAGCTTTCAACCTTTCATTGTTGAGTGTGATGTTATTTGTGGCCTTGTCATATATGGCCCTTATTATGTTGTGGTATGTTCCCCCATAGCTAATTTGTTGAGATTTAAAAAATCATGAATGGATGTTGAATTTTATCAAATGATCATATGATTTTTATCTTTTATTTTATGGACGTAATGTATCACATTTATTCATTTGTATATGTTGAACAATCCTTGTATCCCAGGGATAAATCCCACTTGATCACGGTGTATGATCCTTTTAATATAATGCTGAATTCAGTTTGCCAGTATTTTGTTAATTATTTTTGCATCTATATTCGTCAGGGATATTGGCTTTTAGTTTTCTTTTCTTGTAGTGTCCTTATCTGACTTTGATACCTGGTAATTGACTCATGAAAGGAGTTTTGTGGTGGTCCCTACCGTTTGATTTTTTTTTGGAAGAGTTTGAGAGGATTGGCATTAATTGTTCTTTAAACATTTGGGAAAATTCACCAGTGAAGCTGTCTGGTCCTGGACTTTTCTTTCTTGGGAGGTTTTTGATTACTGATTCATTCTTTCTTGTTGTTGGTCTTTTCAGATTTTTTCCTTCCTTATTCAGTCTTGGTAGGTTGTATGTTTCTAGGAATTTAATCATTTCTTTTAGGTTATCATGTTTGTTGGCATATAGTTGTTCATAGTGGTTTGTTATGACCCTTTGTATTTCTGGGGTATTAGTTGCAATGTCTCTTCTTTCAAATATAATTTTATTGATTAGGGTCCTCCTCTCTCTTCTCCTTGGTGAATCTAGCTAAAGCATTGTTAGTTTTGTTCATCTTTTCAAAGACCAATCCTTAGTTTTGTTAATCTTTTCTGTTGTTTTCCTGTTCTCTATTTCATTTATTTTTTGCCTTAATGTTTATTATTTCCTTCCTTCAGTTGACTTTGTGCTTAGTATGCCCCTCGTTTTCTACTTCCTTGAGGTTTAAATTTAGGTTGTTTATTAGAAATCTTTATTGTTATCTCTGAACCTCCCTCTTAGAATTGTTTTTGCTGCATTCCATAAGTTTCAATATGTTGTGTTTCCATTTTCATTTGTCTCAAGATATTTCTAGGAACTTTTCCATTTCTTCTAGGTTGTCCATTTTATTGGCATATAGTTTTCTTTGTGGTTATCTTTCACAATCCTTTGTGTTCCCATGATGTCAGTTGTAATTTCTCATTTTTCATTTCTGATTTTATTTATTTGGACCTCGCCTTCTCTCTTGATGAAGCTGGCTAAACATTTATCAATTTTATTTCTCTTTTCAAAGAAACAGTTCTTAGTTTCGTTGATATTCTCCCGGTAGGCATGGCTGGCCCCTGGTCCGTTTGGTTGCTGGTCCCTGCCTGGTATGGAGGCTGCCAGCTACTGGTTGTCAGGGCTGGTAAGTGGTGCTGGATCCTGGTGAGGCTGAGCGAGAAGTCTTAGGTACCTTGGAGCTGGTGTTGGCCTGCTGGTGTGTTGGCTGAGTCCTGACAAAGCAGGCTGTTGGACTGTAGTGTTCCTGGGTCTGGTGTCTGTATGCTAGTGGGCAACCTGGGGACCAGGGAGTTCTGGCAATAATGCTGCTTCTCTGGTGGGCAATAGCAGGTTTTGGTATCTCTGGCTAAAAAGCCTTGGGGGTCCTGGAGCTGGTGTTGGCCCACTGGTGGGAGTCACTGTCTCTTAACACAGCTGGCAGAGGGGTCTGGGGTGTTCTGAAGATTGTGCCAGCCTCTGGTGGGTGGAGCTGGACTCCAGTGTCTCTGCTCAGGAGGACTTAAGGCAGCGTGTCTGCTGACAGGTGCAGTTTTGTCCCCACCTGGCTAGTTGCTTGGCCTGATGTTCCAGTACTGGTGCCAAAAGGCTGGTGTGTAGGGCCCAGTCCTGGTGCTAATAAGCTAGAGGGAGAATTCCAAAGTGGCACTTGCCAGCACCAGTGTCCACATGGTAGAATGAGCTCCCCAAAACTGGTGCCGCCACTGTCTATGTCCCCAGAGTGAGCTCAAGTTGCTTCCTGCCTCTCTGGGAGACTCTCCAAGATCAGCGGGTGGGTCTGAACCCAGGCTCCTTTCAAATTACTGCTTCTTCCCCACATCTGGAGCATGTGAGATTTTGTGTGTGCCATGTAAGAGTGGAGCTCTATTTCCCACAGCCCTCTGCATCTCCTGAAAATAAGCTCCATTGACCTTCAAAGCCAAACATTCTGGCAGCTCATTTTCCCAGTGCAGGAGCCCAGTGTGAGGCTCAGACTCATTGCTCCTTGGTGAGAACCTCTCTAATAGTAATGATCCTCCTGTTTGTAGGTCACCCCCCAGGGGGTACGGATCTTGACTATACCATGGTTTCACCCCTCCTACCCATTTTAATGTGATTTTATCTTTGTAGCTTTCATTGCAGAAGACCTTTTCTGGTAGGTTTTGGTCTTTCTCATCCGTGGTTGCTTTGTAAATAGCTGTAATTTTGGTATGCCTGTGAGAGGAGGTGAACTCAGAGTCTTCCTACTCCACTATCTTGGCCAAGTTCCCACTTTTATTTTTGATTATAACAATTTGAGTCTTTCTTTTTTCTTAGTCCATCTAGCTGAAAGCTTGTTGACTTTTTCAAAGAACCAACTTTCAGATTAATTGATTTTCTCTATTGTTTTCTTAGTCTCTATTTTGTTTATCTCTGTTATGCTCCTTCAACTATCTTCAGGTTTTGTTTGTTTTTTTTCTATTTCCTTAAGTTTTTTTTTTGTTTTTTTTTCGGTTGCTTTGGGTCTTCGTTGCTGTGCACAGCCTTTCTCTAGTTGCAGAGAATGGGGGCTTCTCTTGTGGAGCACGGGCTCTGGGAAAAAAGGCTTCAGTAGTTGCAGCACACAGGCTCAGTAGTTGTGGTGCACAGGCTCGGTAGTTATGGTGCACGGGCTTAGTTGCTCCGCGGCATGTGGGATCTTCCTGGACCAGGGATCGAACTCCTGTCCCCTGCATGGGCAGGTGGATTCTTAACCACTGCTCCACCAGGGAAGTCCCTAGTTCCTTAAGTTATAAAGCTAGATTGTTGTTTTGAGGTCATTCTTGTTTTTTAATGTAAGCATCTATAGCTGTAAATTTCCCCTTACCACTGCTTTCACTGTGTCCCAGGTTTTTGGTATGTTTTGGTATGTTGCATTTTCATTTTCATTCATTTAATTATTTTCTAATTTTCCTTGTGATTTCTTCTTTGATTCACTGATCATTCAAAAGTGTGTTATTTAATTTCCCCCAATTTTTAAAATTTTTCAGTTTTATTACTGTTATTGACTTTCTAAGCTCATTACATTGTGGTTGGTGAAGATACTTTGTATGATATCTTGTGGTTGGTGAAGATAATCTGTATGATACCTATCGTTTTAAATCTACTGAGACTTAATTTGTGGCCCAACACAGTCTATCCTGGAAAATTTCCCATAAGCACTTCAGAAAAATATGTCTGCTGCTCTTATTGGGGAGAGGGTCCTGTTTATGTCTATTAGATCTAGTTGGTTTACTGTGTTGTTTAATTAACTTCTGTCTGGTTGTTCTATCCATTATTGAGTGTGGGGTATTGAAGTCCCCACCTACTTTTGTAGAACAATTTCTTCCTTCAGTTCTGTCAACTTTTGCTTATATATTTTGCCAGTCTATTTTGAGGTGCATAAATGTTTATAATTGTTATATATATATATATATATATATATATATATTTTTTTTTTTTTTGGTGGTACGCGGGCCTCTCACTGTTGTGGCCTCTCCCGATGCGGAGCACAGGCTCCGGACATGCAGGCTCAGTGGCCATGGCTCATGGGCCCAGCCGCTCCGCGGCATGTGGGATCTTCCCAGACCAGGGCACGAACCCGTGTCCCCTGCATCGGCAGGTGGACTCTCAACCACTGTGCCACCAGGGAAGCCCCAATTGTTATATATTCTTGACGTATTGAATTTTTAATTAATATATAATGTCTTGTTTGTCTCTTGTGAACTTTTTTGATTTAAAGTCTTCTTTGACTGATGTTAGTATAGCCACTCTGCTCACTTTTGGTTACTATTTGCATGGGATATCTTTTTCTGTATTTTCACTTTCAATCTGTTTGTATCTTTGAATCTAAAATGAGTATCTTGTAGGCATCATATAGTTAGGTCATGTGTTTTTATCCATTCTGCCAATCTCTGTGTTTTGATTGGCAAGGTTAATCCATTGCAGTTAAAGAAATTACTGATGAGGGACTTCTGTCATCATTCTGCTCTTTGTTTTCTATATGTCTAATAGCTCTTTTGTCTCTCATTTTGTGCATTACTCTTTTCTTTAGTGCTTAGTTGATTTTTTGGTAGGAAGTGTTTAAATTCCTGTCTCATTTTCTCTTGTGTACATTCTATAGCTATTTTTTTGTGTGTGTGTGGTTACCATGGGGATTACATTTAACATCCTAAATTTATAACACTCTAATTTGAATTTACACCAGCTTAACTTCAATAAGATACAAACCTCTGCTCTTTTACAGGTCCATCTCCACCCTTTTTGGTGTAGATGACACAAAATTACATCTCTATACAATGTGTGCCCCTCAAACATAAACTAATAAATATTATCTTTTTAATCTTTTTTTAACATCTTCATTGGAGTATAATTGCTTTACAATGGTGTGTTAGTTTCTGCTTTATAACAAACTGAATCAGCTATACATATACATATATCCCCATATCTCCTCCCGCTTGTGTCTCCCTCCCACTCTCCCTATCCCACCCCTCTAAGTGGTCACAAAGCACCGAGCTGATCGCCCTGTGCTATGGGGCTGCTTCCCACTAGCTATCTATTTTACATTTGGTAGTGTATATATGTCCATGCCACTCTTTTCATCCCAGCTTACCCTTCCCACTCCCCGTGTCCTCAAGTCCATTCTCTATGACTGTGTATTCCTGTCCCGCCCCTAGGTTCTTCAGAACCATTTTTTTAAATAATTATTTTAAATGCTTAGTCTCTTAAATTATGTAGACACATGGAATTACAAACTAACATTACAATATTACTAGCTTCTAGACTAATAATTTAAAAAATATGTATTAGTCCTTTAAAGCATGTATAAAACAAAAAGTGGAGTTACAAACCATTGTTATAATAACACTAGATTTTATGATTGCCCATATCTTTACTAAGATGTTTATTTCTTCATACAGATTTGAGTTACCATTTAGTGTTCTTTCATTTCACCCTGCAGGACAACCTTGAGCATTTCTTGCAAGGCAGGCAGATCTAGTGGTAAAGAACTCTCTCTGCTTTTGTTTATCTAGGAATATCTTCATTTCAAAGGAAAAGGAAATTATTGAAGGAAAAGAGTCTTAAAAAATCGATTTTCACAATCTCTGTCTTTTCATTTGTTTTTTGAGTATTTGTGTATAATGTAGCTACTTATATGTTTGGGCTATGTCTAAAATTTTAGTATCTTAGTATTTATGTTTGGTCTGTTTTTTTTCCTTTATTTTTCTTTTCCTGCCTTGTTTTGGAATAGTTGAATATTTTTTTAGTGTTCTATTTTAATGTATAGTGTTTTTATTGTATCTCTTTATATTTTTTTAGTAGTTGCTCTAGGGCTTACTATATGCATATTTAACTTTTCACAGCCTACTTAGAATCAGTATTTTGTCACTTAAAGAGAAAAGTAAAGAATTTACAACCATGTATTACTATGTACTTTCTCTTCTTTATATTATTGTCTTATACATTACATCTAGTTAAATTGTAAATCCCATCACACATTGTTATATTTTTTGCTTTCAACTGTTGAACATATTTTAAAGAACCAAGAAGAAAAGAATAGTCTCCCTATTTACCCAGATATTTTTCAGTTTTATTACTTTTTCTTAATTTTTGACATTCCAAATTTATTTTCTGATACATTTATTTCCCTTTTGTCCAAAGGAGTTCCTTCAACATTTCTTTGAAAGCATACCTTCATTCCTGAAAGTTTTGCTGGATATAGAATTCTTAGTTGACAGTTCCTTTCTTTCATCTCTTTAAATATGTTGTTCCACTCTCTTGGAATCCAGTGTTTCTGATGAAAAATTTTGAGTTTTTCAAATTATTTTTCCTTTATATGTAAAGCATTGTTAATATATCTGGTTGTTTTTCTTTGTATTTCATTTTTAGTAGTTGAATTATCATATGTCTGGGCATAATTTCTTTGGATTTCTCCTGTTGGGCTTTTCTGAGCTTTTTGAATCTGTATGTTAATGTATTTCATGAAGTTTGGGAAGTTTTCACTCATTATTTCTTTAAATACATTTTTTTTAGCACCACACTTTCTCCTTTCTTTCTTAGACACAGATGACACAAATGTTAGCTCTTTTGTTATAGTTGCATAAGTCTCTGAAGGTTTTGTTCATTAAAAAAAATCTTTTTTTGCTTTGTTTTTCAGATTGAATAATTTCTATTGATACATTTTCTAGTCCACTGATTCTTTTTTTCTGTTATGTTTGTTCTGCTATTGAGGTTATCCAGTTATTTAAAAATTTTGTTTGTTTTCAGTTCAAAACATTTCACTTGTTTCTTTTTTATATTGTCTGTTTAAGTGATGAAATTTTCTATTTTTCCATTGGTTCAAGAATGCTTTTGATTGATTCATGGAGTATTTTTATAATAGCTACTTTAGAATCTTTGATAATTCCAACATCTTTGTCATCTCAGCATTGGCATCCTTTATCTTTTCCCCTGCACTTTGAGATTTTGCAAGTTATTTGTGTGACGAGTAAGTTTGGATTGTATTCTGGACATTTTGAATATTATAAGACTGTGATATCATTTCAATTCTATGGATAATGTTAATAGTTTTGTTTCAGCAGGGAGCCAACCTGGTTAGGTTCAGGGAACTGGTTCCAACTCACCACTGTAGACTGTGGTTCCAATGTCAGTTGCATTTTCACAGTCTTTGTAGCACTATGTTGTCTTCCTGCATGTGTGCCATCCAGTGGTCAGACTTGACCAGAGCTGTGGTGTAGAGGTTCAGTTTTTTAGTTTTTAATTGAAGTATAGTTGATGTATAATATTATATAAGTTACAGGTATACAATACAGTGATTCACAATTTTTAAAGGTTATACTTCATTTATAGTTACTACAGAATATTGGCTGTATTCCCTGTGTTGCACAACATATCCTTATAGCTTATTTTATACATAATAGTTTGTATCTCTTAATCCCCTACCCTTATATTGCCCCCTTCAGTCTCCCCACTTGTAACCACTAGTTTGTTCTCTGTATCTGTTTATTTATTTATTTTTTGTTGTATTCACTAGTTAGTTGTATTTTTCAGATTCCACATAAGTGACATTGTACAGTATTTGTTTTTCTCTGTCTGACTTATTTCACTTAGCATAACACCCTCCAAGTCAATCCATATTGTTGCAAATGGTAAACTTTAATTCTCTTTATGGCTTAGGAGTATTCCATTGTGTATATCTATATTACATGTTCTTTATCCTCATCTGTTGATAGACATTTAGGTTGCTTCCATATCTTGGCAATTGTAAATAATGCTGTTATGAACATTGGGGTGTGACGTTCATACATGTTCATTTCAAATTAGTGTTTTCTTTTTTTTGGATATATACCAAGGAGTGGAATTGCTGGGTCATATGGTAGTTCTATTTTTAGTTTTTTGAGAAACCTCCAGACTGTTTTTCACAGTGGCTGCACTAATTTACATTCCCATACTTTTAGGGTGTACAAGGGTTCCCTTTTCTCCACATCCTCAGCAATATTTATTTATGTTCCTTTTTATAATAGCCATTCTGACAATGAGGTGATATCTCATTGTGGTTTTGATTTGCATATCCCTGGTGATTAGCAATGTTGAGCATCTTTTCATGTACCTGTTGGCCACCAGCATGTCCTCTTTAGAAAACTGTCTATTCAGGTCTTCTGCCCATTTTTAAATCGGGTTGTTTATTTTTTTGATATTAAATTGCATGAGCTATATATATATATATATATATGTATATATATTATATTAACCTATTATTGGTCATATCATTTGCAAATATTTTTTCCCATTCAGTAGGTTTTCTTTTCATTTTGTCAATGGTTTTCTTTGCTATGCAAAAGTGTTTAAGTTTAATTAGGTCCCATTTGTTTATTTTTGCTCTTAATTCCTTTGCTTTAAGAGACACATCCAAAAAAATATTGCTATGATTTATGTCAAAGTGTGTTCTCCCTATGTTTTCCTCTAAGAGTTTTATGGTTTCTGGTCTTATGTTTAGGTCTTTATTCCATTTTTAGTTTATTTTTGTATATGGTGTTAGGGAATGTTCTAATTTCATTCTATTACATGTAGCTGTCCAGTTTTCCAAGCACCACTTATAGAAGAGACTGTCTTCTCTACATTGTATATTCTTGCCTCCTTTATTGTAGATTAATTGACCATACATGTGTGGGTTTATTTCTGGGCTCTCTATTCTGTTCCATTGTGGTATGTGTCTGTTTTTGTGCCAGTGACATACTGTTTTGATTACTGTAGCTTTGTAATATAGTCTGAAGTCAAGGAGTCTGATTCCTTCAGGTCGGTTCTTCTTTCTCCAAATTGTTTTGGCTATTTGAGGTATTTTGTGCTTCCATAGAAATTTAAAAGTTTTTTGTTCCAGTTCTGTGAAAAATGTCACTGGTATTAATATTTTGATAGGGATTGCATTGAATCTGTAGATTGCAGATCCTTGGGTAGTATGGTCATTTTAACAATATTGATTCTTTTAATACAGGAACATGGTATATATTTTCATCTGTTTGTGTCATCTTCAATTTCTTTCATCAGCATCTTATAATTTTCAGAGTATATGTCTTTTACCAACCTAGGTAGACTTTATTCTTAGGTTTTTTTTTTTTTTTTTGATGTGGTGGTAAATGGGATTTTTGCCTTAATTTTTCCTTCTGATAGTTTGTTGTTAGTGTATAGAAATGCAACAGATTTTGGCATATTAATCTTGTATCCTGCAACTTTACTGAATTTACTGATGAGGTCTAGTAGTTTTCTGGTGGCATCTTTAGGGTTTGCTATGTGTAATATCATGTCATCTGCAAAGTGACAGTTTTACTTCTTTCTTTTCAATTTGGATTCCTTTTATTTCTTTTTCTTGTCTGATTGCTGTGGCTAGGACTTCCAATACTATGTTGAATAAAAGTGTCAAGAGTGGGAATCCTCATCGTGTTCCTGATCTTAGAGGAAATGCTTTCAGTTTTTCACCATTGAGTATGATGTTAGCTGTGGGTTTGTCCTATATGACCTTTATTATGTTGACGTATGTTCCTTCTATGCCCACTTTCTGGACAGTTTTTTATCATAAAGAGGTGTTGAATTTTGACAAAAGCTCTTCCTGCATCTATTGAGTTAATCATATAGATTTTATTCTAAAATTTGTTACTGTGGTGTATCACATCAATTTGTGGATATTGAAAAAATTCTAGTATCCCTAGGATAAATCCCACTTGATCATGGTATATGATCTTTTTATGTATTGTTGGATTCAGTTTGCTAATATTTTGTTGAGGATTTTTGCATCTATGTTCATCAGTGATATTGGCCTGTAATTTTTTTGTGTGTGTGTGCATCTTGTCTTTGGTTTTGTTATCAGGGTGATGCTGACCTCATAGAATGAGTTTGGATACAGGTCAGGGGTGAGCTTAGGAGTTCATAAATGACTTTATGAGTTTGCTTTCCTGAGCTTTTACAGTCCAAAATCTCCCTCAAACTTTGCAATTTCTTGGTGTTCCTCTTTTAATAGTTGTCTACTCAGAAAACTAGGACTTTAGTTGCCATACACTGCTGTGTACTTCTGCAAGTGCCTCTGCATCTAAGGCCAAGAGACAGATGGTAGGGGGACTGAGGGAGGAAAAAAGAAATGGGTGTTTGCCCCACATTGTTATAATCACAGGTCCTCTAAACAGAGGAGAAGCCTCCCCTCTCTCAGTTTTGGTTTTTGCATGCTCCCATTGCCTCTGCCTGTTGCCACTACCACAGGATTACTTGGAGGCTGGGTGTGGGGGAACAAAGCAGTCTTTCTGAGCATTAGTAGTGCCCTTTCCATTCCTTGAGGAAAGTTAGAGGGCTTCTCCTGGAGCTCTTTCTGCCTGCACCCCGCTGTTTACGTTAAGCATATTTTTAGGTGACTGTTACTTGAGGAAAAAATAGTAAACCAGTGTGACAGTATTTCAAATGCTGTTCTTTCCCAGAATCCACCTGGTACAGTTAACTTTTCAGAGTTTTCAAATATCTGTTCTATCCAATCTGTCTGGGTTTTATTGCTTTTTTGTTGTATTCAATGGGATAGACTGAGTGGGGTGTACTTATATTTAACCCAGAACTGGAACCTTCTCCCTTAGATTGCAGAGATGTATTAGTTGGTATGCCATTGGTACTTTGACGATAATGATTGTGTGAGCATCTTTGGTCAACCTAAGTTATTTTATGCTATTATGGTCTTTTTGTCCTTTTCTTTCTTCCTTTACTTCCCTTCTTTCTTCTTCTTTCACTTCCTCCTCTTCTTCCTTACTTGAGTCACTGGTTGCTTTTGGTCTCTCCTTACATAAACTGGAAGAGGGAAAATAGAAATGTATGCATAGTTTTGCTTTTTTCTTCCACTCCACTGCAAAACTCCTGTTTTATTTTTATTGCTTGCATCTTTCCATTGGCTGAACCTGCTCCTTGCCACCTCTGTCACCATTTCTGATTGCCATGTCATCACTGCCAGCAGATTTGCTCACGGTCAATCCTATTTGCTTCTCATTTTTTTCCTCTTCTTTGCATCTTTTAATATGTCTTTTCTAATACTTATCTGCTTTTATGTAAATTACTACAAGCATACCAGTTTTTATTTTCTATTAGTATACCAATTACAGTGAAAATCAAGTGTAATTTTTTTCTCAATGTCTGTGTTGATTTGTTTCTCTTTGATCAGACCTGTTTGAGTGTGTGTGTGTGTGTGTATATGTGTGTGTGTGTTTGTGGTATGGCGGGAAATGAGGGCTATGTTAGTGATCTGGAGACATTGGAAGCCTGAGGCTTTGTATAATTTTATTTTTGTTGTTTTTTAAGATTAAAATAAGCAGTGCTATTTTATCTTTCTTAATGTTAGCTAGCAACTTTATCTTAATCTTGATGCTGGATTTAGCACTTTTCACTGCATCAGAGCTTAGAAGGAGAATTTTATTAGTTAGAAGGCCTGGATCTAATCATGGTTCTAGTATTAGTTAGACAAAATTGAGTATTAATTTTACTACCTATTCATTATATTTTATTTATGAATGAAGTAATAATGATTGACTAGTACCAGCTGCAAATCTGGGTACAAACAGGCCAGTTCCTTTTACTCTGAAGCCACAATGGGAAGGGCAGGTGCAACAGGAGAGGAAATTAGAGAGCAACCAGTGGAACCAAGTTGAGTCCTCCAAGAAGGTCATGCAAGACTGAGGTTAGGAATTTAGAAGATGGACTCTGCAAGGGAGTAAAACTCATTCTGTTTTTTCTTTCCCCATCTCTTCAGTTTTACCTTAAATGTACCAAAAGAATTATCTATAATCAGAAGTGATTATTGGAGAAAAATGAAAGACTGGGCTTTAACTTTGCTTCCTCCAGGCCTGGATTTGGTACCACTCCTCTGTGCTCTCATAGCTCCATGGGCTCATGTTTGTCTTAATTCTGATCACTCTGTGTGATCATTTCCTCCTTATTTAATGGTTCTCCAGCTAGATAACAATATTCTTGATGGCAGGGTTTTAATTTTTTTCACTGGATATTTCTAGTACAAACAGAGTTCCTGACATATGGAGGGTACTCAGTGATTGTTTTATTAATCATGTGTTAGAGGGATATTGAAAAAATAGTAACCAACAGGAATAAATTCATTGTAAGCAAAGGAAAACTCATGAGAAAATGTTTATCTCTTCTAATTGTGAGAGATTGAATAAGACAGAAAATGCGTGTTAAGAATAAAGTTGAAAGCTGTAGCTTACCTCTACTTATTATACTGTGATTAAAATTTAGTTTTGTATGACATTCAATTTAGTAGTCTTGCTTGCAACCCATTCTTTCCTCTGCCCAAGGTGTCTTTATATGTATGATGTATCTTACAATTTGAGCTTCTTATACCTTGGTTACCTTAGAGTAATCTTCTTACACCTTGGTTTCAGTACTCTGGAGGAGTTCTGCCTGCCTCTATAATAAGGTGCTCCCCTGGAAACCTCCAAAGTGAAATTCACATTTGCTATATAGCACGTATTTTAAGTCAGATCATCCCAATTAGTGGTCTATGTATTTGGTAAAAGTATTTCTAGCCATTTGTTCATGTTGATAGCTAACCAGAAGCTAGATATTACTTACCTTGAATAGGGATTACATAGATACCCAAAATTTTTAACAGAAAAAATTTAACAAAATGTATACACACACACAGACACACACATATCCCTAAACACACATATATAAATAGTCTACACTACCACTGTATTCTTTTAGAAACTGAATATGGAAACTGAGATAATAGAAGTCTCAGAGTAGTTTGAAGTTGTAGGAGAAACAAATTCTTGAAGTTCTCTTTGGGTAGAGGAGAAAGGGATAAAACTTTTTTAAAAAAATTCTTGAATACATAGGTCGTTTAGTAAGTTATTCTCAGCTGTGGAAAACCCTCAACATGTACACAAAGCTCGCTTGGAAAAAGTTATGACTACGTTTTCCTGTACTTTGAGTTCCCATAAGCATCAGGCATTCATGGTTTCAGAAGATTTTAAGTGAACTAAAAACCAGGTAATCATTTTCTAATTAATGCAGAGAGTGGTAGTTTAGGCAGTCAGAGCAGTTTACTAAGAGACAGTGAAAAGATTTTTGATGGAGTGGGTCATTTTTTAAATGATACTACAATTATTATATTTTAATGTGAAGTGGGAAGATAGAAACAAATAGCACATCAAGAAAATAAAGAGTAATTCATTTAATTCTTACATTGTCCTCACTGAAAAGAGCTTTGTCTCCTGAAAAAAGGAAGTCAGAATAATTTATCTAATTGTCTGTCTGTCTGTCCATGTGGTCTATCTACTCATCTGGTCTGTGCATATGGTATATCTATAAAGGCAAGATCTAGAAGTGAAGGAAACAAAAGGTAAGGAATGAAATCTCTCTAAGTAGATATGCAAAAACATATGGAATGTTTAATGGTGAATGGAAATCAGGGACATTACTTCAGATAGAACCAAGAAGAATTTTGATTTTTGGAAGTAGATATAATAAAATGAAAATAAAAACAATAAGTGAGGAAGTGAAGAGGGAAAGGGTGGGATTTATTTTTCTTTTTTTCTTTTCTCACATGCCAGTGTGAGATGTACTGGTACTGGAGATTTTGTATACTGGTGACAACCAAGTACATTTATTGGTTTTATGTTACTAAACATAATTGAAACACCAATATAAATCACCTATTCTAAACTCAGGTCTTGGGAGTTGGGATGAACTAAAACCAGAAATATGCTTTGAAGTGAGGTTAGATATGAGCAGAGGTCTTTAATTTTGGGCTTTTGCTGAAAATACAGGAGAACCCATGATACTAGTCTTGCTTATGCAGAGGACGTGCCATTATAGCACTTTGGCTTTACGATGGCACTAGAGATAGATCAGAAGGGAAAAGATGAGAATGTGAATGTATGTGAACACAACACTTTCAGAAGCAGACCTTAGTGTCGGGCGTTGCCAGAGTTGGTGAAGAAAATGGAATACACTTGTTTTTTGTCCATCACCTGTTTTCCTTATTCTTCCCACTTCCCATTAGAAATGTCGAAGTAGAAGCTGTGAGTTTTACAGCTGGCCTAATCAGGACTTTATTTCTATCACTGCTTATTGCAGGGCGACCAGACATCTACTTTGTGGCTCTCAGTTGAGTGAGAGGGGAAGCTGTGTATTCTCTGGGGTTTGGGCCTTGTACTGATAATGACCAAGCTTCTCAGTCTCTCTCTCTCTTTTTAAATTTTATTGGAGTACAGTTGATTTACAATGTTGTGTTAGTTTCAGTTGTACAGCAAAGTGATTCAGCTATACATATACATATATTTATTCTTTTTCAGATTCTTTACCCATAGAGCTTTTTACAGAATAGAGTTCCCTGTGACATACAGTAGGTCCTTGTTGGTTATCTATTTTACATATAGTAGTGTGTGTATGTTAATCCCAAGCTCCTAATTTATCCCTCCTTCCCGTGTTTCCCCTTTGGTAACCATAAGTTTGTTTTCGAAATCTGTGAGTCTGTTTCTGTTTCATAAATAAGTTCATTTGTATAATTTTTTAAAATTAGATTCCACATAGGACTGATATTGTATGATATTTGTCTTTCTCTGTCTGACTTCACTTAGTATGATAATCACTAGGTCCATCCAGGTTACTGCAAATGACATTACTTTGTTCCTTTTTTTTTTTTTTTTGCGGTACACGGGCCTCTCACTGCTGTGGCCTCTCCCGCAGCAGAGCACAGGCCCCGGACGCGCAGGCCCAGCGGCCATGGCCCACGGGCCCAGCCGCTCCGTGGCACGCGGGATCCTCCCCGACCGGGACACGAACCCGCATCCCCTGCATCGGCAGGCAGACTCCCAACCACTGCGCCACCAGGGAAGCCCACTTTGTTCCTTTTTATGGCTGAGTAATATTCCATTGTATATAGGTACCACATTCTTTATTCATTCCTCTATTGATGGACATTTAGGTTGCTTCCATGTCTTGACTATTGTAAATAGTGCTGCAATGAACACTGGGGTGCATGTATCTTTTCAAATTATGGTTTTCTCCGGATATATGCCCAGTAGTGGGATTGCTGGATCATATGGTAGTTCTATCTTTAGTTTTTTAGCTCAGTCTCTCATTGTACTAATCTGCTTTTTAAAAATACTGGTAACTAATAATAATAGTTACAGTTTATTGACTTTTATGCCAAGATTGTACAAAGTGTTTTTGCAGACATTACATACTTTATTTCAGTTGGTCCTTCTAATAATCATATAAGGTAGGTGACATTATCTTCATTCCACAGATGAGAAACCTGAAAGTTGGGGAACTTGTCTAAGACCACACTGTTAGTAAGTGGCAGTGGGGATTTCTACTCAAGCCTGTCTCCATAGCCAGTGTACTTAAGCACTGTTCTACACTGCTCAAAAGGAAAAGGTAGGAGTCTGTGCAAACATTTTTAATGTTTATTAATTTGGGGGCTTATGAGCATTCAGGATCTGTCTTTTGACAGTTAAAGATTTGTTACAATAAGCGTTTTTTTTTAATCCTTGAATTATTTCCAACACCAGATCCTCATTTTCTTAAAAGATTATGATCTATATTCTCATTCTCATTTTCAGCATCTTTTTTCACATACTCTTGGCATTCCTGCCTTTCTTATGATATATTCTATGCCTAAAATCCTTTCATGGTGAGGTCTTTCCTTTCTTAAAGAGTTTTAAAAATCCAATTTCTTCCTTCAAAAATTTTTTTCTGAAAGAAAAAGAAAAAGCAATTTCTCCTGTCTCACAATATTCTAAAAATACAATTTAATTTTGCAACTGTTTCTGTAATGATATTTTATTAACAGTTTCATGAAGATGCAAAGGTTTTAATTTTTGCTTTTTTTTCAATGTTTGTACTTTTTTCCATCTTTCCTCATTTGTAAAGGGGAGAAAGCAGAATTTCAGGGCTCTTAAAATATTCATACTGCTTTTTCTAATGCCATTTGTAAATGTATACTTGCTAAATATTTTTAAGGATCTTAGTGATGTTAATCATAAAGAGCTAGATACTCAATGCTTTAGATTGTGTATTCTTCAAGAAGTTAAGCCAAATGATAAATTCCCCAATAAAAGATGTGTATGTATGTTTGTGTAGCATAGACTTTATCCTCATATGTAACTTATGGTTAGTAGTGATAAATGCTTGTATGCCTTTTGAAGAAATCTGTGAGCCTCACATGTGCAGCCCAAGGGCAAGAACACTGAATGGGGGGATGGGAGGAGAGAGGATGTTAGGCACACCCTTGGCTTCCAGCACCCTCCAGCCCTGCCCTTAGACTCTGCTTTCCTTGCTGTGGTGCTCTGTGCTCTGCGGCCAAGTCCTCCTTTCCATAGCCACATGGGCTGGGCATGTCTTAGGCCCTAAATAGGAGATTTTAAAATGTTATTTTTCTTTTTTCCCCCACACAGTTTGCCTGATGATTCAATGAAGGGAAGCATTTCTACCTTTTTAGTTTAGCATAATAAAATGTGCTTACTTAAAATTTAATACTTTACCTTACCTATTATTAATGTATATTTTGTAGAATTATCCAAGAATATCTTTTTAAATTTCAGATTTCCTCAAGTTACTGGAATAGAGTTTGGATTTGACCCAGATACACAGCCAGGACATCAAATCATAAAAGATACTGTAAAACATTCAAGGACAATACTTACAGAGAAAAAAAGTTTATCTTCTTGCTGTTAAGGAGTACATTCCAAATGTGAGATTATGTACCTGCCCACACTCACACATACAATTTTCTTTTGATTTCAGACCCTTGGTGGTTTAAATAAAGTTTTCCATTGTATATTTATAATTCATGAATTAGATTTATTTTATTTTTTTGTATGCAGGTATAGTTTCATTGTTAATATATTTCATATTAACAGATTTTATAATATAGAATATCTGAAATTCATGCTTGTTAACACTGTTCTCTCAATGATTGGCAAACATAGCCAGAGATGACTAAACAACTACAAAAAAAATTCCATGGTGTACTGCTGAACTTTACATTTAGTGATAAACACTTTTTTTTTTTTTTTTGCGGTACACAGGCCTCTCGCTGTTGTGGCCTCTCCCGTTGCGGAGAACAGGCTCTGGACGCACAGGCTCAGTGGCCATGGCTCACGGGCCCAGCCGCATGTGGGATCCTCCCAGACTGGAGCGCGAACCTGCGTCCCCTGCATTGGCAGGCAGACTCCCAACCACTGCGCCACCAGGGAAGCCCTTAAATAATTTTTTGATAAATTCTAGACATTGGATAAATTTCTTATGCTTGGGGAAATATAATAAAAGATGACTGAGCACTATTTGCCAAGGCATAAGGCTAGGCTTGAGGGAAATATAATTATAAGAAAGGTATAAGCAAAAATTCAAAGATAGAAAGCACGAAGTAAGTTCTAAAGAAGTATATATTGTTCACATTCTTCTACTTCACAATCTTTTTTTTTAATGGTTACATTACTTTTATTGTCATAAACTGATTATTATTTAATCTTATCTTTCTTCACATTGCTTAACTTTTTAAAAAACATCTTTATTGAAGTATAATTGCTTTACAATGTTGTGTTAGTTTCTGCTTATAACAAAGTGAATCAGCTATATGTATACGTATATCCCCAACTTCACAATCTTATTTCAACTACCTTTTCAGGTTTACTTTTCTCTCTTATTTCTATTCTATGTGAACCATTCTAATTAGTCAAATTGGCTTAATAAGTGTCCTGTAAAACATCTCATCCTTTCCTACTTAAAAGGCATTGTACCTTGGCATATAGACCTCATTTTATTTTGGTTTAGAAGTTTTATCCATTTAAAAAAAAGTCACTTAGCAATAATTCAAACAAAGATTGGACCAAATTTGGGATTATCTTGTGTTTTAACCAGTCTTACTGTATGTATAGCCTTTGAAGAAGAATCAGATAAACCATCAGCAGTAATTGCAGTACCTGGCATAGTAGTATGACTTTGCCATATTTCTCAGGACATGAAAGAACATTTGCAACAACTTAGAACTGCAAGAAAACAAGGCTTAAGAAGTTTTCTCACCATTAGAGATAATGCATGTGAAAAATTTTGATTTTGATGGTAACGCTGTATAGGTAATGTGCTTTATTCAGAGTCAAAATGAATCTGACAAATTAACATACAATTTTAGCATTATTAAGCATAGTAACATAATTTTGATTGTTTTGTGTTGTTCTAGATTTCTAATTCTAGGGATATTGCTCTAAAAGTTCTTTTCATTTGACTCTTCTGAAGCATGTACCCTTCTGACTTTTCAGTGTGTTATGCAGAAAATAATACAAGTATGTTTGTGAACATGTTGCTTGTGATTTAAGTATATACATTACATAATGTTTCCTTTTCCTTCCATTGTTGCTTTAAAACCACTTAATTTTCACTCTCTGCTATGACTCTGACTCGATTCAGAATAAGAAAAAATAGATAAATGTATATAACACTGATCATTACTGTTTATTGTTCTAGCAATTTTGATGATGAAATTGTAAGGTATAGCAATGGGATATTAAATATTATCTTTTTATAAGTCCTGAGTTTTTCATGTTAATGAAATAGACCATGTAGACTTTATATGACATTTGCTTACCTGTTACAATTTCAATTAAGTTTTTTTTTACTAGAAAGAAATGAGATGGAATATTGCAGAATTTATCAATAAACTATGATAAACATTTATTCTGAAATAGTTTAAAATCAGACTGGGCCAAATTTATAATGGATTTATAATTGGTTAGTTGACAAAATAATTATCTGCCTAAACATACCTCACCTTTGATAGTTTTAAGTTTATAATTTTTGAAAATAAAATGCACCTTCTGCCTTTTCTCAGCCACAGGATGTACATATCATAACTAGAGCAAAGAGCCATTCTTTCCTAGGGAGGTCATGTGTGCCTTTCCCTAATTTGTAGAAGGAAAAAGACACACCCAATTAATATGTAGGTTAGAAGTAGTGAACTGTGTACAATAACATAGTTAATATAAGTGGAAAGAAGAACTTAGGTGGTGTAATTTTCTGTTAATTTCCCTCTACTTTCAGCTGTTAGTCATAGGAAAAGTGGATGTACTGATACACACGTATACTGATTATCTCTGAGTCCATAATAGGAAGCAGACAGGAGTAGAAAATTTTGCTTGTAACAGATGTAGCTTTCATTTGAATAATGAGATACCAAGTAGATTTCTGAAATTTTTTAAATTAGAAGGAATGTATATAGATTCCTAGGTAATAAGAAATTTATTCTGAAATCCTCAGGATATGTGACTGACATTTAGTGAAGTTCAGATCATGGTCAAAACTTGAATTGAGCATCATTTGTAGAGCAAATGAATATTTATTGAGCATGTACTATTTTTGTTTGTTGAATGCATGAATGAATGAGGAGACCTTGTTAACTATGTGTTACTGTTGCATTTTACTGTGTGAAGATGTACTATTTTATATGAAAGTTTTAGTAGAGGGAAATGCAGTCCAGGAGGTTAAAACCAAAGGGAGCTAATTCACAGAGAAAAGCTGAAATAAAAACGTCGGAAAGGATAAAGAGAAAAGACAGTATGTAATGAAAAGTGGAATATTACTTGGATACACTCTAACTTATTATTTTCTTTAATAATTTATTGATATTAACTCTGAACAAATACATTATATGTTATAGACAAAATTTTACTTGGGAAAGATGGCACATGTAAAATGGTTTTCCAAATTGAGTTAATAAAATAGTAATTTCACAGTTAAAGTCATTTGCCTAGAAAGGTACCAGGTATAATGCTTTAAAAAGTATCTGTTATTTTAAAAGCATATTAATTTAGACAGAACTGAGGAAGAATTTATAACTTTCTTTGGAAACCCTGTATAATGCAGATATATAGTATAAAATTATGAGAGTTAGAAATATTTAAGAGAACATTTTAAGTAAGCAGCTCACGCCATTTATATATTGACATGTTTATAAATCTTTAGTCTTTAAAGCAGAACGCTACTCTAGGTGAGGTCTCTTATAGTTTTCTATTAATTATCTTGATGAGGTTGATAGTAATTTCTACTTTTTACAGCCTTGCAATTTATCACTCTACTTACTTGAAGTTTTCTGTGTTTCACTTTTTTTCTCCCCCAGCAACCTACTTATGCATCACTTTCTATTAGCCCTCAATTCAGCATCCAACTTCATTTTATTTTCCTAACATATGTCCATTGGGGATAGGCTTCCTATTGGGAGCAGGGGTGTGCTGGTGAAAGCGTCTATTTTTGGTTACTATTTTTTAATTAGATTGTCAGTTTTGTGTTGAAGTGAAGAGAGATCTGTATTAATTAATTCATTCAGATGTATTGAAAAAGATTTAATGACCCAAAAGGTACAAGTAGGTAGAAATAGGAAGTGATATACATGATTAAGTTTTCAAACTTTACCACATAGTAGATTTAACCTAGAGAACTTTTAAGGATCCCTATTCTTATGCCAACTAAATTAGAGTATTTGGGGTAGGACCTAGGTATCAGTATTTTTAAGAATTCCCCAAGTGATTCCATTATGCAGCCAAATTTGAATACCAATGACATATATCTGTGGTTGGATTTTTAAAAATATGTGACAAATACCCTATGAGGCCCACAAAGCTTCAAATATTTACTATACAGCCCTTTGCAGAAAAAGCCTGTTGACCCATGATATAGATGACTCTGTTTCATCAGACTAGAAGCATTGGTATCACATGAAGCCTTGTTAGAAATGCAGAATTCCAGGCCCTATCCCAGACCTACATTTTAACAAGATCTCTAGGTGGTTCACATGGACATTAAAGTGTGAGAAGCACTGATACATATCATGTTGAGGATAATATTATTTATTAAGTATTAAGCTCCTTGATACTTTTCTGACAGAGGTAATCAAGAGTGACTACACAGTTTATTCATTTTTCAGTTTTATAATCCTTTTACCAAGGGTTATTTTTATATCTCTTAACCCCCACAGAGATTTCCTAGAGTGATAGATTCATAATTGTTCTATTAGAATCAGATTCCCCTTTCCTTGAATCTGGACTGGCCTTAGTGACATTCTTGATCAACAGAAAGCAGCAGAAATATCATTCCAGGACTGCTGAGGCTGCTGATGTACACCTGCTCTGGGAGTCCTGAGCTACCATGGATGTCTGACCACCCTGAGACTGCCTTGTTAGGCCACATGTGGGTGCTCCATTTGACCATTTCTTCTGAGCCTAAGTTTTAAACCATCTCTCCTAGAACACCAGCCATATGAGTGGAGCTGTCTTGGACCCTCCAGACCAGTCTACTGCCTGCTGAATATCACCAGTTGACCTCTGTTGATGCCATGTGGAACAGAAGAATCATCCAGCTGAGTGCTGTCTGAATCCCTGATGCACAAAATGTGAGATATAATAAAATGACTGTTTTCTTAAACCATTAAATTTAGGGTAGGTTGTTATTCAGCAATAGATAACCAGACCACCTACGTAGAACATTTTAAAACTTTTATGGTACTGGAGATGAATTATTAAAAGTTATGCTATAAACTTTTGAGTTTATCCTTATTTTAAGATTGATCATTTTGTATAAATAATCCAGAGATAAAATATAGAGAGGGCAGTTAATTGAGCATACCATGTGTGATGGCTTTGTGGTATGTCAACTTGGCTAGGCTAAACTACATTCCCCAGAATTCCCTTTCCAAGATGTTTCTGGATAAGTAGGTTACAAGAGTTATCCTTTCACAAGAGTTGGAGGAGGGAAGGAAAGCATGAGCTAGTTTGTACCATATACACACCTTCTCTTAATTATTTAATAAAACACTAATGTAGCTTCTCCCGTGAAGAGATTTTTTTCAGACATAGTTAAAGTCCCTAATCAGTCATTGGGGAAATTATCCTGGGTGGGCCTGACAATCAGTTGAAAGGTCTTAAAAGAGGGTTGAGACATTCCCTGGAGAATGAAAGTCTACTTGTGGACAGTAGCTTTGGCCACTGTCTTTTGGATCCCAGCCTTTTTGTGTTCTTCCATTTCTAACTGTCTGCTCTATAGACTCTGGATTTGCTTAACCAGCTCCCCAAACTGTGTAATCCATTTCGGTTCCTTGTTTTTTTTTTTTTTTTTTTTTTTTGCGGTACGTGGGCCTCTCACTGTTGTGGCCTCTGCCGTTGCGGAGCACAGGCTTCAGACGCGCAGGCTCAGTGGCCATGGCCCACAGGCCCAGCCGCTCCGCGGCATGCGGGATCCTCCCGGACCAGGGCACGAACCCGTGTCCCCTGCATCGGCAGGCGGACTCTCAACCACTGTGCCACCAGGAAAGCCCTAATCTGATAAGTTTTAAAGGCACTAAGGAGCCTGTTTCCAGTGGTGAAAGGACACTGCTAGTTCATGGCATGACATGGCAAAAGGGTTGCACAAATTATCACCTTTGGATACCTGCAATTGAGTACCTATAGAAGGTGAGGCTCAGGGTGCCTAAGTATGAGCTCCTCTAGAACATTTCTGTCAAAATAAGGGGTATAGTGGAGTTGGTTGGTTACTCCTAATTGCCCAGGAGAAAGTGGCCAATGAAAAAGATGAACCCAGGGATTTAAATTCCTTGCTCAAGTTCTGCATCAATGACCTGAAAGCTTCTATATCTGCCCTCAAAGAAACCATATTCTGTAGCTGTACAGCTGTAGCTGTAGGGTTTCTGAAAACCAAAGCAAGAGTCTCCTCCTGCAAGTGACTAAACTACAATTCAAATTGAATTCCCAACGACCTCTGTTAAAGTTTGGTCCCTAATTGGGAAGGAATGGGTTCCTACAAATAGGAGGGGAATATATGGGGAGATTATGATAAAGATGGGGAATCTGAACCTCCTAAATAAAACTGAACCATCTTTGCCAGTAGAAGCATCCCTTCCACTTCTGCCTGAGGAAGTGTGATAATTCATTTTGTGTGTCAACTTGACTGGGCCATAGGCTTTCCAGATAGTTGATCAAACATTAAATGTTTCTGTGAGGGTGTTTTTTTGGATGAGGTTAACATTTTAAATGGTAGATTGAGTAAAGCAGACTGCCCTCCGTAATGTAGGTGGGCCTCATCCAGTCAGGTGACGGCCTGAATAAAATAAAAGACTGACCATTCCCCGAGTATTCTCCTGTCTGACAGCCTCCACACTGGGATATTACCTCTTTGTGGTTCTATAGCATCCTTCTGGCCTTCAGACTCATACTGGGATATTGGCTGTTTCTCGTTCTACAGCAGCTTCTGGAATTTGGACTTGAGCTGGGAGGAACAGTGGCTCTGCAGACTTAGGATTTTCCAGCCTCCAATATCAGATGAGCCAATTCCTTATAATAAAGCTTTAAATAGATATCCTATTGGTTCTGTTTCTCAAGAGTACTTTGCCTAATATAGGAAGATGGCCCCTCTTTACCTGAAGAAGCTGGAATGGGTCTCTACTGAGTTACTTGCCTGCAAGGCGCTCCTGACCCTCCTCAGGACCTAATTTCCAACATTCCTTTTTGTTTCTAGATCTATAACTAGACAAGTTGCAGAAGTTCTCAAAAGATGAGGTACTAGTTGTGATTCATGAAGAGGTGTGATACACACCAAAAACAACTGAATGATTTTTCATTTCATACAGACAGAAATCTAGAGGGTGTGTGTAAGAATGGATATTAAGGCTGTGTGATCAAGGTGGGAGGATCATAAAGTTGAATCATGCTGTATTTATTGATACAGGCTCACTAACCAGAGGTTCTGGATTCACTGTTTCAGCTGAAGCAGTTAGGAAGGGCTATAACAAGTTGGTTGGTTGGTCAATTGGCTGGACCCAAAAGGTGGCCTACATTAAATGAAGTTGAAATGCCATGTTATATTGTAGATGAAGGTATCCGAAGGCTTAAGGAGATTGCAATGTTAGAGTATATCTATCCTGTAAGACCTGCTCTCCAACCCTGGAAAGACACAACTTTCACAACAGCTGTGAAAAATAAATTTTGGGGGGAGCCACAGCATCCTTGAAAAGTTCTCTTCTCTTTAGGTCAAAAATTACAGAGGAAACTCTGCCACTGAACTAGGATTGCTAAATGCAGTGGAGATAATGGGATCCTGAGATGTCAGAGGCTAAATGGTGGCACTTAATTGCTAAAAACAAGGTGTGATGGTTACCATTATAAACAGTGGAGTCAAAGTGGTAATCAGACTAGTTTGACTTGCAGAGACTTGGGGGTTGGCTGGTTATCAAGAGGTCCCTAGAATAGGAAAAGATGGCCAGCCTTTTAAATTCTTACTTGATCTGTATAAACAGAGTATTTCTAGCTTACTGAACAGATGTCTGAATTGAATTAAGAAAACACAGAGTCAATTTCTTCTATAAATTCTAGATTTGAGCCAGTTAACAGACTCAGACCCTCAGACACTGTTACACTGCCAAAAACATATATTGTTAATCCTTCTATGTCTTCCCCCAAAGGGACATTTACCAGAAAAGTAATTCTGAGTAATGTACTTTAGCCTAGCCAAGTTGACATCCCACAAAGCCATCACAGTCCCTTGTCAAGTTGGAACTCATATATATCTTAAAACATCTCCTTAAACCATACTGCCTAACATGACACAGTTATCCTACATACAACTGAGGATACAAAGACCTTGGGTGATGTTTCTCTTCTCCTTTGTAATTTAAGTACTAAGATTAATGATCACAATACATCTTGTGATATTGATATAAAGGTAGCTATTTTTAAGATGCTTTAGATGATAGGATAAAACTGGAAGAAAAAATATTTGGTTAATACTTATACAAACATACTCATATCACAGTCCGTTAATCACTATAACATGTATCTCACAGGAAAAATGTATGACCTAGTACACTGCTTGAAATTCTGCCCATGGGGAGGATTTCCCTTCACCATCATCCTTCAGGGATGTCCAAAGGAAAGCTATAGAGTATCAGAAGTCCACTTTTGAGTGGTAGCTGAAAATCACACAGAGCTCTTTGTAAATCAGGCCTAACAGTTCTGTTCCTTGGTCAACTGGTCTTAGGTGTGAAGACATAGGTATGGGCTGAGAGAGTGAAGGTGATGTAGCAAAATAGAGTCCGTGGACGTTTGGGCTACTTCCTCAAGCAACTTACTTGTGCCTTCAGGGCCTCCTCAAGCCTAATCTCATAAACACCACTTCCATTTGATAACAGACTGCTGCTGCACACACCCAACATTATGGCTTGGTGGATCAGACAGCACCAAGTTCATGATGGGTAAATCAGGTATCATGGTAACTTAGTGGGTCCTGGCCAAATGTTCAGTCTCTACTAGGCCTCACAGCGGGCAAGCTGTTTCTCAAAAGAATAGTTATCCAAAGAGGATGGTGTGGCTTTGCTCTAAAATCGTAAGGGTCTCTAGGAGATGGGTCAAAAAGGATCTTGCTGTGATTTATGCCATAGAGTGTTCTGCCTATGTTTTCCTCTAAGAGTTTTATAGTGTCTGGCCTTATATTTAGGTCTTTAATCCATTTTGAGGGTCCGTGCTGTGATTTACCTATTAAGGCTTGCTAAAGGCTTCAAACAACAATCCCATCTACCTCTGACAATTCAAGGACCATTGGATGTGTAGGATCATATGGCCCAAGTGACCCGGCAATTTGCATGGCAGAGTGGACCTGTTGAAGGGCCTTCTCTTGTTCTGGTCCCACTCAATAAAGGCATCTTTTTGAGTCATTTGGTAAATGGGTCAGAGAGGCACACCCAAACAAGGCATATGTTACCTCCAAAATTCAAAGAGGAACTGTAAACATCATTCTTCTCTTTTAGTGGTAGGAGGGTCAGATACAACACCTTATCTACCTTGGAAGGGATATCTTGACATGGTATAGACCAATGGATTCCTAGAAATTTCACTGAGAAGGGATACCTCTGAATTTTTGTAAGAGAAGTCCCTAAATTAGGAATTGGACTTCTTAAGAAGGTGTCGTGGAAAGGATATAGCTTCAAGAACTAGGCCTATCCGGGTTTGACTCCTGGCTGTATCACTTGGTAGCTGTGTGACTTGAGAATGCTCCTCCAGACTACGATTTCTTTTTCTTTTCCTTTCCTTTTCCCTTCCCTTCCTTTCCTTCCTTTTCTTTCTTTTCTTTTTTTAGGTAAGAAATGGATTTATTTAGAGAGAAACACACTCCACAGAGTGTGGGCCATCTCAGAAGGCGAGAGGCCTTGGGAGAAACATACTCTACAGACAGAGGGTGGGCCATCTCAGAAGGTGAGAGCGCCCAGACTACGATTTCTTTTTTAAAGGGTATTCTATTTATTTAAGGGTATTATATTTATTTGTATTTAGTTTGTAGATACAGATCTATAAACTGATATGTATTACTGACCTAATAAATATATTTTGGGAATCCTCTTTCTCTGAGAAATCGTATTAATAACACTATTTACTCCATGTATAATTATAATAAATTTTTAGGTAATTTAGGAATGAATGAAGGCATATTTGCTAGAGTTTATAAGCCAGGAGTTGCTTGGGAAATAGCTGCAATTTATTTTACAGTTCTTAAAATATGGCTCCCCCATATGTTTTGTTCATTTTTCCTGACATGTATTTTAAGAAGGCAATATTTTCCCTTATACCATATCATCTTTACTTTGAGTAATAAATTAGTGATTATAAATATCCATTTTTATTTCTGTAAGGTAATACTGAGCTTTGCCGACAGTGCTGCTTCACCAAGATAACAGTTATGTCATTAGACTGCAAGCATAATATATATATTTCTTATTATAATGAGCAAAAATTGATCTCTGTGTTTCTAAAATGTATTTAGTTTTCTGCTTTCTGGATTTGATGATGTCTAATGTACACTATTTTCTTTCACAGATATAATTTTAAACACAATAAGGGCAATGTTAGAATAAAAAGCTGTATCATTCTTCCATATTTATTAGAACATCACATCATACTGTCAATTAAATGTTTTTATTCAAATATAGTCAGTAATTATGACAAATTTGGACCTTTCATAGACTGAACTGTTCAAGCCTGATCAATCTCAATTTGTTTGGATGGTGGTAGTATTTTTAGTGCCATGAGAGGTTTACCTACCTTATGTTAAAATATGCTTATTGCATTATCAGATATATGACATCACAGCACAGGAATGTTGAATTAGTAGTTCATAATAAAGACGCAGACATAGAGAATGGACTTGAGGACACGGGGAGGGGGAAGGGTAAGCTGGGATGAAGTGAGAGAGTGGCACGGACATATATACACTACCAAATGTAAAACAGATAGCTAATGGGAAGCAGCCCCATAGCACAGGGAGAGCAGCTCCGTGCTTTGTGACCACCTAGAGGGGTGGGATAGGGCGGGTGGGAGGGAGATGCAAGAGGGAGGAGATATGGAGATATATGTATACATATAGCTGATTCACTTTTGTTATACAGCAGCAACTAACACAACATTGTAAAGCAATTATACTCCAAAAAGATGTTAAAAAAAAAAAAAACAAAAGAACTTTTTGTTCTAGGTTACACAAAGACCACCTAAGTGACTGAAATAAATAAGCTTACTTCTCTGTGCTTTAGGTTTCTCACTTTTAACATTGGAATACCTACCCAAATTCTTTCTTTCAGATCTTTCATTCAGATCTTTTTTTAAAAAAAAAATCAATAAGGGAAAACTAATTCCAGGGATTACTGTAATAATAAATAAAAATAAATATCAGGTTTTCTTTCTATAAACCCAAAAGCCTATTTCTAACAATTCTTTTTTCCAGACATTAAATTAGTTAATGATAATGAAAAAATTTAAAAGCCACTCTTTATTGCACATTTACAATATATTTGACAATGTCCAAGTTAAAAGAATCACTAAATTAACTACATTTTGGACATGCATTGTTCTTTTAGGCTACTGAGTGTCAGTAAATTTTTAATTTCCTCAGGTGAATAATCCTGCAATTGGAAAAGCGTTAATATATTTTTCTAAGTATCTACTGGTGGGAATTAATCTCAGCTTTTTTTTTTTTTTTTTGCTTTTTTGTGTTTAATATTCTGTTCTTGTAATAGTTTAAAATGTTGCACTAACGCTATTATTAGGCCTCTAAAAAAAAGGATAGTCAGCTGTCTTGGTAACAGAAAGGGACATAAGGACATACATAGAGATAATTGGAAACCAAAACTGAATATACCCTGCTAGATTAGTTCCCAGAGGATATGGTTTATCTTTAATGTATATAACTTGCCTGAGGATAAGTGATGATTGACTAAATATATTATCATTAATGATAATATCTACTCAGATTACCATTTAATTTTACATTTTTTACTATTTTTAAGTGGAGGGAAAACCTCAGTCTTTAAAATCAAGATAAATGTAAAAGTGACATTGTAAAATTAGAGCCACAAATCCCAAACCAAGAAGAACTATGAAATTAACAGTGTGTTGTTGCTAGGTGCTAGACAGATTAGCTCTTGAATAAAGTTGAGTTTGTTACATGAAAAACATTCATAAATAAGTCCATTCTCAGATTTTCTATAAACACCAACAATTTATATAATGAAACATTATAAAAACTTCAAAGCACATTTAAAAAAATGTTTAAGTAATTGTTATCTACATCATTTGTAATTGTTCAACCATAGTAAGGTATGAAAATTCCTAAAATGGAAAGAAAAAATAGCAAAGAAAGCAGAAAACAATGAATCCAATGACCCAGTTCACTGAATAAATATAGATGATCACCATATCCATGTCAAACCACCATCCACGGCTATCATCCTCAAAGTGCAAATAATCCATCCTATGTGCACCATGTGGAAACTGCCTTCTTGTAACTGGAGCTGCACGTCTGTGGAAACCTAGAAGATACATGAACATATTATTTAAAGCTCATTAAATTCAGTTTAAGTTCTCAGAAAGGAAGCTGCATTATGAACAGAAGTATCACGACCAGAGCATATCTTGATTTCATTGAGTGATATATTGTATTCCTGACAGTTTTTTTTTATTTTAATGATAAGCAACTATCAGAAGTCTTTTTTTTTTTTTTTCCAGTTAAGGGTTTTAAGGGGGGACAGTAAAATTAGCAAAGAGCATGGAATATGGAGTCAGGAAACGATCCTTTTTTTAAAAACTGGAGTATAGTTGATTTACAATATTAGTTTCAAGTATATAACATAACAATATTTTTATAGATTATACTCCATTTAAAGTTATTATAAAATATTGGCTATATTTCCTGTGCTATACAATATATCCTTGTAGCTTGTTTATTTTAATACATAGTAGTTTGTACCTCTTAATCCCCTACCTCTTCTTACCCCTCCTCCCTTGCCTCTCCCCACTGGGAACCTCTAGTTTGTTCTCTATATCTGTGAGTTTGTTTCTGTTATGATATATTCATTCACTTTATTTTTTAGATTCCACATATAAATGATAATATACAGTATTTGTATTTCTCTGTCTCACTCATTTCACTAAGCATAATATCCTCCAGGTCCATCCATGTTGTTGCAAGTGGCAAAATTTCATGCTTTTATTTATGGCTGAGTAATATTGCATTCTGTGTGTGTGTGTGTGTGTGTATATGTATCACATCTTTATCCATTCATCTGTTGATGGACGCTTACACTGATTCCATATCCTGGCTATTGTAAACAATGTTGCTATGAACATTGGGGTGCATATATCTTTTTGAATTACTGTTTTTGTTTTCTTTGGATATATACTCAGGAATGGAATTGCTGGACCATATGGTAGTTCTATTTTTAGTTTTTTGAGGAACCTTCATACTGTTTTCCATTGTGGCTGCACCAATTTACGTTGCTACCAACAATGTACTAGGGTACCCTTTTCTCCAAATTTGTTATTTGTGGTGTTTTTGATGGTAGCCATTCTACAGGTGTAAGGTGATACTCATTTGCATTTCTCTGATGATTAGTGATGTTGGGCATCTTTTCCTGTTCCTGTTGGTCATCTATAGGTATTCTTTGGAAAAATGACTGTTCAGGTCATTTGCTCATTTTTTAATTATTATTATTATTATTATTATTTTTTTGTGGTACACGGGCCTCTCACCGTTGTGGCCTCTCCTGTTGCATAGCACAGGCTCCGGATGTGCAGGCTCAGTGGCCATGGCTCACAGGCCCAGCCGCTCCACAGCATGTGGGATCTTCCCGGACCGGGGCACAAACCCGCGTCCCCTGCATTGGCAGGTGGACTCTCAACCACTGCGCCACCAGGGAAGCCCTTAATTCGTTTTTTTTTTTGATATTGAGTTGTATAAGTTCTTTATGTATTTTGGATATGAACTCCTTATTGGTCATATCATTTGCAAATATTTTAGGAGACTATTTTTGATCTGTCATTTACTTGGGGCAAGGTAATTTATCTCCTTGGGTCTCAGATTTCTCATCTATATCATCTGATGACTTAATTCAAAAATTTGTGAGGCTCATTTTTTGATATTGAGCCACATGAGCTGTTGGTAAGTTTTGGAGATCAATCCCTTGTCAGTTGCATGATTTGCAAATATTTTCTCTCATTCTGTGGGTTGTCTTTTCATTTTGTTTATGGTTTCCTTTGATGGGCAAAAGCTTTTGAGTTTAATTAGGTCCCATTTGTTTATTTTTGTTGATTTCCATTACTCTAGGAGATGGATAGAAAAAGACATTGCTGCGATTTATGTCAGAGTGTTCTGCCTATGTTTTCCTCTAAGAGTTTCATAGTATCTGGTCTTACATTTAGGTCTTAAAATCAAAATGGATTAATTTTGTGTATGGTGTTAAAGAATGTTCTAATTTCATTTTTTTTTTACATGTAGCTGTCCAGTTTTCCCAGCACCATTTATTGAAGAGACTGTCTTTTCTCCATTGTATGGTCTTGCCTCCTTTGTCGTAGGTTAATTGACCACAGGTGTGTGGGTTTATTTTTGGGATTTCTATCCTGTTCCATTGATCTATATTTCTATTTTTGTGCCAGTACCATACTGGTTTTTTGTTTTTAAAATTTTTTTATTTTTTATTTTTATTATTTTTGGCTGCATCGGGTCTTCGTTGCTGTGCACAGGCTTTCTCTGGTTGCAGCGAGTGGGGGCTACTCTTCGTTGCAGTGTGCGGGCTTCTCATTGTAGTGCCTTCTCTTGTTGCGGAGCTTGGGCTCTAGGCACGTGGGCTTCAGTAGTTGTGACACGTGGGCTCAGTAGTTGTGGCATGCGAGCTCTAGAGCGCAGGCTCATTAGTTGTGGCGCATGGGCTTAGTTGCTCCATGGCATGTAGGATCTTCCCGGGCCAGGGCTCGAACCCATGTCCCCTGCATTGGCAGGTGGATTCTTAACCACTGCACCACCAGGGAAGCCCCTACCATACTCTTTTGCTGACTGTAACTTTGTAGTGTAGTCTGAAGTCAGAGAGCCTGATTCCTCCAGCTCTGTTCTTCTTTCTCAAGATTGCTTTGGCTATTCGAGGTCTTTTGTGTTTCCATACAAATTTTAAGAACAACCTAATCAAAAAATGGGCAGAAGACCTAAATAGACATTTCTCCAAAGAAGACATACAGATGGCCAAGAGGCACATGATCAAGAGGTACAAGATGTTCAACATCGCTTAGTAGAGAAATTCAAGTCAAAACTACAGTGAGATATCACCTCATAAAAGTCAGAATGGCCATCATCAAAAAGTCTACAAGCAATAAATGTTGGAGAGGGTGTGGAGAAAAGGGAACCCTATGCACTGTTGGTGGGAATGAATTGGTAGAGACACTGTGGAGAACAGTATGGAGGTTCCTTAAGAAAGTAAAAATAGAGCTACCATATATCTTGCAATCCCACTCCTGGGCATATATCTGGAGAAAAACATGGTTCAAAAGGATACATTCAGCCCAATGTTCATTGGAGCACTAATTACCATAGCCAAGGCATGGAATAAACCTAAATGTCCATTTACAGGTGACTGGATAAAGAACATGTAGTACATATATACAATGGAATATTACTCAGCCATTAAAGAAAATGAAATATTGCCATTTGTAGCAACATGGGCTGACTTGGAGATTATCATACTAAGAGAAGTAAGTCAGACATAGAAAGACAAATATCATATGATATTGTTTACATGCTGAATCTAAAAAAAAATGATACAAATGAACTTATTTACAAAACAGAAACAAAGTCACAGACTTAGAGAAGGAACTTATGGTTACCATGGGGGAAGGTGGGGGGAGGGATAGATTGGGAGTTTGGGATTGACATGTACACACTGCTATATTTAAAACAGATAACCAACAAGGACCTGCTGTATAGCACAGGCAACTCTGCTCAATATCTGTAATAACCTAAATGGGAAAAGAATTAGAAAAAGAATACATACATGTATATGTATAACTGAATCACTTTACTGTACACCTGAAAGTAACACAACATTTTAATCAACTCTACTCCAATATAAAATTAAAAAATAGCAAATGAAAAAAAATTGTGAGGTTCAAATGTAAATTATTTTCCCATGAGAGCATTTTCTAAATTAAAACTTCACGTTTTATTTTTACAACCCTCACAATTAATGTTTGTTAATTCTGATCACCAACTTAACCTTCTATCTTATACCTTGAGAATTTCACTAAGTCATTTGTGCAAAATTCTATAGGAAAAATGTCTTATGTTTTAACACCGAATAAACTGGACAGACAAAATGATACTCCTTTGAAGAAATTGAGCTATTCTTATGTTTCCAAGCATGGACCTACTTAAGGAGATTATATAAAAAGTAAATACTGAAAGTAAGCAATAGTCCATTTATGACTAAATGAATATGACATTTCTGAGAAATATTACATCTCATTGTGAAATGCTGTTCTTTTTATTTTGTGATACTTATATGCTAATTATTTACAGTTTGGTATACTCAGTGGCAACCTGTTTTTGTTGGCTGACCAACACTGAATTTTGTTTTTAGAGACCTTCAAAATTATATATTTTTTAAGATGAATAACGTGATTATTAACCTTTGCTTTGTAGTTATCTACTGCCTACTAATGTATTTCTGTGCTTATTAGTGTTGGTGAGTGGGGACAATACAATAAACTGAGCAGAAAAGATATATTCTAGTACTTGCTAGTAACTCTGGTGGTAAAGGCTCCATGAGGCTCAAGCTTGAAGCAGATTCTGGTTCATCTATTTTAATAACTCATTATGTAACAATAACGAAAGTAATGTTAAATATTATGCTCTAGATCAGGCTGCTTATTTTGACAGAAAGGCTGCATTCACCTGAGTATTAGTATGGTTAAAGTAAAATTTCTTTGATCAAGAATAATCCTAAATTATTGTTTACATATGTTTTATTTTCTATTTTAAAATAGAAAATGTATATCTTTAAGGTGTAAAGCAGGATGATTTGATATATAATATAGTGAAATGATTACTATAGTCAAGCTAATTAATATATCCATCTCCTCACATAATTATCTTTTTTGTTGTTGCGACAGTACCTGCTGTCTACTTTATTAGCAAATGTCCAGTGTCTTTTATCAGATTTATGGTTCGTATATATTTTCTCAAAATCCATAGGTTGCCTTTTGATTTTGTTTCCTTTGCCATGCTGAAGCGTTTTAGTTTGATGTAGTCCATTTGTTTATTTTTCCTTTTATTGCCTGAGCTTTTGTGGTCACATCCAAAACAAAACAAAACAAAACACCCAAACAAATTGCCAAGGCCATTGTCAAGGAGCTTATCCTGTATGGTTTCTTGTAAAGTTTTATGGTTTCAAATCTTATATTTAACTCTTTAATCTATTTTGAGTAGATTTTCGTGTATAGTGTAACACAGAGGTCCAGTTTCACTCTTTTGCATACGGCAATCCAGTTTTCCCAATACCATTTATTGAAGAGAGTATCCTTTCCCCATTGTGTATTCCTGGCACCCTTATTGAAAAGTAGTTGATTGTGTATGTGTGGGTTTACTTCTGGGCTTTCCATGGTGTTCCACTGGTTTATGAGTCTGTTTTTATGCCAATACCACACCATTCTGATTACTATAGCTTTGCAATATAATTTGAAATCAGGAAGTGATACCTCCCACTCTGTTCTTTCTCAAGGTTGCTCTATTTGGAATCTTTTGTGGTTCCATACCAATTTTAGAATTGTTTTTTCTGTTTCTGTGAAAACTGCTGTTGGTATTTTGATAGGAATTGTGTTGAATCTTTATTTTGCTTTGAGTAGTACAGACATCTTAACAATATTCTTTTTTAAATTTTATTTTTTTATTGAACTATAGTTGCCATACAGTTATATAATTATAAAAGTTACAGGTGTACAATGTAGTGATTTACAGTTTTTAAAGTTTATACTCCATTTATAGTTGTTAAAAGATATTGGCCATATTCTCCAAGTTGTACAATATATCCTTGTACCTTATTTTATACGTAATAGTTTGTACCTCCTACTTCCTACCCCTACATTAATTCTTTTAATCAATGAACATGGAATAGCTTTTCATTTAGTTGTGTCATCTTCAATTTATTTCATTGATATTTTATAGTTTTCAGTGTTTATTTGTAAATTACATTTACTTATGTAGATTAAAACATGAAATTAAGAAGGATGAGATAAATGTTAAGTGATATTTTACAATAAATTTTATAGACATATTTCAAGTAGGTTTTTAATAATTTCTAATGTTTTTGGCTGACTTTCTATCATATTTTATTTTTTTAAATAATTTTTATAGCTTACAAAAAGCTTATACTAGAATGATGTGTCAGCTCTTCTATTTTTTTGTTTGCCTTATCAGTATTATCATCAATCTGATTTCTTTATAGGATTCTGTTTAAGTTTCTGTGCACCTTGTGCTGGTAGTTTAGCTAAAACTAGATAATATCTAAAATCCATTTAACTGGTCATATTAAACTTCAAAACATTGCAACACCTGCAAAACTAACCAACTAATGAAGTCAGCTATTCATATTGTCAAACTTACAGTTTTCCTCGGCTAACATTACATACCATCATAACATGTAAGTAAGGATGCCAATGTCAGTCCTCACTAAGTATTAGTAAAGTTTAACTTTTCTTCTGTTTCAATAATCATAACAGAAATTTTAATGTTATTTTCCCACATTCCAAGGGACTGTCTCGCACCAGCCTGTAGGCATTCTATTTTGAGCATATTTAGGGGATTTCAATCCTAACAGCTATTTACGACTATCTAACTGCTGTTCTCTAAACTGTACTCGGTATCTTAAAAGGAAAGGGGACTTTCTGTTTGTGTAGGAAAGAGGGGAAGTGGGAAGAGTTTTTCTCACATTCAAAAATTATTCTAATACATAAACACAAATGTTCCCAAAGTAGTTTATATACCTTTTCAAAAACCTTTCACAAATATAGGCTGGAAAACAGGTAACATTGTTACTGGAAATTATTACCATTACTACTGTATTTTAAAATATGTGATTTTTCTGTCCAAAAGGAATATTTAGAGGCCTTAGATTCTTCAGATTCAAAACTTTCAGTTGTTTGGGTCAAAGAATAACTGTATTAATGGCATAGCTGTAGAAAACAGTAGAACTGAGAGTAGACAAGGCACAAAAGATGTAGAATTATGAGTATGGTGATCAAACATGCTGGTTTCCCCAGGACAGTCTCAGTTACTCTTATGTCTTGGTATAATTACTAATAGTGCCCCTTTCACTCTAGAAGTGTCCTCATTAATGGTAATTTCCTTTATTGGTGGAATGAGGGAAAAAGAAGGCAGTGCAGGGAGACACCGAACTACAAAATTTCTAGCTCTGAACATCAGAAGGTGATGCTGACCCAGACGGCTTATGCAATGGTGTTTTTATAGGTAAGGTGGATAATGATCATTACTTGGTTAATCTCTTAAAAAAATTTTTTTTAAGTGGGGAAGGAGTGAATAGGTGTTTGTAATAATTTTGGAATTTCCAAAGCTGTAAATTGAATGAGAGGATTGGAATTTCTAAATCAAAATCAGACTAAAAGAAAATGACCTCACTGACAGTTACTTAGTAAATATTATATTGATTATGAAATTAGAAAAATTGCCAGAATACTAATCACAGAGATTAACTGCAGATTCCACTGTAAAATGATGGCAATGAAAGTACCTAATTCATTGGGCTAATATAAGGATTAGATGAATTAATACATATAAAGCACATTCCTGGCTGATAGTAAAGTTTCAATAAATTTTAGATTCTTATATTTTTATTACTATCGTTACTGCTACTTCGAATATGAGGAAGAAGCTGCTTTTCTTGTCAGTTCTTGTTCTTCATATTATGCCTACCTTTTCTGAATAAATCAATATGCTTACCATTGTTTGTTCAAACAAATGCTGAGAAACTGTTTCCTTCAAGTATGAGTTGATTTCTCTAAAGCAGTTAACCTTAAATAGACTGTCAGAACATCAGATACTGAAAATATGGAATTGATTAAAAATTTAGGAAGAGTATATGTACTATCTCTTAGAGGCTGAGGATTTAAAGATATTTTAAGACATGGTTCCTGTCTTAAGAAACTCATAGTATAGAATAGTTTCTCAATCTTTTTTTTTTTCATTATCACTCCTGTAAGGAGAAAAAAAATGTTAAATTTAAATATATCTCAAATTAAATATTCTAATCAGTAAATCAAATTAAACCAAATTTCTCCTGAATGAGAGAAATTAAAAATAAGGAATAAAATTTGTTCAGGTAGGGTTGAGCTCTTGAGGGCCTCAAATGACTGTAATATCTAAGATTTTTTTGGTGCCCCAAGAACCAGGTTTTGCCCCCATTTAAAGTGCATGGCCTAGGAGACAGTACACTTAAAACCATTGTAATAAGTCAATGTATATATTTTAATATATACAACCACTTCATTCCAAAAAGTGATTTGGATTGGAGTTAATGGAGTGAGTGAGAAGCTTCTGTACCAGGAATTCACTTTTTCACAGACTTAAGCATAACTTATTATTAGTGATAACCTGATAATAATTAGTTTGTAATCAACACATGGTTTAAAGAATAGCCAATATTACTAGTAGATTTTAATTACGCTATTTTAAAGTAAAGGACACAATAAAGACACATACTCTTTTTTTGCCATAAACTATTAGGAAAAAAAGTGTAGTGCAGTGAAAATCATACTCCTCAAGGAATCAGAAGAT